>NC_135277.1:11219469-11522500 GCF_051311805.1 Agelaius phoeniceus
AACACACAATGGCAGTAATCAAAATGATCATTAAAGGGAGCCAGTGTGTTTTTATATCACCTTCTCAATCAAGACCTGCCTGAAATGGGCCAAGTTATATTAACATTTGAAAGAGAACACAAGCAAACAATAAAAGGAAAAGAAAATCTTACAGATTCAAAGTTGTGAAATTAATAGGGATGCTGCCTATAAGATTGGGTTTTTTCTTTTCCTTGAGATGAGGGCATAAACTGAACTGTAGTTACAAATGCTGTAAAGAATTGGATCAGAGACCAACATCCACAGCGCCAGGAAAGAAAAGGAATTGAATAAAGAGAAAATCATTACAGAAAGAGAAATAAAAAAAAAAAATTAAAACAAATTGCTACTGTTGTAGGGAGGGACTAAATGGCTGTATTGAGGGATAATGCAAGCATTTTATTCCTGTAAAAACCTTGTATTTCATTTTTAAAACCACTATAAGGTCTCCTGTTTCTTTAAGGAAAATCTATCGTAAGTTTCCATAATCACAATGCCGGTTCCACATCATGGGCTTCCCTTTGAAATCAAACTCTACATTAGACAGAGGCGTTCACAGGATATGTTGCTCCCGAGGGCAAGAAAACTCTAAGCCTCAGCAGACTAATGCACTTAGCAAGTCCACCAAGGATCATCAAACAAAAAGCGTTCAAGGCAGGCACATACATTTGGTCGGTCCACTGAGATTAGCACCCAGCACCACCTGATGCACACAAGCAGTTGGGTGTCACGAGTTGTACCACTTCTTACATGAGATATTTTGAATCTACCTTGCACAGCTAAAGAAATACACCTTTGTGGGTGCAGCAAACAAAGTGATCAGGACACAGACTTGTAAGAGGAGAGGATGCTCGCAGGTGCCGCTGCTCGGCGTCCCTGTCAGAGAAAATTCATTCTCCTCATACATCTCACTGATTACTCGAGATGCACATGTCTTATGATGGCAAAGGGGATTCATGAATGCTGCGGAGAGACCTGTTCCAGCACGGCCGCTTCTGCTCCAAGACAGCCGAGAAGAGGTAACATCATTTAAAACAAATAAACCTTTCCTCACTCAACGAGTAAAAAGGTCTGAGGCTCCAGCTGGGAGCAAAACTGGAAAGAAGAAACACCTGAGAAGAATTAACGGGAACGGCAGTCCCGGCAGTGCCGAGCCCGCAATCGCCCCAAGTGCCGGGCGGACAGACCCACGTACCCCGGCGGCAGTGCCTCGGCTCAGGGTTCGCGAAAGCACCCGGGAATCACCCCGGCAGAGGCTCCGAGCCGCCCCCCCTCAGCCCCGGCCCAGCTCGGCCCCACCTCGCCCCCAGGCTCGGGGCGCCGCAGACAATGGGCGGGCGGCGAGACCCGCCCGGCGCAGCCCCGCGCAGCGCCCGGCATCCCCCGGCACCGCCGCTCCGCGCCGGGCAGCGGCACCGCGGGCGGGCACGGCCGGAGCCGCGGCGCTGGGGCACGGAGGGAGGGAGGGAGGGACGGACTTACGCGGGTGCGGCGGCGGCCGGCGGGCACTGCGCGGCTCCGGGCGCGGCTGGCGGCGCGGCGGACTCGGCGGCGCGGCTGGAGCCCGGCCCGCCCCGCCCCGCTCCGCGCCCCGGCCCGCCCCGCCGCCCCGCCCCGCACCTGCGCCCGCCCCCGCCCATTGTCCGCGGCCCCGCCCGCCCCGCGCACCTGCCCGCGGCCCTGCCGCGCCTCCCCGCGCTGTCCCCGCAGCCGTGAGGCGGCCCCGCTGCCCCGGGATGCTCTCCCGTATCCCTGGAGGGTGCGCGTCTGAGCCACCCTGCGGCTGCCCCAGCCACCTCCCGGCCGGCCCCAGCCGCGCTGCGAGCGCTCCTCAGCGATCAATGCAGAAGGCACTTGACTCAGCTGCGGGGAAAGGTGGCAGGCAGAGACCGTCCTCTACACAGTAACTCTTCCACTTTTCCTGCTCTACCCCGGAGAACTTTCCCCTGGCACACGGGCTGACTCCCTGGGCTCACCCGGCTCCCGGGGACTGCCGGGTCCCGTCCGACCGAAGCACCGCCGCTCGGAGAGCGCCTCCGCTCCTCGTTAACACCTGCAGCACAGTTAGAGCAGACAGCTCAGGGTCACTCCCGACGGGCTCCAAGTCCTCCAACAAAAGCCCCAGTTTTTGACTTTAATATGAAACGGAAACCTTTCTTTTCAGTTTGGGTTTGTGTCGTTGCAGATTTTGCATCGCTAACTTCTCAGAACACTCCATCAGCCAACACCAGAGATAGCTAGCTTTGAATTTAAAAAATAAAAAATAAGCTCATTTCTTTGCAGCCTCTGAGTTTTAGTTTTTGTTTTGGTTTGGCTTGGGTTTTTTGCTATTGTTTATTAAAGACCAACATTCGTGGAGTTGCAAGTGAATGTCTAATCTGAATGCTTCACTCTCATTTTTTACTGAAAAATAAAAATCATTTGGTTAGTCCAGAGTTCAGAAAACACATATTCTCTTTGGAAATAGTGGAAACTAAAGCATATAGATGAGAAACTATTTTGCAGTTTATCTTCATGCATAATCTATTAAGGAAAACATCATACCCTTCTCCAGGTACAGGTTCCTCTACAAATAAGTAGTAGGTTTGCTACAGGGGAAAATGATACTTGTGTGAGGATGAGGACACTATTATATACTGGTGTGCTTTTGGTTTTTGGGGTTTTTATTGCTCACAGTCCTGTAGTGCAAATTTTGTTTTTCAGATTCTGCAACAGCAGCTTGGCTTACAGCCATAAGCAAGGGAGCTGACTTAGATATCTGACTTAGATATCTTCTCTGAAACCCTCATTCCTTCCTTTTCTATCAGTGGCAGGTGCAGGTCCAGTGCCACAGCCTTTGTCACTTGTTCTTCTCTTGAGCCCTGCCTGCCCAGAGCCCACCTGAGGGACAGCCCGTCCCGCTGCCCTTCTCAGCCTGAAAACCCGTGTGCTGGGTCGGTCTGACACTGGCGGGTTACTTGTGCGGGGGATTTGCCCTCAGCTTTTTTACTGCTTTGATTCTTGGTGGCGTTTTTCACGTTTCCAAACCCCATTTCTTCCTACTTTTCCGAGGGAGCTGAAGCACTCAGGGTGCCTGTTCTGTCTTTGCTTTTGGGAGTGGACTCACTGTCGGCCATTATTTTGCAACTGCACCTAATTTCATGAACCAGACCCAGCCAGGAGGACTGAGCTGGTGGCAGTGCTCCGGTGGCTGCCGAGTGGGAAGGAGCCCGGCTCCCTCACGAACCCTGGCACCTCTCGGCCCTGCCCCGGCTGTGCTCACCTTGTCCGGCTGTCCTGCGCACCCTGCTCCGTCCCGGGTGTCCCTCTCCAGGTGCGGGGCGGCCGTGAGGCGAGCGGGGCTGTCCCGGCTGCACTCGGCCAGCCCCGGCTGGAGCCCAGCGGCCCTCCAGGGCAGGGCTGAGCCCCTCACGGAAGCTCGGGGCACAGGAGGCAGGAGGATCAGGGCGAGGCAGTGAAGGCTTCGCCGAGGGAAAAGGTGGTGGCGGCGGGGGACGGAGTGTTTTTAACTTCGTTCCGCTCTATTTTAAATTGGCGTCGAATTAAATAAATTTATCCCAAATCAAGTTTTGCCTATAGCAGTAACTGGTCAGTGATCATCGTGGTTTTATCTCGATCCATGACGTTTCCCCCTCACTGCGTGCCCTGCCCTGTGGAAGAGGGCAGTGCTGGAATGGCCGGGTGGGCTGGCGGGGCCGTCAGGCGCTGAAGAACAGACAGACAGACAGACAATCCTGTTCGGAGCACAGCAGCGCCGGCTCAGGCTCTTACAGACCTCTGTGTGCTGTGACGATCCAGCACTGCCACAGGGATCCTTTTCTGTCTATCCTGCCATCACCACCCAGCTCTTGGCTGCCTTTCCCACTGACTCTGCAGAAGGCATTGAGGGTACCGCGGTCAGATTTCTTACACTGAAATGCCCGTTTGGCAGGAAATCATCCCATTTCACTGCAGTGCAACACTGCCTGAACAGGGCACTTTGGCAGACAGTAGCACCTTCCCGTTTTCTGGTTACAATACTTGTGTGGATGTCCTGGAGCCAGGTCAGCCTGTGTATTTGTATCGTGCAGTCTCCTTTGTACAATTACACTGTGACCACATGGGGCAGAAATCTCTATTCACTGTCAATCACTGCACTCTTTGCACTTCCCTTGCTGTCCCACGCATGATCTCAGTTCAACATTCGTTACTGGGAAAGAGAATGCTCTCCGTCTCTTGCTTCTTCTTGGCAATGTCTGCTTCAAGTTGCGAGCATTTGTCTGTCTTATAAAATCAGATATTAAATTGCCTGGAATTTATGCTTAGTTCCCTTTAAACAAAATTGTAGGTAAATGGTGGGTGATTTTTTTTCCCATGCACTAAATTCAACAAAGATGCAGTTTCACTTAGTCCCCTCAAATACTTAACAGATTTGGAGTATCTTTGCTGAATAGTTTTTTGGTGTCTTTTCAGGAAAAGATTCACAAATGGGTAATTTTCATCAATCTTCCCTTTTCTAGTACCTTAAAGGCTAGGTAAATTTTGAAGTATGAAGGAGATTCAGATCTCGTTCTGTTCTCTGCCTGAGTGAATTTCAACTCTCATTGTCATCTATTAAGTTGTTATTTGGGGGTGCCAGGAAAGAGAAAAGAAGATTATTTTTCTGCCAATAATTTTTCAATATGTACAAATAACATTAACTAAAGGAGGAATTAGATCATATCTCCTCTCAGGTAAGAGCCAGGAGAATAAAGTCCTGCTTATACTTCTCAGCCAATATTTATTTCCACATGGACCTCAACAGTGCTCCAGCCAGCGAGGCAGGAGGAACCCTGCTTTGCAGCCTGGTGAGAACACTGGTCCCAGATATGGGAATGTGGGTGTGAATCACTAACCAGAAAGGGAACTAAGCCCAGAGGGTTAAGGTGGTTTTGACTCTAGTGGTGATAACTTCTCCTGGTAGCTTTCTTAAGGTTTGGATGCACAAAGAAATTGTCCAAAGTAAGGAAGCTTATTATCAGCTTTTCTCCACTCAGCCTTGTGTTCTCCCTTTTCTTAGTCAACAGTCACTCTAATTTGATGTCATAGCACTGCATTACTTTATCCTTGCCCTTTCAATTTCCTAAAATAAAAGCTACTATCTGCTCTGATCTTAATGCCTCGTTCAGTTTATACCAAGTTTGGTGTAAACTAGAATGCTTCCTGGAAGCATCCATAGTTACTTGGCTTTGGAGGTGCTTACCACAAGGTGAAGAAGACTTTGTCAGATAACAGGAGAGCTTGTAAAATTTACCACAATATAGTCACTCCTGAATGTTGGCAAAGCTGGCAAGAACCCTCAGAGGTTGTTTGTGAGAAATGTTGTTCTTCACCATTAAGAGTTCCTGAGCCAATGCCCATGTCTAATTTACCAAAAGACTTTGTCAGTCCTGTTTGGAGGCAGATCCATGCTGTGCTGCTCTGACATGTAACACCCCCTTTGGAGATATGCCTGTTTCTTCTTCAATTGTTTTCCTAGGGCTGCTGGAAGAGGAGGATCTCTATCAGTGCTGCTGTCCTTGATATTTCAGTTTGAAGTACTTTTGATGGCCCTTGTTGGGCCAATTGCTCTTTATGCTACACTGTTGCTCAGTAAGGTATTTCTGCCTGTCAGCTGTTACAGATGCTGAGAGATAATGTTGTTTGTTTCACAGATTTCTTATTAACAGCTTATTTTTGCTTACAGGACTCACAGTACATATACTGTGTATCACCAGCTCTCAGCTACATTTCTCTAGTGTAATATTTGTAATATTATCAATATTTCTGAGGCTCATATTGCATCTGGTCCCATGATTCAGCTGAAATTGAATTGGTTTGTGATCTAATAACTCAATTGCAAATATAGCAGCCTTTTTTTCCTGCAGAGCATTTAAATCAAGAGCTTGTGAAGCAATTCAAGTCATATGGCAGATATCCTCTTATTCCTTGGAATTCTCACTTTTTTTTTTTTTTTGGATGGTTATTACAGTGGTATATGAAGTCCTTAGTTTTGCCTCCTGACTCATCACCGATATGCATTTCTATTTTCTTTCTCTTTAGTGGAGATGCACTGAATTAGTCTTTGTCCTCCTACCTGGACTTCTTTTGGTGGTACTTTACCTATTTTACACTGTGTGGGTTTTTAGACATGATCTTTTTCCTGCAAACCTTAGCTGACCTTGTTTTTGCACTGCCTATATTGTTGTCTTTATAGTAGTACAAACCAAACAAAACCTCTGCTTTAACCAGGAAACAGATTGTCCCACAGACAATCTCATCTCTAAGCAGAAACTCTTAGGATCTCCATACTTTTAAGTGGGAATGGCAGATTCCTTAGGCCTATAATTTAAATATGCCTTCCCTCATTACTTCTTCTTATTGGCATCAGGAAATAGACACATTCACTTGAACTTTCTATCTACACTTGCCATTTCAGTGTCTCAAATATCATTCTTCATAATTCCATGTCCTAGCTAACATATTCATCTATTATATCCCCAGCTTCTTCTCTTCTGAGTTGTCTCTACATTTAAATATCCTATTACATGTCATTCTCTATGATAGTTTCCTATCAACATTATATCTCTTTGATTCCAATCAGATTTTAATCATACAAATTATTTGATGTTTCAGTTGTGCCTCCTTTACTGAGAATTTGTTTCAGAATCTACACAAACAGCACATTCTGTTATAGTGACCTGACATTTTGAAATAATCATAGTCAAAATAACAACCACTATTTCACAGTTAATTATTATTATTATGAATGGTTCATGAAAGTGTATATCCTGTAGAATAAGATAGAAATTAGGAAGAGGTTATATTTTATAGTGTTTGATATACAAAGAGTAAAAATACCCTGTATAGTAGGAATTTGAGCTCAATTTTCAGTACAGCTCTTGCACACATGAAACACTTTCCACTGGCAGAAATAGTAATATTTTTTCAGAATCTTTCAAAATATGTCACAGTTCAACTATGGTAAAGGCAACAGATACTTTCAAAAAGTGCATCACAAGGTTGTTCACTTTCAGAAAGGGGATGATTCAATTGCTGGATGCATTTTTCCTAGAGCAAAGAATACTATTCAGTAAAAAAGAGTGAAGGGAGGAAATGAAGCCTGTAGAAGAAAAAAGTCAGACAGAGTCAAAATGATCCAAAAGGAATGAAATTCTTCACGCAAAAGAATGCTATGTGCATCCTGTTACATGTGCATCTATTCTGTCAGAGAAATGCATGTGTACCATAGCAACAAGCACATTTCATAAAGCTTATATGTGTTAAATCATTAAACTAAAGATCACTTATTTTCTCTGAATTGGCAAGCAGCACTTCTGTTGTTCTTTCAAGTAACAGTTAATAAAATATTCATAAACTACTCATAAATGGTTAAACATGCTGAAGGCTTGAACTTTTACATAGTTTCTTTCATGTTTCCTAATGCACGTGCAGAAAGATTTCTTTAAAGTAAATACTACTCTTAGAACATGTTTTAATGTGGTTTTTGCACACAGAACACAAAGACAAATGCAATTATGTCAAGAATTTGATTGCATAGCATAATTTATATTCCCACTTCCTCACCTTTAACCCTTCTGAGTGTACAATGGGGTTTTCTTACTTGTTAGATAAATTATTGTCAGTAGAAACACTTCCTTAAATCTCCAGACAATTATATTCGATTACCTGTAATGTTATATTTTCAAATTATGAAAGAATACTGTGGCTTCCTATTTTTTCATGCCATCATTCTTTAATGAAATCCAAAGTGACCAATAAGAAAGTTCAAATAAATTGCACATTTTCAAAATATAGGATTAAGTTCAATTTGAACATTTATTTTCCTGCCCTGTAAATGCAAATGCATCGTGTTTCTTGAAGTAATGAGCATTAAATTAAAAATCTCAGCACACCCTCTAGGGAATTCAACTCTCCACAAACCTCAACTCAAGTAAAAGCTTGAGTGAATATACAGGTATTCAGTATGACAGGAGGGACAAGAATCCATGGTTTGCTGCAATTTCAAGCTTCCTTTCTTACCATCTATCTTCAACTAAAGCCCAATTTAATGTGATTTACCAGAGTGAATAAAAAAGAGGGAAGCAATACATGATATTACAGACTGAAGCTGAACAATCAGGAGAAAACAAGAGTTAACAGAAGCTCCTAAATCAGCTTTAATGGTGCAGAGGTTGTTCAGGATAGTGTGTACCCAGCCATCCCTGTGAGTGCTATACTCACATGGATCCCATCGACTCCTGCTTGGACACTGTCCCACAGGAGAAACAGAGTCCCAGTGCTGAGATAGTGCAAATCCACAGGAATTTTAGTGGTTTCATGAAACTCTATGTCCTGTAGAATAAGACAGAAATTAGGGAGAGGTTA
The DNA here is from genome assembly GCF_051311805.1 of Agelaius phoeniceus. NCBI lineage: Eukaryota > Metazoa > Chordata > Aves > Passeriformes > Icteridae > Agelaius > Agelaius phoeniceus. The sequence continues at coordinate 11,227,873 of NC_135277.1, forward strand.
TATTGAATAGTGTTCGATTGCTAGGAATGGCTGTGGAAAGTGATTTTGAAGGAGTGTTATATTTTTTGTCAAACAAAGGTTAAGGCACAGGGAATTTAATAATATTTTCTGAAGTGATAGATCATAGAGGTGGAATATAAAATTATTATAGGTACAGGAATACATTATATTTATATATATTTACAACATCAGCAAAGAATTTGTGACTAATGAGTAGGCTCAGTTTTTTCTCTCCACAATAATTGATAAAGAATGTGATGGCAAAGAGGATCTCACAATTAGTTCAAGCAATTACAAACTAAATTTCATAAATATAATTTATTGTGCAATTTCTTTCCCAAGCTACTCATAGGATTAATAGTAGCGTAGAAAGATTTTAGTACAGGTAAAAAGAAATACCATAGACAGGACTGCTCAGCTTCAGCTAAAATCTGCACTTTGGTAAGTGAATAACACTATGAACATATATTTTTTATTTTATTGTTATTGTTGTTACTGTCTAAACAACTATAATTTATTGCTTTGGAATATGTTGTAGTAAGTAACCAACTTTCTGTGGGGATAGTATCTATGTGTGCATAGGGTAGTATTTATTTACATGCAGAAAGTGATTTCACATAAAAATGCCATGTAATATGAGCTGATATTCACCTGCTCTAGTGAGTTTCCATTGATAAGGGTAACAGCAGCAGTAACCTGAGCTTGGACAACTAATTTGTGTGGTTGTTCTAGCCTGCAAAAGGGCTGAGACCTGCAAATCAAGGATGGATATTTAAAGTGTTCTCTTTGTCCCCAGGAGAGCTGTAGCTGCACCTGAGATCTTGAGGTCTTGCCCTCAGTTAGCTTGCCTGAGAAATTATCCTTGGATTACCTTGGATCATTGATTCCACTAATGTATGGACAGTAGACATTATCTACTGCCAGATTTAAGATTTAACTGAACAGTTACAAGCACGTCTGAATCTTGCAAATGGCCATACAACATTCTTTAATGAGCAGCTAATATTTCTGTTGAGCAGAAAATGTAGATTACTCTTCTCAAACAGAGACTGTTTGTAACTTTACCTTTTCTGCTAAGTATTTCTTCTAAAGCAGATGTTTTCAAGCTTAAGATTAGTAATAAAATGCTGGATAAAAAAATAGTGCCCTTCGAAGATGTGTTTCTCCTTAACAGCTTTTTTAAATCTAGTATTGGCTGTATTAATCTGCACAAAAGATTTAAAAACAGCCTACTGCAGGCTCTGCTTTTGTGCACTTGGCAGAATGAATTATGAATGATTGCATCATTTACATTCTAAGTTTAGTTTTCAAGTATGGTTGATTTTGCTTAAATGAGAATCCTGTAGCTATTTAGTAATTAGGACTGATAGTTCTATGAAGTTCTTAATTGGTCCCCAAACAGGTGTTTCCTTTCTTATTGAAAAAAATTAGGTATATTTTTGCCCTGCTGCATGTAAGCTCATGGAAATTTCCTGAATATAAAAGCATACAATATTTATAGCAACTTTTTATTATAAAATAAAAATTATCCTTTGGTTTATGCACCCACTCTGCTAATGCACTGAACTTGAAGTTCAGTCAGACATTATTTTGTAACAGTGCTCTGCCCCCTTGACCATGAATACAGTCACCAACAACTGCAATTGCTCACTACAGATGGTCTGATGATAACATTTTTTGGCAGTCTCAATAATAAGCATTCTAAATAATAATTATGGACAAGTTAGATATATAATGCTGTTTTTTAATATAGATGGTGTCTACTAAATACAGAGAGATGGTTTTGGGTGTATTGAAATAAGCCTGTTACTGCCTATAAAAATCAGGTATCATTTACATTGACTGAGTGTCAGGGATGACACAATACTTGAAGGGGTTGCTCCTCTGAAGTTCCTGTGAATTGTCTTAGTTGTATTATCTCAGCTCTTTGTCTCTACTTTGAAAATGGCAGCAGCTGGCAATCATTTATCATATTTGATTGTTCTCCAATGATTCGAGCTCAGACAAGTTACCTTATCATCAGTGCAGGCAATTTTTATGTAAAGTACCAGTATTGACTACAAGACATCTGATGGCAGTTTTAAAACATTTCTGCATTAACAGCCTTCTCACTGCATTTAAGCATCCTGTCTCTTAGATGCTGTGATGAATGTGACACTGCTACTATGTGCTCTAAGTACCCACTTTAAATGGTGACAACATCTATTCTTCAAAATGGTGATTGCCTATCTTTGCAACTTATGACCACTTTGGGAAAAATACTCCTCTAAAATTGTACAATTGTTTGGTTAGAAATACATAATTAACCAGTTACCTCATTGGAGATAATTTAGGGTGGAATCACAGAATCATAGAGTTGTTTATGTTGGAAAAGACCTCTGAGATCATTGAGTTCATCCATTAACTCAGCACTGCCAAGTCCACAACTGAACCATGTCCCCAAGTGCCACATGTACGTGACATTTTTATACCTTCAGGGATGGTGACTCTACCACTTGCCTGGACAGCCTGTTCAAATGCTTGACAACCCTTTCAGTGAAGAACCTTTTCCCTAATGTCCCATCTGAACTTCTCCTGGTGCAACTTCAGGTCATTTCCTCTCATCCTATCACTTGTAACTTGGGAAAGGAGACCAACCCCCGCCACTCAGGTGGTGTAGAGAGTGAAAAGGTCTCCCCTGAGCCCCCCCAGCTCCCTCAGCCACTCCTCATTCACTGCAGGGAATATTGAGACAGGGGAACTCACAGAGCGGGAGTGAGTAGGGGATGAACTAGAATTAGCCACTGGAGCTAAAAAAGCTAAAAGCCACAGGTCCTTTTATCCCCAAGAAGGAGAAAGAACTGATGAAATCTAGTCACTTAACATGAACCAAACTTATCTTTCTTTGTAAAATGGTTTTTTGAAGAGGTTTGAGGCTCAGACCTGGTCAGCACAATGCTGCACTACCTCAGAATTTAAATGAACAAGAGAATTTGGCTTAATTTGGATTATGTTTCATTATTGACAATCTTTTTAATTGGAGATTAACAGTTTCAGAAAAAAACACGTAGGAAGCAGTTACTTTCTACAAAAAAACCCAGCTTTCTGTCCTAAAAATGACAGTTCCTTTCTACCTGTTTTATTTGAAATTTGAGTGCTTTGGATTAAAAAATAGATTTAAAAATCAAATTTTGCTACAGATAATTTTGATTTGTTGAAGCCAATTTAACAGTCACATATGGCCTTCTCTAAAATCCTTCACAGTCCCCAGAGAGGCTCCAGAGATGATTAAACTCCATCTATCTGTGCTCGGCCTTGAGTGCCACACTGCCTTCCTCCCATTTTTTTTTCTGTGTTTGTGACTGATTGTTAACTCAATTGTTGATACCTACTCGATCAAGGCAGAATGGTGTTTGAGGCACAAATGTCTTACAGCTCTTCATATGACAAATTCTTTGCTGAAACAGTATAGAAAGAGTTTGCAATATTTTGATGGAGCAGAAGGTAGCAACATTTTTAAACATGATTTGTCCATTGAGATAGATACAGAGTGAAAGAGTGAAGAGTGAAAACTCCAGATTTCAAAATTTGTCAACAAGCCTTTAAACCTCCTACAACAGATCCCACTGATTTTGCAGAGCTGGAGGTGGAGTACACCCTCTTAAGTCTCTACAGGCCAATGTGTGTCAAACTCCAAATCCTCTGGGAGAAATACATGCATAAATGCTGGAAGCAATAGTGCCCAACCCATCTGCAAGAGAACAACTCCATGGTGCCAACACTAAAGTTGTAAGATTTGAGAAGAGTTGACCTGAGAGGGTGTGCACAGTGCTACAAAGGAGGTGTCACTCCAAAACTGAGTGTCAATGATTTGCAGGATTTCTTGACTTTAGTATCACAGTGGGTCACTGTACACCCCCTCCCTTTCCAAATCATGAAAATACTATTAAACACACACAAAGTCTTAATGGGTTACTGAGGATTTTGGTTAAGATTTCAGTATGTGGTTCTATAAGGATTTATTATGTAAATGAGTGTATACAAGCAAAATTAATTAGATGTTTCATGCATTTTATAAAAACCAAGAAACTGCTTTTTCATTTTCAGAAGAAAACAGGTGGTAGCTGGTTTACAACACAAGTCTCTCCACATGTAATAGCAACAAAAGAACCTATATCATCCCAGACAGTCATTCTCTATTTCCTAATAATATTTGTGAAGGAAAAACAATGTGCCAGGCAAGGCTGCAAGCAGAGGAATTGCCCACAAGATGTTTTACCAATTGAAGTAGAAAAAGCTTTTGAAAGGGAAGCAAAATACAGGAGAGCAAAAACAATTAGATATGCAGCACACTGAATTCAGAAGTGCCAGCAGGTGATGTGCAGTTCTGCAGAGTTATGGAAAAACATATTTGTCAGGTTTATTTATTTATTTACTTCACAGGTTATTTTTTCCAAAGCGGAATTGCTTAGCAAAGCTTTTAAGAGCAACTGAGCCTTACACTACTAGCTTTATATACATCTAATGAAGAAACTGAAAATATGTTGGATGACAGAGATGAAAGGCACTCAAATTCAAAGGAAGTGCTCTCTTTTGTGATTACAGCCTCTCTGCTCTCTGTAACCTGGGACTAGGGGTCCAAGCCGTTAGCAAGTGTCTAACTTCCATCCTGCTGAAGCCAATGATCTTCCTCTACACCACCCTCTTGCCACATCTTCCCCTACAGCTCCTCTCATTCCTCCAACTTTCAGAACAGTGAAAGGGGAAGGTAATAGTTTGCATTTTTCATACAGATCACATTTGGTGTCTCAAAGCCATGAGGAGAAATGTGCTTCAAAATATTTGCAGCAAGTAAACTGGGACACACTGAGCCCTCAGCCCTTCCCTGCCAGCCTCCTGTGTACAATTAAAGCATTCAACGTTTCTGACAAATTCTGTTCTCTGTTGAAAATAGTATTACAAATGATGCAGATGTTATCAGGTAGATTTGATCAGCTGCAAGTGCCAGAGACTTCAAAGTTTTAGCAGAAGATTCTGCTCACTTGAGTTCATCAAGGAATCAGCTATTTTGACCTAAGGATGTGGTCCCTTCTAATGATTGTTCCCTTTGCCTCAGTAACTCCTTGCCAATGTAAGTGAATGGGGCAGAAAACAGTCTTTTCTCCTCCTGCCATTTGCTGCTGTGTCCAAGTGCCCTTACAGAGCTGTGACTGCCTTGCTAATGCCTCCTGCTTGCTAATGGCTTTTCCAAGGGCTTTCTTGCACAGCCTCTCTTCCTGACACCAGTCATCTCTGACAGCTCTGGGTGAGTGTTTGTGTCCTGGCATCTGATGTACTGCACCTACCAAGTGTGCTCTTCATACTGATGGAGACAGACTACTGCCTGGTGATTTTGATTTCTCAACTCTTCTAGTTGATTAAAGGTGTATTTATCCAGAATCAGAATCTCTTCTAGACATTTAGTCTCTAGAGTGTCTGATTTTACATTTTGAGTAGCTCCAGCTCTCCAGCCATATGTTAGACTGCACTGGAGTTTAAAACTCTCACTCTTGTACTGCTGTATGACTTTCACTTTTTCATATTTTGCTACCTTTCTATTTTCTGCTACAAATATATTCCCTATTTTTAATAGGATTCCTCTTGAATACTTTGTTACTAATATGACTGCTAAGGCATGTTGCCTTCCAATGTGACTATTTTGCTCAACATCTGAGTTTGAAGATTTTGATTTGGCACCAGTGATTTCAAGTTGCTTGGCTGCCCTTTTTGACTGATTTTGTGTGTCTCCCCTAACAAATTGACCTAAAGGTTGATGGCGGTTTAATGTCTATGACTTTCCTACCAACAGAGAAAAGAACCATCATCAGTCAGTCTCTTATACAAGTTTGGGTCTACAATTGCTCCAGGCAAGAGAAATATGGGTTTTCTTTAATCTGATGAAAATCTCAGGTGTAACAGAATTTAGGACCTGAAGATCTGCACTCAGGCTGAGCACACACTGCAGAGAGTCCCTGAAGAGACTGTTAAGGACATGCAGTTAGCTGGACCTGCTTCCTTTCTGAGCTTTCAGACCTAACTCCTAGCCAGCTGTCTCTTCTGGGAAGAAATGTCAAAACTGCTGAGAAACTGTTGAACCCTGCATATAACCATGGACTCTGTCCACCTGAATTCAAGCACTTTTTGGCATTCTCCCGTTTGGGAGATATGTATCCTGGCCAGAAAAACCATTTAAACAACAAATGACCATATCCATTAGAGTGGAAATACAGTGTATAAAATCCCAGGTTCCAAAGAGTGATGACCATTTCTTGTGCTCATCCCATGTACTCACACTTCACCAGCTTCATGCCAACAGAGGCAAGGGTCCCTTCTTCATGAGCAAACCTCATGTTTTAGTTTGGTTCCCTGATAGGCATTTTTTCTGCAAGAAGTCAATCTCCTCCAGCCACAGTCAAGTCTTTTGTTAGTCTGTCATGGGATTTTCCATTAACACAAAGCAATTTTTGTAGGTTCACAGCCACAGCAAAAATAGCAAAATGTATAGCTTTGGTATTAACCTTTAACTCAGCTTTGCAAAGAAATGGCAATCATGAATTATTCTTTTCCTTCAGATGCAGACATCTCACTACTAAGCTAACTGTACTCTGCACACAGTCAACATGCCCAGTCTCAAATTCTCACAGGATGACTCCACATTTGCTGAAATATTTTCACAATACACAACATGTCCTTCCTCAGCTCATGTCTGGACAAGTCTTAATGTGTCCTTATATCTGTCCTTTACAAATATAAGGACACATCAAAGTTTTTTACTTTCCATTGTCTGCTCAGGGAGCCCTAGCACTGATCTTTACACCAGAGGATGCAGATGGGGCCTGGACCAGCCTCTGGCAGAAGGAGGCTCCTTGCCTGCTGTCCTGCTCATGCATAGCAAACTGACCTGGGGCACTGCACGTCCTACATGTTCCTGCGGCTTCAGTTTCAGCTGTAATTTCAATATAGGACTCGACACAGTTGTACATTTTAAAAAGTGATGGTGAAAAACCAGCCAAATATTATAAAACAGAAGGAAGAAAAAAAAAGAGCTTGAATACTTGACTCGTAACTAATAGGATTCTTCACCCATTGTATTTAGAGTAATTATCTTTGAAATGCCTGGGGAATTGAAGGAAGATTTTTTTCACCTGATATGACAGATGACGTGGTAGGTGCTATAATGCTTTTTCTATAAGCTACACATTTCTGAAGTCTCCCACAGATATTCTACCAATCATTCCTCAGTCTATTTAACCTTCATTAGTGCAGTCATGACCCCTCTAGAAAGTAGAAGAGATTCAAGAAAATTGTTCAATCTTAATTTTATAAATGAATTTAGTTGTGGAATCTTTTATCAGACAAGAATATTTTTTTGTGAAGAGCACTCCTAGGTAGTGCAGGCACCATAAAAGAATACTGTGCTGTATTTTCAATTTTATTACTGATTCTCAGTGAATCAGTACTTTAAACTGGAAAATTAGTTAAAAAACCCTTGAAAAGTAATAACATTAGCATCTCTTGGTGAATAACATATAGAATTTTTGGGGTTTTAATAACTTGTAAAAGGAAGGTTAGAACTTTATAGCAAGATCAGTGTCTGCTGCATTAATCAAACTTAGTCAAAATACAAATCTAGAATTTTGCTATGATTGCCATAAATTACCTCAGATGTATACAGATGTAAATTAGAACAGAATCAGTTTATTATATATTATTCCTTCTTTGTTACATAATTTTCAAGCATTTTTCAAGCTCTTCTTGTAGAGCTTGAAAAATCTGTGTAGATCCCTGGTACCTGTCAGCTCCTGACTGTAGTGTGTCCCTTGGGCATCCAAGGACAGCAAATGATATACCAATTTCTAGTAGGCAGAAGTCTGTACAACATTTTGTCTGGCTACATACATAGATACAGAAAGCTCTTCTGTATTCCAGATGTTTGAGCACATGGGAAAAAAGACTTGGTGAATTGAAATCTTTTAATGTGATTTTTCTGTGACAAGCTCTCCAGCTGTCTACTTCACTGAGGATTTTGACAATTCCTGAATTGTCATTCACAGACCTGTCTACAGCAGCAAAGCCAGTGCTGAACATGATACTGGGTAGGAACAGGCTGGGAAATGAGCTGTGTGCTTGTGCTGCATCTTACCCTGCTGATGGGCAGCCTACAAAGGTAGGGAGCTCCCATTCAGAGAACACAGCAAAGAGAGAATTGCCTCTGGTCTATTTTTGCAATAATATCATGTTTTGAAATTTAAAGTCTTCATTTGATTAATGAACTTTTTCTGATGTGCTAGAAAATGTTGGGTAAAAAGTTATTCTTAGTAGTATAACTTTTATGTCTAGCTTCATCAATATTAATTCAGATCACTACCTGATTTTCTGGTAATTATTATTTTCCATAGTAATAATATTATTACCAATATTAATAATAACAGTAACATTTCAGCAGGCCTCCTACAAGCATGGCTGTCCATTTTATCAAGATAGCTAAAAATTTTCTTTAGAAAATTAAAAAGATTATGTTAGAATCCTAGAAAAATCTGGTCTAGTTTTTCCCTTGAACATTTCTGTTCCGGATCCTCATGTATTTAATGAGATTTTAGATGTCCTCAAGAGCCATGTTATCAAAACTGATACAGACAGCTTTCATAATTTGAGTCTTTTTAGAGAAGGTTTTTTGAGAAAACTTGAGTTCTTCCATCTCTGCATTTTCCTCTTCATTACTGAATCCTTTCTTTTACTCTGCCTAGAGTGTGATTTTAGCTGAAAATGATGTTTTGAAATACCGGCTGTCTTGCTCTTTCTTTTGAACACAATACTACTGGGAATCATATTTGAAAAAAAGAACCCATGCCAAACTTGCTAAGATTCATGTGATAATGCCACCTTCCTCAGAATTCACAGAAAGCCAAGCCATTGATTCATTCAGGGTATCCTTGCCTAGCAGACAATGCACAAAACTGGCTCCTCTCTTTTCCTTCCAAACCAGACTGTTCTGGGCAGGTTCCTCTCTCCCTTTCTGAAATGAAGTCTTTCCTTGTGAATGGTGCCTGGCTGACAGCCCCAAAACTCCATTTTCCTGTACATTGACACCAAACTTGCAGTCAAAGTTTGCAGTGTGAGATTTCCCTTAGGGACCCATGATCTGAGCCCACACTGGGTCAGGAGCACTCTCCAGTCTGGAGCAAGCACTGGTTCAGTTTGCAAATCACTGTTTCCCTGGTGAATCTGACAGCTGAAATGCAGCTAGTATAAACTCCATTAATTTTTATGATATGACAAGAGTATCCCAGGAACTATGTTGAAACTACCAGTTTATTCACAGAGAGATGGGGATGGCTTCTCTATTATGCTTAAAATCCTTTTAATCTAGGCCCAATCTTTGGCATATTATTTCTATGTGAGTAATCCCCCTGGAACACAAGAAACACCATTTACCATCTCTGTTCTAGGCAACCAAAAAATACATTTTTACTCTATTTTGATGATTATGATACAGAATTGTATCTCAAATTAGGGCATTTATGCACCTGCAGCAATTCTGGGCTCATATGGACTCATTTTCTTGTCCCTCCTCAAAGGCTGTTTACAGCCAGAAGCTCATTTTAGACCCTTGGTAGAACAGAGTTCATCTAACCAAGTGTCACATCTCCTTTAAAACTGGTGGTTTTCAGGTGCCTCTGTGTGCCCCAGGTTTAATTAATCTCTTTGGAGACCTACACAACCAGTCCTCACCTGACAGGTACCTTTCTTTCACAAAAAGTGAAAGCACCTGTGAGATTTAGTAAAAATAAATAAAAAGCAGACATCCAAATCTGACCTCAGCAGTGAGGCAAAGCAGAAAAGCGTTAAAAAAAAAAAAAAAAAAAAAAAAAAAAAGAGAGAGGAGTTGAAAACAAGAGGAACTGTGCTAAAACTTCTTTTCACCAGGTCACACAGGAAGAGGCATTATGAACTTTTATTGTGTCCTGTTAGCAATGAACTAAATATGTGACTACTTCCTACCTGCAGTCTCCCTGCTGGAAGGGATGGCCAGGATCCATGAGCTCCTGGCCAGCTCCTGTGGTACCTGTGGCCTGGATCACAGCCTCTGTCTGCAGACAGTAAAAAATTGTATGCTGTCATGGTCAATTTACAGATTTACCAAATCCTTAAGTAAAAATCTATACAACAGAAGTAGATCTATTATTAAATATAATGAATGGCATTATCTCATAAACTGCACAAGAAAGAATTTAAATCTAATTTTTCTGTATCCAGCTCTTCATCACCATTTTGGGAAGAATTAAAAGCTACCAGTCTCCTACTGCCTGTTGTCTTTTAATCCTCTTATTCCCAAGTCACTCACTATAGCATCAAAGTACCATAAACCTAATGCTGTTTTATGTCCTTGCAGTAACAAATCCTAAAAGCAGGAGGCACACTTGTTGCTCACACACCCCCCTTAAGCTTTTTTGCAAGCCTGTTCCCCTATTCCTAAATGCATACCAGCTCTCTTCATCTTCCCACTGTTAAACTCAGCACAAGGTGGGGCAGATGGCTGCATAATTCAACTATATTACAAAGCAAATATGTCTATTGTAGCCACAGAAAGAGGAAAAGCAATGTTAAAACTATCAGTTTCATTTATTCATTCAGTTTTGGTGCAAGATGGGGTTTATGAACTGAGTAGCTCAAATTAGGCTCCTGAGACAATTCAAACAGCATGGAGACTTTAAGGTGCTATGGACAGGCAGGGTTGTTTGAAACCCTTGGGCTGAGAACAATCACTGCAGAGTGCTATTAATTTTGTAGTGTGCTTTGTGCTGAATTGTAGATGCCATTACAAAAGAACTTGAGATACAAGAGCTTTCTCTTTTTTGGGGTGCACAATGCAAGGCAAAGCAGCTCCCCTGGGATGCAGCATAACTGGGGTGTACTTTAAAACAACTGACGGCAACTGCTCCATACAAAGGCCTGCAAATGTATCCCCTCAAATTTACTTACTTGTTCTTCCTCCTCCTGCTGTAACCACCCCCCGGCATCCACATCTCTGTAAACAGAAAATGGAGCACGTCAGAAAAAGTTGTACAATGAGAAATTTCCCAGAACACCAGGCTCAGTGCAGAGCTTTGCACTGATTGGCAAACAAGTCACTGGAGGCAATGTAAGAAGAGAGCACGGTGCTTCCTTCATAGTTAAACATTGCAAGAAGATGTAACAAACCAGTCCCAGGTAACTTCTCCCTTAAAACAAGCCCAAAGGATAAAAACAGTGAGTACAATATTTATCAGTGTACATAGATGTGGTGGGGGAGAAGGAAGCTGCAGTCATCAAAATTCTGTTATTCAGCAGGAATCAAGATGAGATCCAGGCTATGAGAATGGTAGTCAGAAAGCAGAAAGTGCTACCAGATCCTCCAGAAGGTATTTGGGAAACAAGTACCTTAAAGTTATCCTGAAGGATTATTAGCCTGGATGGGGAATACCAACTTTTAAAGAAACATTAACTTTTGAGGGAAAAATAGATACCTTGTGAGAAATGAAGACATTTTCTACTATGGTCCTTTCTCCAGCACTGTTTTCATTCTGACTCCCCACTATTCTGCCTCCCTACAGCAATCCTGAATGGTCAGTTGGGTATTTTCTGTCCCAAGTGAATGTGAAGTGTCGTTGTCTGGCACCACTTTAATTTCAAAATCAGTTGCATTTTAGTACTAAGGAAACAAAGAGCATCACCTTAGCTTACTTTTTCCCCCCTGATATCTACAGAAATGATATGGTTATTATTAACTTTGAATACCGTGCATTTTCATAATTTTCCTAAATGTGAATTTCTTCCAAATTAAAAAAAAAATACTTAATTCATAATGCATAAAGAATCTTTTAATCGTCCCTCCTGAGCATATTTTAATAAGCCAATTTAGTAACTAGGCAGTATTATGATTATATTTCAGAGGCAATTACTAATTTACTGACCTTTTCTGTTATTTTCTGTTATTAGAAAATCTTCAGATTGCTCATGATTTCCATTAATTTTTTCCATTATCTTTACTCAAAAAATATCTTCTGCAACTTACAAAGAGCACTCTATGTCTATATGACAAATTTCCTCGAGAATATTTAAGATTCCATATCCAAAACAGGCTGGGTGAAGCATCATTGCTGCTCTGAATGAAATATTTTAAATCAGGAAGATGGGTTAAAGAAGTGACAGGGTGGTTTCTGTTAGAAATAAATTAAAATAAGCACATTTGAAGGAACAACAGATGGCATTAAAAATTTTCCTTTCTGAGTTGCAGAAACCCCATCCTTATTCCTAAGGGGAAAACAGGATACTGCAAAGTTTATTGGCTTCCTGAAGATTTTAAAGTTATTTCATCTTATGATAGTCACAAAACATAACTCCAAATGGGGTAAAAAAGGTAAATAGAGCGTTTGGATTTAAATCCTTCTCTGTTTTCTTTGCCTTTATGGTCTGACTTTAGAGCCCCTGGCTTGGCAACTCCATCTCCCTTTGCTGATCTCTGAAAACATTTCTAGTTCAAATATCCAAACACATGAGCCAGACACTGAGTTCTCAGACTCATTGTGGGAGTTGAACTCAGAAGTATTTGGTGAAATCAAGCACAAACATGTTAAAGCAACAACATAAAACTCAGATTTACCTAGCTCTCTGTTCCAAAGGGAACAGAGCAAAATTATAAGCTGATACCTTCAGAATATGAGAAAAGTGTTGAATTCTTGAGCTCCCAGTATAGGTTGTTGTTAATTGTTTAAATTGCACTCCATGTATTCTCATTCCTCAGGCAAGGAAAGAATGACGCAGTCAGAATTAGAACAAAAATTCCCAAACATCTGTTGATCATAAAAACTAAACAAAAAAAATCTCTTCAATCAGATGCATAATATTGTAACACAGCTTCCTGCCCCTTTTGAAAGTTCCTTTCATTCATAAATATCCATCCTTTTTTTAAGGAAAAATAAGCAGACAGACATCCCAGGCAGAAGCAGCATAGTGTACAAATCTACACTTTTACCTCTGTGCTCTTTGCCACGTGGTTGATCACTATTATTTTTTTTACTGCCTGCTATAAATACAGTATTAAATAATTAGCTAGAAAAAAAAAATCACTCTTTTTTTCTCCTTGCATGTTTTAAGCTCCTAATGAAAATCTAACAGAAGGTAGAACAAGGTACTACAATTGCATGTTCATATCTTTTCTGTAACAGACATCCCATTCTTCTCTTGCATCCCACTATGAGCAGTTCATCTGAGCATAAAGGAATGGCATACATTTCTCTGTTTGTCAAAGGAACTCCATTTACATTTCCATGGTGACATACACAGCTCTGTTCTTTGTTACTCAGGAGTAAAATGTGCAGGATCTCTGCCACATACTAGAAATGCCAGTACATGCAATTTTAATTGCAAGAAGTCCTTCTCTCCTTTAATTCTATTATTTTGGTTTTGCTCACTTGCCAACTGTCTTGGCATTACTGACTGCTTCACAACACCCAACTTCTAACTGAGAGGGCAGGAATCACAGCCTTTTCCTAAGCATTTGGTACAGGTCCAAATCCTGCCATTCTTTCTTTTTACTAAATTCTTGTTCTCACACAATTCCCATTAACTGATGTGAGCATTTTGACCGCATGAACATGGAGCTGGGTTGTTCAGCCCCAGCCCAGCATCTGTAAAGTGCAGAGCTCCAGTTCTCATCAACAGGCCTGTGTAAGAGAGCAGGAGCCCCTGCACCTGAGCACTGCCTGCAGAATCAGCCTTCAGCAGCTCAATCACTGCCTTCCTCCAGAAAGAAAATTTTCCATCCTTTGACCTGACATGTTCAATTATGCAGACCTGTGGAGTGGAAATAGGAGACATTGCAAATACAGAATCTATTTCTGCTTCTCAATAAGAAACCATCATATTTCTCCACTGGGGTGGTAAGATCTATGGACAATAAAATGTTGTTGGCTTTACTTTTCATGCCTCTCTCAAGTTACAGACTACAGAAAAATTCTTAGGCCAGATTCTCACCTTGCAGAGCCAGCACATCCAAAAAAGAATTCAGCCTACTCTTTTTCATGTTTCATCATGATAATTCTTTTCAGTACAGCTTTTCTTCTTCCTTACAAGGCAAATGCAATAGTCCCTTTCTCCAGTAAGGCCCCATCACTTTTCTGCAGTTTCAGAGGAAGTGAAACCTGGTTCCTGTAGCCTGCCTCAAAAACTAAATCAATCATGTGCACATTTTAAAATGAGTTTTGAAGAAATACCCCAGGGCAAAAGCAGAAAGAATGTAAAATACCATAAAATAAATATTTAAAAAGCTAAATAAGACAAATGGATTTTTCATTTTGACCTAAAAATAGAAAATGTAAAAAGAATAACGTTTCACAGCTGTGAAATGAATAAATGGTTAGAGTCCATTAGGTACTGTCCATACATGTGCATGAGCTAAAAGGCTTTTAGAAACTGAAAAATGTCTCTTGTTTAAGTGTTCAAAAGGCAGAACCAAGAGATGCAAACCCTTGTAAGCTGGGATCAAACTTTAAAGTCAAATCTTTTATTATAGTAGGTCAATTAGGTTCTTTTCAAACCAGGCTAATACAATAGAAAAAAATTTCATCTATGAAGCTATTTTCAGGACCTGATAAGGCTCTGCTCAAAGGTAACATCAAAGGCTGAATGTTGGAATATTCACAAATAAAAGAAACCCAGACACAATCAAATCAAGATAAAAGTTTCAGCAACTACTTTGAAAAAAAGTCGTCTGCTTTTCAAAAACTGAAATACAGCAATACAGTTCAAAAAAAAAAAAAAATCCACAGCCACTGTATAAGTGTAATCCTCTCCCCACTGTCCCTGAAGAATCAGTTCTTATCCCACAGTCTCTCTCAGGATGGGGTTCTGTCTCCCTTTTCAAACTGTTTAGCTTTATTTTCCCCCAAATTATATTAAACTTCTGGTCTCTTGGCTATGTTGCTGGAAGTGTCTATTTTAGTCAGTAAAAACAGTAAAATAAAACCAATATGAATATCCCAGGTAATACAGATATATCCTGGGTCACAAAGTTACATTTAAAATGTGCTGTAATCCTTCTCTCTGGAGCTCTGTGAGCAGTGTGGAGAAGAGATCAGTAACATTCTTAAAGCACAGTTTATTTAGCAATAGTACACAAGCACTTAGGGAGAAATACCATACAAACTCAAGGAGTTTATAACAATGGCTGCCTTTTCCTGGGCTTGTTTAAACCACCTGAGCCTACCCAAGAGGCAAAACCCATCAAAGTTAATATTCTTGAGGTTATTCTTTACTGTTTTGCAAGTAAATGTAAAGATGCAGTTATATTGAGCTATTAATTTTGTTGTTGCTTGCTTTTTTCTAAAAAGGAAAGCAAAACTTCTAGCAGATTCACTACACACAGATGTATGGGGTTTAAAATGAGAGTGGGGGTTTTTGTGCTCGTACCTTATAGGACATTTATTTTTTAACAATTTCTATTTGCTATTTTCTATTTAAATGTATTTCCATTCCTATTGGATAAGGAACTTGTTCCTTTCTTTTCAGACATCAAAGGTGTTGCCACTCCTGTCTGTTCAGCCTACGCCTCCTGGTTCCCGCTTTTGCCTCTGGCTCAGTCCTGTGATTCCTGTGTCCAACATTATATCAATCCTTAGAGCTGTTAAATCTCTACAGAAAGTGCCAGGTCCCCAAGCAGGCCCTCTCACACAAATCACAAACTGTGCTGAACAGCTTAATTCTTTCTGTGATATCTCTGCCACAATTTTCACTGCCATCCAAAATGTGTAACAAAGTTCTTCACCAGAGAATTTCAATTGTGCAATTCCTAAAAAGGATATGTCAATATTATGAAATTTCCTTTCTTCCTGAATATGAAAAGGTAACAATTTTTGAACTTCCCATGAATTAAAGAAATTTACAAGAATATTTTAGAGAAACATCAAATTATTTTGTAGAAACAGAAAAAATTAAATTGATGTTGCTTTTAAAGCTAATTATTTCTATTATGATTGCAATTACTGATAAAGCAAATAGATTACTCTGAAGTGATCCAACAAACTTAAATCCAAAAAAATGTTGCAGTGATAAAAGGCTGCATCACAATTTTCCTTTTTTCACCTGGTTTTAATCTTGATCAAGGGTAGTATACTGTGCTAGAATTGAGAGATATCTGATGGATGTTCTCAATTATATCCAATACCTGTGGCTATAACAGGCCACACTGACAGTCAGGAATAATCAGCATTTAAAGATGCCTGGATGTAGGAAAGAAATGCATTGCACCTTCTGAAGCAGTGACACGATGGATGATCCTTCTTGTACTTATTGCAGGGATCCTCAAGCATCTGCTTAAATGGGACTCATGCAAAGCCACCTTTATTTTGGGTATTGCAAATATAAGCTCTCTATATGGGCATGAATAGACTAAATATTGCAGTGCCTTAGATTTTATGACTTGGCAAGAAGAGAAGTAGAGTGGAAAGCTGTAAAAATAAAAACTTTCAGCTCCACTAAGCTGAAAACTGGTATCTAAGATATCAGAATATAGCTGCTGGTTCACATAACTAAAAAAACTCACCCTCCCAAAGGGCTCCTCCACCTCTCCCCAGCCTGACTTGACTAAAGCTGATATGATGCCAAGGGAAGTGACTGTTAGGGATGCGTGTTATCAGTCCTCTGAAGTGACTCAGCTCTACATCTTTTAATCAGACCTTGATTTTTTCAATTTCTAATTTCTTCCAGAAAAGACTCTGAACAGAAGGTCACAGCCTCAGGCCTATTGAAGGTAGGATAGAAATAATGACTGTAGGAAAAGCACTTCTGTAGGGATTTATCAAGGGTTGCAATTACTCTCATCATGCGAGACATGCCTGTTTGCAAGGGTAGAAGGGTTCCTGAATATTCCGGCACTGTTGTGGCTGAAGGTTAAACCTGGTCAAGGATATTTGCTAGGTTATACTTCCACTAGAACAATTTCTGAAGTTTGATGTAGAATGTGTTCCCTGGAAAAAATAGCAGGAAAACCCCAAGTAGTAAATAGCTGTGTAGCTGAGGCACCTAGATGAGACCCAGAACATTCCTCTGCTTTGGATTATGTAGAGCAGGGATAATATTCCAGGTAAGTACCCTAACCAGCCACATGGGACAGTTGCCAATCTTTTACTCTATAAATATTTATTAGTTCAGAGAGAGAAGGATGGACACAATAGGTGGTGGTTAGTGCAGAAGTAAGTCTGGGAATCAAATAAAACCCCTGTTCTCAGACAGTAATTTTTTTCTGCAATCAGAACTAAATGCAAACTGTGATCACCCCAGCCAAACAATGACCTGAACTGGAGCAAAAATTAAAACCTGTAGAGGTTTGACAATGCAGGAAATAAATAGAATGGACATAACACCTGGTCTTGGTTGAGTCCCATATGCACTGCACCACAGAGACAGCCAGAAAATGCAGTAGAGACAAAGCCAGGATAGCTGGATTCCCCATCTGCAAACAGATGTGCGCTGGGAATGACAGAGGTCAGCAGGGGCAGGGCCTGAGAGGCCTCCACACTGGCCACTGCTCTGTCCTGAGCAGGCTGCTGAGTGCTCTGGCCTGCAGAGAACCTGGGATGTGAGTTGTTACACTGGACTAGACTCTCCTTTGCTACCCTACCTGCTAAACCAAGCGGAGTTTAATAAATATAAATAACTAGCCCAACAAGTTTTTAAAGTGTCCTATGTGAAAACTGGATTTTAAAAAGAAGAAAGGAAAGGGATTTGATTACTGAGTAAAGCAATTTCCATATAATCTAGGAAGTTTTAAATAAAGAGTGAGGAAAAATATTTCAAGGCCATTTTTTGGTTATCAGAAAATTAGAAAATGCGAGGCCGCCTACAGAAAACCTATAAGAGCAGTTATCAGAACAGTTTATTGTGCACAACAATTTTAAATGAGTCTCTAACATTATTTAAGCCATAAAGGAAAGAGAGCTTCTAACATCAGATAGTTGACAGCAGTAGAAGTAATAAAAAGCAGAGTCAGAAGATCATTACTGATATAAAGAAGGGTACTTTTCAAGACTGATTCTATAGCTTTTTGATTCTCTTTCTTTTATGAACATTTAAGATAGGCTAACTCCAGCTGTATAATGAATATACCCTTCCAATTGAAAAGTCAATATTTAACATCCATTATGTTCTGCTCTTTAGGACATGCTCCATTCTGATACCAGTGTTTTAAATCAAATTAGCCCCAGAACTATATGGAAGAAACACTGAGTATGTGTCATGAATCAAAAGCCCATATTTTACAACACTAGTGTTATAACAACACTCACGTCTGCAGATGTCAGAGCAGTGTATTTTTCTCACTGGGTCTATCTTAAAAAGAGTGACATAAGTTCCTTTGCAATAACCCAGAAAAACTTTTGTTCTCCTATTTCACAAATATTTTGAAGACTGCAATTTAATAGTTCCAGGCTACTTAATGCTTTGTCAGTATGACAAAGTTTGCATTTGTTAGTTGATAATAATTTAGCAACTGTTTAATCTCACGTTTCTCCCATTGTCCCTTCCAAATTATGGACAACAGTGGCTCCATATTTTTATTTTGTAAATTTAACACCCTAATTGAAATTAACTATGATTTGAGCTATGATTATTAGGCCTCTAATAATACCATAGAGTCTAATTCTGCTGTTGCCCATGTGTAGCTTTTACAGTGGATTTAGATCAACAGGACAAAATATTTTATTGCTGAGACAATGAAAGCATGTTAATTGAGTTCTGTAACACCATATTGAGGAAGAAAATATTCTTATTCCTGTTTACACATGAGCAAACAGACATGGACAGACAAAGAACTCCCTTGAGCTGGTCTCAGTTCTGTTCAAGCTGTTTAAAAATCAAAAAAGTTATCATTAAGTTCTTCCAGACAACATATTCAGTATGGAAATTTATTACTGATTTTATGCAATTATCCTACAACTCCCATTTTGTTTGTTGATATGCTGTATTAAAGCACAGACATATTTGATCAGCATATACCATGCCAAATGTTTATCTGATTTTTTTTCTAAATAAAATTTCATCTTTAAAATTACTAGAAGATCCTTTTTCCTCTATACTCAAATGTTCTTTTTAATAGAAACATGGAGAGCTTTGACCTCATTGAACAGGGGAGAAAAGAAACAAGGCAGTGGTAAGGCACACAACTGAAGTTTTAGTCAATGCTTTTGAGGGTAACAGTACAATACCATGTGTGTAAAATAAGAGTTAGAAATATATCTTGTTTGGTGGCCTGACCTTGGCTGGATGCCAGGTGTCCACCAAGCCACTCTATCACTCCCCTCCTCAGCAGGACTGGGGGGAGAAAATAATATGGAAAAAAACCCCTTGTGAGTCAAGATAAAGGCAGTTTAATAAAGCAAAAGCAAAGGTCATGTGTGGAAGCAAATGAAAACAAAAGATTTATTCTCTACTTCTCATCAGCAGGCAATGTCCAGCCACTTCCCAGGAAGCAGGGCTTCGGTATGCACTAAATCCAAGTGATCATGAACAGACTACAGAAATTAGAGGGTGTAAAAGAATATGAAGCCATCTATCTGTAAGTATCTATCAGATAATTATACAAAGCATCAATTATTTTTCAAGATTGTGAAGCCTGGAAAGTGTATTTATGTCTTTTCTGCATGCCAGTGACACCACAGATGATGTATATGATTAATGTTACTATGCTATTTTGACCACAAATGGCATTCAGCAGTTGCAGTAATAATTTCTCAGAGAAATGGCATGAGCTAAATATTAACTGAAGACAGAAAATCAAAATTTGAGAAACCAGTCCAAATCCCAAGTGAGGCGGAAAAGGCCACAGATACCCGAATCATGAAGAAGAAGTTTGATAAATGGAAAACAGAGACATCAGGTAGAGCAACTGTTTGCCTGCCCACTACCAGCTACTCTATGATTTGGTGCAAAATTAGACAAAATTTTACCCAGCCTGCACCAGATTTACACAATTGAACTCTCATGAATTCAAGGCAATCAAATGAAATAACCAGACACATGAAGCCCTCCCATGTGTATAAGTTTTTTGCCCAAACAACTCTGCTTTACAGTATATTTGTACTGCAAGAGTGAGAGCTGATTCCATCAAGCCAGGACACAGTCCCTGCCTGGCAGCAGGTGAAATAAACAGCACATCCATGCTGCAGGTGTGAGATGTGATTCCATCAAGTGGGGAGACAATTCCCACCTGTCATCAGCTGATGTATATGGCTCCCTCTGTACTTCCTCCAGTAAATCTCTTGGTGCCCATGACATTGCCAGACAATGGCTGCATTCTGGTTATTTTCCACTGCAGCTGAGCTTCTGACACCCTGCAGAAAGCCAGATAACCTTTAAAGTAGCATTATCTGCACCAGACCCCCAGTGCCAAGCTGAACTTACTTATGACACAGGGATAAATTAAACTCACTAGATTTAGAGAATTACTTCTGAGCTTTTCCAATGAGCAATCAGATGTGGGAACTAAGACTTACTGATAAAATCAAATATATGAAGTTGCTGCAAAAGCTATTTCACTACCACCTTCTCAACTGCCAGTGAAATAAAAGGAATGGTATAGATTGGATTAAGAATCACTGCGTTTAACCAGACTAGCCAAGCTCTCTTAATTCCAAAAGTAATTGCACGTATGTTCTAGCAAGCTGGGAACTGACCTTGAGTGCAAAGAAATATTCAGCAGAGGCTGATACCCTCAGGAATGGATACAGTGCACTGAGAACAAGGCAAATCACCAAAAGACAGCAAAGTAGTCTAAGCTTTTTTATTTACAGAAACACTAAGAAGTAAATCTTAATTTTGTATGGGGAGGGGAAGAAAAGCAATAAATATCAATACAAGCACTGTGTGCTTGGCAGTATATTGAACCAAATGAATTAAGGGAAAGGAAATTTGAGCAGGAATCCCATTCTGCTGAGGGAAGGAGGAGACACAGAGGAGACAACCAGAGGGGAGAAAGAAGGGCCTGAGAGAGGGCTTTGCCTGGCTCTGAAAGCTGTCTTCATGCAGGGTCATTGATTTAAATGTACCACGGAGCCCTGGGCAGCTGGTAAATACCAGAGGTCAAGTAAAGAAAGGGAGAGAAATCTTCAGTTCACACTGAGGAAACAAATATAAAGGAAAAAAGAATAGTATATCGCTGTGATGAAGATTAAGTAACATACTCAATTCTAATGTACGGCCCATTCTGCAAGAAGGAAAATTAACATAATGTGATAAACTGAGGAGATTCAACAAATCATTAAACCTTTGTAAGAGTGGATGTTCCAAAGTATCAGAATAAATTTCAAAATCACCCATAATGAAAAGTAGTAATGAGTGAAGAATCAAATCAGGAATCGGCTTACATCATTCAGTAACAAACCAAAACGAAGAGCTGGTTGTGACAGAAAACCCAAAGGGTTCTACAGATCTGACATTTTTCACACTCCACAGAAAACGCCCTCCTGAGCGATTAAGGACCAAATCTGCCATCTTCTTCCTAGAAGGAATATCAATCTCCTGTGCTCTATCCACACCATGGGATGAATCCCCTTCCAACAGATACAATTATATTTCCACATCCAGGCAGTTACATTTGCCTCAGGCACTGCACTAAGAAAGTACAGCCATAAGACTGTTTCAAAAGTGCATGTATTTTGAAAAAGAAAAGGTAAATATTTTGGTTAGGGAATTCTCCAAAACATCAAATTTCTTTAATTTTGATATACTTAGAGATAAAGAAGGAGCCCTTAAAAACCTAAAGTTAAAAAAAATGTTAAAAAGCTAAAGTAAAAAGTAAGAGTTTTTCTTTGATCATCACCAAAATTAAAGCCTATAGCAGCAACTTCAGGTGCATTACTTTACTGGATAATTTTATTAATAAATAGTTGGCTGATTCAAGTTCATACTATGGAGAAAAGTGGTCATAGTTGATGTAGTGAGGCTGCAGGTATCTTAACCAGGGCTCTCAGTGTCTACAGAGTTTTTGATTAACAGTACTGGCAGATTTAGATAAGTAATTGGACAGTTTTGCCCATACTTGAGTAGATACATTTGGAACTGCTAATAAAAGTAGTAAAAATATCTCTGTTAAACATTGTTTCCATTTTTAGCTTGATCTGCTGTGGAAAAATAGATTATTCTAAAATAATCCAACCCTATACAATTGAGTCTATAGAAAAATAGAGTACTGTATGGGAGAAGAGAAAGACTATAGATCTATTTCAAAGCAGCATTTTAAAAGCCATTTTAAAATTATATTTTTGTAGTAAGTGTAGGTATTTGGTAACAAAGCCTTGCTCCAAGTGATAAAAGGTTCCTTAAGAGTACTTTAATTGAAACTTTTTATCAGAATGTTGCCTGAACCTTAGCTAAATACTACTTTCTTGCTTCAATTCAAATTTTCTTAATCTTCATTTTCACGTTGAATATTGGTACACTGTCTGCCTCATTATGCTAAAGAAAGATGAAGTGAGCTATTAACATTCTGAACAGCCTACGAGATGTTATGATATAGAATGTCATTCATTTTTATGAGTTGGCTGTCAGTGTGTGCTGCAATAAAGTTATAATTTCTCACTGACAATATGTGATGTCTGGAGTCGCTGCACAATCCTTATTAAAATTTCAATAATTGTAAATCAAAGGAAAGCAAATACGACTTTTATGAAATGGTCGCTTCTGAAAGTCAAGGAGTGCAAAGTGGGGGAATACAAACCCAGAAGATTATTGCTGTGCTGTTCCAAGCCATCACCATCATCCTACAGTTTTCCTCCTCTTGCACAAGGCAGGGTGTGCTGAGCACCCAACAGAACATTCTCAGAGGTGGCACAGGCTGGGTTATAGTGATGGTGAAGCACTGCTTGTTTGTTGCTCTTAATTGACTCTACCTTTATGTGGCTCTGAGTGTCATCATGTTTATTGGAACAATTTATTATTATAGCTCTTCATCAGGAAAGTCAGGTGTCTCTGGAAGCAGTTACAAGTTATAATTGCCTGACAGTGAGGGAAACCAGGAGAGATTTATGTGCATACATGGGTGAGCAAAGGTTTCAAAGCCTGTTTTCTCATAACTTTAAACTGTTGTGGAAAATATCAGGGATAGATTTATGGTATGGTCTTTAAAATGCTTAAACTGTCTAGGACAACACACAGGGAAATGAATCCTGTATTCAAAAGAAATGTTTTATATATATATATTGCTGTGTAATGACTGTCTCTTTATCGCTACTGCTGTTAGTGTTGTTTCAAATCAGAAATGTAAGAAGTTTCTATCAATGTTCAAAACCTGCTGATCTTTCATTTTGAGCTTGACACAAGCTGGATGATCAGAAGTTAAAATTGTAAAAAAATGCCCCTCAGAATAATAGCTTTTTGGAGTTATTAGATACAGACCAAAGTATTCCAGTCACTGAACCAATGAGGTCTTAATGTTGTTGGGCAATTGGACCTACTCTAGCTCTTTTCCCTGTTATTTTCAGTTCCTTTCAAAGTCATTATTACTTGCAAATCAGTACATGACATCCTGAATAATTGCATTCATTTAATGTATGTAATCACTGTACATGGGACAGATAATTATATGGGTAGGTTTTGAAATTTTCTTCAGCAGTTTTTAAGTACTGAGAATCAGTCAGACTCCTGGGGCTAGATATAGTTACGCTACAAAAGTTGTGTGCCCAGGAATGCTTGCACAATGCAGTGATTATGCCAATAGGCAAAACATGCTCAGATACTCCAATACATAACATCACTCTGTTTCTATTATTTAGACTATTTTTCATTATTCAAAAGTTAAGTCAAACATATTAATTTCATGATTGCCTCTGGCAAACTTAGTAAATTTTAACTAATAACTTTATTTCTAACTCCACTCCTCTTCTAAACTGACTGACTCTGCTAAAATTTACAGTGTAACAGCAACACTCACATGTCACAGTCATGGATATCCTTCAGTGTCAGATTTCCAGTGTAGCAACATCTCAGATGTACCTCCTCAACAGAGAGCAGTCAGCAAGTGTTCACGCACAAACAAAGTAAAGCTCTGCTTAAACATGAAGCCCAGTCTTTGTTCCTGCACAGAAATACTTTTGCACAATTCCAGCCATTTGAAAAGGTGTCCCTTCATGTCAGTAGCAGCAAACACCCCAAATCATGCATGCCCATTCTCCTAAACTTGATTTATCACCACAAGTGTCTTCCCTTTGCTAGAAATGCTTTATGGCTGGTAGCCTAAGTCAAAACCCAGCTGTCCACATCCATCAGAAAGCTCCCTGCTGGAAAAAAATAATGACTGATCAACTGAGCCATGGGAAATAACTTCTATAAGTATTTAATTATTGTTATGTTTCCTCATACACACAGACTAGCACATAGTGGGATTCTGGCTTACAAACCAAGACAAAGTGAGAAAGAGGGATACAGAATTTTATAGTGGGACCAGACTTTCACCTAAAGAGATGGGGTACATGACTCAGGATGACTCAGTACCAGTGAGAAATATTCTATTTTAAAGAGGTCAGCTGAAGACAACTGGTTTAAAGAAGGATAAGGCAACTCTAGCCTGAAGAAATACTTCAGCTGATACAGTAATGTTTGCAGATGTCTTTAGAAGGACAAGTTTCAGTGGAAGTCAGAGGATCAAACATCCACCAAAAACAGCTGGGAAGCCAAACATATGCTCTGATGTCTGATATATCTGGTAAATCATCATGTGAAGCAATAGGCCTGAAAGCCCACTCTAATTACCAGTGATCCAGTGAATGAAGAGACAATCTCTAATGCAGAATGATGCACTGGTGATTGTACCAACTGATATTTTGATATCTAGCTACACAGAGACTGCATAAGTTGTCCAAAACATCTGATACAGAATAGCAAATAGTCTTATGATTTCTGTTTATGCTGGTTCTTGAAAAATGTTTTCAGACAATATTGTAGAAACTTTATTGCTGTCATAGTACTGTTTGTCACAGCACTTTTCAAATAGATTTGCTTATTTACTATGCAAAAATGTCAGCAATAACAATTTTTTTAAACCATAAACAATATCTGAAATATTTTTCCTGTTTATTAGCATGCAATTATTTTAGGGTCTGATATTTTGTGAATATTCAAGATTGGAAACACATGCTTCTACATGGTGCATACTACAAAACATGTAACTGGAAATCCTGTAATTTCAGCTGTGTTATGGAATATAGGAAGTGTGTCAAACCCAGGTGTTAGTCAGGATATTCAATTTAGGATCTGTCACAGTTCTGGAAAAGGGAAAAAGATGTGTCTGTCTTAGATGTGTGGCATGCATAATTTGGTGGGAAAATGATGTATTTTCAT
The DNA here is from genome assembly GCF_051311805.1 of Agelaius phoeniceus. Taxonomy (NCBI): domain Eukaryota; kingdom Metazoa; phylum Chordata; class Aves; order Passeriformes; family Icteridae; genus Agelaius; species Agelaius phoeniceus. Next base: position 11,253,259 of record NC_135277.1, read on the forward strand.
GTCATGGTAGGTACTGTTTCACGATTATATCATTTGTTTGGAAGTCTGAAATATTAGCCATGGAAGCAGCTAAGTCATAGGGCTTAAGGGGAAAGATTTTGTTCCAGGTCTCTATAATTATGTCATGGCTATTTGAATTAGGCAATTATACCTGGGAAATATATGTGTATCATATATATGCATTTATTTATTAATTTAACCAAAAGACTTCCTGTCTGCCTTCAAAATCAATCACAACTTTACGGTGGAATTCATTTGGTGTAGGATGACTATTTAACAGCAAAGTCACTTGGGCATAATGCAGACATTTTACATTCACTTTGGTAAAAGCCATCAGTTTGTACAGGTGCACGAAGTTGTACAGACCAAAACAGAGAGGAAGTTTTTGCTTTGTAATTCTGCAATTCTCTCAGTCCTTCCCCTGTGCCTCTCTGCTCCCTGCACAAGCTATCTGCCAGCCAAAGCTTAGACAGATCTGAGTGAACACCTCAGCAAACACTACAGGACCAGCAAGTGACACCAAGAACATGGCACTGTGTAATTTTTCTTTGTTCCTCGACCTATTTTGTCATAATTGATTTGATTGTCAATCTGTAAATGTTTGCATATCAAGGTTTAACTTTTAAACAAATCATGTGATGATGAGAGTAAAATCAGATCTAATATATTGGACTTACAGGGATATGTACATCTTGTGACTGCTCAGCTCAATGATAAAAGAGTGTTTTCCAAGGTATATCAGCATTTTTAGTTTTGTCTCTTAACAGAACACACTATATCCTTGTCATATCCTTGTAGTCCTTAGCATTTAAGCTATTCAGAAGAAATTGCATAAACAGCAGCCAAATCTTTTAAGACTGAAGTACTTAGTATTCTTCCATTTAGCAGCAAGTTATGAAGTTTCATTTAAAAAGGCTAATTCTACCAATTAGCTCATCCTGTTCAAATACACATATACTGTTGGGAAATATAAAAATGGTTTATTAAATCAAAAGATATGACTGCACTTCAACTAGCACATGGGCATGAGAGATCAAGTATTCCCTATAGATTAATCCCCATGGCATCAGAGACTGATTTGGCTCGCCAGTATTACATTAGTAAACCTTCTAATCCAATTTAGAGCAGACAGGAATGTTCCATCCATTATGGTATTTCTAGTATCATTAGAAGCAGACTGATTGAATAAGCATCCTAAATCAGCCTGCAGCATGCAAGTAAATCACTGCGACTTGTACTGCAAAATCTTTTTTTAAAATAAAAATTAAGGGAAAAGAAAGAAAGAAAGAAAGAAAGAAAGAAAAAGATCCATGTAATAAGATGGAAGCTTTCTGTGTGATTGTGATTTCTGAACTCTTGTGGACGCTGAAATTTCTTTGTCCTTCAGTATGTAAGATTCTTCTCTCTGTAAGGTAGCAGTACAAAACACGGTGGATTTGCAAACGTGAGAAGCTCCTTATTTGTGCCAAGCTTGTCTTCAAGGAAAGCAGTGGAACATCTTCCCCTCCCTCTCTCCAGTAAACAATAACAAACAAAGTAGGCTGAATGAGGGCAGAGCAGGATGCTACTCTCACAAATGAAATCTGCTATGTAAAATTGGAGTAACCATAGTAATAAAATCTATCAATCAAATATATTACAGAGATTGCAATAGAAAGGATGAAAAGAGAGTCCAAACTTTGTATTTGCCCAAAATGAAAAACACTCAAGTAATTACAAAAAAAGTATTTTCATTCTAAACAGGAACACCTGAAAGAAAAACAATTCTTCAATAAAGAAGTAAATATATGAATTAAAATGTTGGTGACAGTTCCTTGAGATGACACAGCTCCCAGAAAGATTTCAGCAAAGGGCCAGGCTGCAGCTTTGAAAAGCTGGGAATTAAATGGAATAAAACCATCAAAATGGCACATAACCTTTGCTGCCCTTTGAGACCTATCACGTTGCACCAGCAGGGCCAAGCAGGTTTCAGCTACACTGTTTAAGCAATCAGCCATAAAAAGGAAACTGCACCAGTGCACAAGGCTCTGAGTGGCTGCTCCTCCTCAGTGGGAGAAGGGTGCTCATGTACATGAAGGATTCACATTTGTTTAATGGCAAAGTTGCTCTGCTGTCAGTCAAACAGCTCCTAATCTTGTCCAGACTCTGTGTAATAACTGAGTTAGAAAGGAAGTTACTGATTCTTTGTGTCCCAACTGAAAAAGTGAAGAGTGACCCAGAAGTGCAGATACAAAGATACAACAAAATTTTGATTATTGGGGGGGGCAGGAATTTTACAGCCAAACAAAATATTTTAAGCTTACAGATTTTCATTTTTGTAATGAAAACAAATCTTTGCTTTTGAAGAAAAACAAACAACTTCTAAAAAAAAAACAACGCCAAAACAACCATAACATTAACAAATGCTTAATTTACTTCAAGAAAACGTTGAATAAGAAACATTCAACACAATTTATTGAGAATCCTACCCAAATTTAACTTCAAAAATGAAATATTTTCATAGCACTACTCTGAAAAGCTCTGTCTTAAATTAAATCCATCTGAGAGAAATGAAATGGAAGAAATAATGTCAAACCCTTCCATTCATTCTTAAACAAAATGACAAATTTGCACAAGACTCTGCTCTTGCTTTTCCACATCCTTTTGATCCTAACAAGCCTGTTTCTAGCAAATTCTTCTCATCAGGACATGGAAAATCACACTGAGCCAGCTGGAGCTTGGGAAATCTGTTCTATCCTTTGCTTAAACTGGTTATACTGGTGCCAAACATGATTATTGTTATTAATAGCACAAACCCAGACTGCAGCAGTAAATCATACTCCTCCCAGAGCAGATTATTTGTTAAATGTTTGTTGTCGATATAAAGGACAAATGTACCTGATTAGCAAAATCCAAAAGCTTGTTCTGAGGTTAAAAGGACTCAGAGTTGCAATTTTTCTGCTGAACTTCCCTTCTGGTCCACAGTAGAACTCATCAGATCTACCAAATCCTATTTCTGAATGAAAGCTCAAATGCTTTGTAGAGCTAATGAGGGAGAACTAGATTGAATTATGGACACATGTTGCTTCTCTATGAAAGAGCAGGTTGAAGAATTACACTTTCCTCTTCCCTTTTGCAAGCGCAGAATATTTTATTCTTTAATTTTCCCTCTGGTTTGGCTCAGCTGGGTTGGAAGGACATTAGGTGGGACACTGAAGAGAAGGATACAATCCTTTCTTGTTCTTCTTTGCTAACAAGGCAAGTACAGACTCACTGTTGTCCTGTCCACAAGAGGCAGTCCTACCTATGTTCCTCCCTGTGTTTCTTTGCCACAAATCTGGTTCCCCTGACACACTGTGAGTGTGGAGTCTTCTTATTAGTGTGAGGCCCTAGCTTGAGCTGCCAGCATGGAGTAGGACAGGGAATGGGGGAGAGAGGTCCTTGTGACTGACAATCCTGCCTGCCAAAATCACCTTCCCTACAGCTGTGACTTGCTGAACAATCAACTTGATAGCTCGAGTAAGTGCCCAGAGTGTTGTGTGAGCCCAGATCCAAATGTTCGACCCTTAATCATTAAACTAATGGGGGAACAGCCTGTGGTTTGGAGTCTTGGCATTATCAGAACACAATGGAAGCTCCATTTCTGAGTGCCTACCTGTCAGATGGGTTCTCTCTGCCAAGTCCAGCTGTCAATAAAGTTCACAGGAGTGTCCTTCAAAATTCAGTTGCAAAGTGGCACAAGGTGAGCATCTGCCAAAGGAAAGGCACAGATCCACTGATCAGCTTTGTGAAGAAGGAAAGTTATTTCTGGCACAGAAACAAATAACTCTTAGGCAACTTCATGTAGTGGCTACAGTTCTAGCAAAAAAAAAAAAGAAAACCAAAAAAAAAACCCAAACCAAACAAACAAACCACCACAAAAAAACCAAGAGAGAGATGAAATTAAATTTTCTTCTGATATGACTTCAACTAAGCAAAAAACATAATAACAGGAAAGGATTTGACCTCATGTCTACAGTACCAAGAAAATTTTCACTCACTGGCAGATTTTACACACAGCAGGTTGAAAGGAAAACTAAATGTTACCATGACTGAGCTTGCATTTCCTGATATCTCAAAAGGCATTTGTTTCCCAAAGGAGAGCATTAAACAAAGAGGCAAAGGTTATGTTCCTGCACACATCCTAAGTGCTGAATCTTAGTTGTGATGGAGAATATTTTTCCTTACTACAGATGCAGCATTTCTAATGAGTCAAGTGGAGTGTTTCAACTATTTGTCTACAATTTTGCTATCTCCTGAATATTGAAACTAGTGGTTGTCCTGAAGAGACTAAGCTACATATGTGCAAGGGAGGCACACACAGACACTTTTTGATCAGCAAGGCAATTTCCCAGGGCAAGGCACTGATCAACACACTGAGCTGAAACATCTGCAGGATAAAGGATTGTGTCTGAAAACCCTGTGTTTGATGCCCATAATTGTGACAAAGTCATTGCATATTCTGCTCAATGCTTTTTCTGTTTCAGCACTTTCTCACTGTACAAAGAAGCTCCAGCAGCCTCTTAAATGTAGTTGGTAACTCAAAGTACATTTGGGAAATCAGCCAGAGAGAAAGGCTTTTCTTCTCTATGTTTTGCTGCTTTTCTATGAAGTGACAGAAAAGATACACATTTGCCATGTTTACAGGGTTTCCCCTTACAAAAAAGAAGGAAAAAAAAAAAGTAAGGAAAGAACTTGAAATAACAAGTTTTTAGTATTTGTATTGTTTACTTTAGAGGCTTAAAGCTGCTTAAAATCTGTCATGTTCCTATCTAGGTAGGCAGGTTTTAAACTGTATGCTATTAACTTTTAAACTGCAGGGATGTAAAAGTCTATTGTATCTCAAGACTGAGTTTGCAGAGCTGTCAAAGATGCTTTTCCTCTGAGCTAAACATGATTTGAAAAACGTTGCAAGCCAGAGCATTTGCTGTTACTCACAAAGCACTGTTTGCCAGGGACCACACAGGCAAGTGAGGCCCAGAGGCAGCCAACCCTGGCAGCAGAATTCCCTCATCATGGCTACAAAGGGAATTCCCTGGAGACAGAAAAGTGAGGTGCAAGACACCTAAGGGAGGGAATAGGGTTTGCTAAATAGAGAATTGTTTCTGAAGCCTTGCTTTTCTCTATGAATATCCATGGTAGGAGAAAGGGCCACCCGAGCCCACCTGCAATAATCTGCTCAGCTGAGAAGCCTCATTGCCATGCTGCTTTTGGTACCTGAGCTGCTCTCAGCAGGGTGAGTGTTCTGCTCACATACACCACGTTATTTACCTCTGGTTTCCCTGGGCCTGATCTTATGAATGGCCCTAAGATCTTACCTAAGGGGTGAAGGGCACTTCAGCTTTGGGCAGAGCCCAGGTGTGGTGCTGACAGTTTCCCTTAGCAATGTGGCTTTGCTCTCCCTCAGCTTGGAAAGAGCAGAGGAAACAGTCTCACACTTTCTAGAGCAATGCCTGACACAAGGATTGGGAGCAGCCATATCAGAGCACACTAGTGGATTGATCACACCTGAGTTTGGTGTTGTCAGTGTGTGTTCTGCTCACAGCTTCATTTTGGACACCTTGTGTGTCTTTCCAGACTGTCTGCAAGGGGAAGCAAGCGCTCAGCTCAACCCAAATGAGCAGATTGCCTTTCAAAAGGAGCCAGGGCTCCCCAGCCACTGAAGAGGCTGAACAGGGATTTTTTTTTGGTGATTCAGTCACTTGTGTTTCCATGTCCTAGTATAGAATTCTTTTTGATGGACTTAAAACACTTCCAAAAGGAATGAGCTAACTTTCCAGGTAACCTGCCAGGCATTTTCCCTGGCAGCACAATCCCTCAGCTTTGCAGACAATGTGCAGCATCCAGGATGGTTCTCCATTGCTTTTGCAAACTGGGTCACAACACATTTACATTTGGAAGGTGTGGTGAGTAAAAGGCCTTGATTTTTCATCCTGCTTACACCTCTCAGATATTAGAGCAGAGTCTGCTTCTCCTCTGAATATAAGGGCAGGTGGTTGCCAGTACTCTCAGTAAATGGAGAGTAAAAGCCACTTATGCACAGAGGTGAAAATACCTGCCAAAGGACCAGAGACTTCTTAGCCTTCAAGCAGTCTGCCTTGCAAGATTTCATTTTGAAAATAGTAATTTAAAACACTTGTGAGAGCCAAACAATCTCTAAACCCTTAATTACAGTGATCATGTAAGCTTTGGTTTATTGGCAATTTTTTTAACATAGTAGAACATATTTAGTGAGGCAGCTGGAGTCACACCACCATAGGAAAAAAAATAAAAACAGGATAAAATTTTAAAACCTGATCCAGAGCCTCTGGAAATTATTGGAAAGCATTCCACTGACTTCAGCACACTTTCCTATCAGAAGCTGTTGCCCAGAACATGCTTTATAGCTAAATTAGAAAGCTCTGAATCACGGCCTTGTAATACAGAGTTCAAAAGATATTTTTTTATAGCTAAAAAGATGCTGTTACAAACCTATTGATCTTTTTACCTTTCTAATCAAGAGGTATCAATGGGAGAAAAAAATAGCCAGGGATACTCTGTCAGTGAAAGGGAGACCCAGAGCTTCCTCATGGAAGGCCCCATGTGCTAATCCTGTTTGTCTCGGTTGCAAAAGAATTCTTCAAAGTTAAAGCACCCTAAGGATTTATCAAGCACTTTTCAGCCTTCAGCTGGATTTAGCAAGGGAAGCAGTTCCAAAGCCTGTAGATTAGTACTGCACAATCAGGCTCGTGTAAACAGCACGACAAGGCTCAGCTTGATGCTTCAGGCAGTGACACTTGACACGTTCCTGGAGACAAAGGTGCCATTCCACTTGCAAACCAAAGATGACACTGGGGTGAATTGCTGAGGAGGGTTTGCCCTGTCGCCTGTTGTCAGATGACTCCTGCTGCACAAGTGTTCCTCACAATGGTGTTAACAGGATTGGCAATGCTCACCAGGCTCTCCACACCTTGGATAATGAATTGTTGAACAGTCAGCTTTTAAAAGTTTGTAAAGAAAACCTGCATGTGTACAGCTTTAGGGATACTTATCATAAAAACAGATTGGTAAACTCTGCTACCAGTGAGGGTGACTGAGTTTCCTGGAGCCTTCACTGGGGCTAGGACTTCACAGTGGGATCAGTCATTGCCAGAGATTTTCTCTTAGCAGGAGAAGCTGAAAGAAGCTCCTGAAGCCCAGATAACCAAGGCTATCATTTGTGGCCTCTATTAAATCTTGTGTTCTCATGCCTTGGGCAGAGCAACTGAAACCACAATAGAATGGAAGAAAATGAAATTTAGGATTTTTTTTCCTTTAAACTTTCAAATTTGGAAAACAAGAGCATCACAATTAATCAAAGAGGGTAGGGGAGAAGCACTGACAAAAAAAGTTGACAATTTTCTTCAATTTGATTATTTTTTCCTATATTTTCCTACATTCATGGAAAGAAGTTCAACCAGCACTGCTTGTTACCTGACATAAGAATATTAAAATCCTGCAACTAATTGAGTCAAGTGGACCTTGAGCTATGTCAGTAACAACTTGCCTTCAGTGAATACCATCTCAAAGAACAGCAGGGGAAAAGCACTGAGGCCCACAGTAATACAGGAAGAAGAACATTATTGTACATATTTCTTTAAGGCAGCAAGGAACCTGCTGGTTTCAGCAGGACACTGAAGTGTGATATTGCTGAGTATTCCCAATATTATTTACCACATACATGGCACTGCAGCCAAAATGTCCATGAGTCTGTTGGCCTGAGTGCAGCCCTGTTGTTCAGCAGGAGAGATAAAATGGCCCTGTTGTTCTACAAGAGAGATAAAATGGTTCATCCCTTACTGGTGTGGTGTTTACATCTATCCAGTTACTTTACCATTTATGCTTCTAAAAATTAATAGGTTGCTAATGTGAATTGTACATATTTTGTCTTGGCTTTTCCACAGCTCTTGAGGTTCAAAATTTGTCTTTCATCTGAAAGAAATATCACAGTGAAAATACTATTTGAAAGATGGAAATGATTGTACTCCAGTATTATAACACAGTGTAGCTTAACTACAATAGTTCACTGATTAGCAATCAGTTTCTTTTTTACAGGACATTTTTATGAGTCTATAAGCACTCTTGACCCATGGTTTAAGCTGATAGTTTACAGGAACAATGATGTGGAAGAAGCCAAGTTACTAAAGGTGGGGAGGTTTTTGGTGCCATGAGGAATCCTTCAGCTCTTTCAACAGTAAAGACTGGTAAAATTTCCAGTTATGTAGAAAGAACTGGGCTTTGTGGGTTTGTTCATTTTTGGGAAGGCAGTTAACTGAAACACATGCTGAAACATTCAATTATTTCTATCCTTGGATATCTTAGAAATAAAGTAGTTTGGGATTGTGAAGTCAGGCTGACAGAAATACCAGTATGAGTGAAGCTTTTTTCTTTGGTTATACTTCTGCAATCAGCTCAATGCCAGTAAAAGTGCAGGAGTATAATGTGAATTTTCATAGTCACACAGATCTTAGAGTGTTTGAACAAAAGCAGCCATTGATACCTTACCAACACCTCTTTGTATTTGCTCACAGTGTTAGTGTGAGTCTTTGAAGAACGGAGCTGACTGGCCTGTCCTGGTTGGAGATTCACAGTTGCAACCACATTAGAAATAAAAATTATTTAAAAAATGCCATCAACTTATTTCTAAAACTATACCAAATAGTTTTAAAAATTTTGTATATCATTCTGAGCAGAAGTCATGAGAGAATATCACTTTTGCCAAAAACTTCAAATAAAGGCTCTAGTTTTAGGTAATGTTATAAACTTACAGTGAACTAGGACAATGTAATAATAAGGCATGTCAAATTTATTTCTAGCTGTAGGCTAAGAAAAACAAAGAAACAAGGATAGTTTCAACATGGTATTACAGCACAATAAAAATCTGCTCATTAAGTTTCATAAAATCCATTACAAAGTTTAATGCATGTGTTTACATCACTAACACAGACTGAAGCCTATGCCATGAGGCTTTCAGCTGGAAATTGCTTTACTTCACAAATTTTCATCTAAAGCCATTTTAAACAATTATGTCAAAATAAAGGCACTAAATATAAGCACTCACAATGTTTTCCCAGCTTCCTCAGCATATCCTTATTATTGGTAGTATGGTTTGTAAAACATCAAAATCAGATTGTCACACAGAGATTAAGGCTGGGATTTTCAGCAAGACCTAAGGGAGTTAGGCACTCAGCTCCTGGTGAATTTCAATGAGTCAGGAGCATACATTTCCCTTAGGCTCCTTTGAAACTCTCAGCATAAATATTAATAACTAACTTTTAACAAGCATTTGGTCATTGAATTCAATTATCTCAAATATGCCAATGGCTATGTCCTTTTCCCCACAAAGATCTTCTTCCATGTGCAAGTTTTTGGGGATGCTCTTATATGCACAGTATTACAAAAAGGATCTTACAAGTTTCTCCTGCAATGGAGGCCCAGCAGAGTTTACATGTGATAGTTACTGCTGAGATCTTTTGTGCCACATTTTGCATCTGCTTGAGATGCTTTGTATTAAGAGCAACCTCTGATCACATCTTGTAGTCTGATTGATATTACTCAGAGAAAAAGAAACAACAGGAAAGAAAACTCACTATTTTAGTATACTGAGAAATCTAGATCTATTCACTCCATAAAGACATAAATCTTGCAAAAAGTCAAACACTGACACTTGACAAAAGTATTTAAGTAAGCTCCAGTTTCACTCTAATTATATCAAGAACTACATTTTTTATACCTTTCATTTTTAATTCCAACATTACTGCTAAGCCTTAACATGCTGGAATGTGTGTGACTTCACACAGCACTTGATGTAGAGAGTTATGGATTTCTATTGGAAGCCACCTCAGGGGCTGTGCCTAGGCAGGACCTGACAAGGTGCTCTGCACAGGTGTGCAGTGCTACATCCAGCTTCTTATGCAGTTAGGAGAAGTCAAATATAATAAAATCTAAACTTTCATAGATATTATGCAAACACAAAATATGTGTCCACTCTGCCTTTCGGGAGAGAAGGAACTTAGTCTCAGAGTGAATTTAGCCTCAACACAGAATTTGTGCAGGTGAAATGCAACAGCTTTGCAAATCTGATGCTGATGGATCCTGTTCCACCATCATCTCATTTGTTATCTGTCCCTACTCTTTCCTTCTCAGAGGCACAGTTTTCTGCAAGGCATTGATGCCACTGAGAGTGCTCAGATTTATAACTGTGGGAAGATGAAACCATATGCAAATATCAGCTCCCCTGGCTGAGCCCCCTAGCCTCAGGTTTTGCCCTTTGCTAGATGAAGGATCAGTATCTCATCTTTGATTAAAAAAATGTTGATCCTGGTTTCTGCTGAATTATGTCCTTTGCTATTATTCTTCCTGTCACCCCATCAATCTATAAATTTTGAGATGTAATTCTGTTTATCCCAATATTTCCTTCTTTTGGTTGACTTTGTGGGTTGCAGTCACAGCTTGAAGCTTGCACATGTGTCTTGTTAAACATGAAACTGTTTATCTACTCCACATTCTGGAGAATCCTGAAATGCTGCTGTCACAAATTGGTTTGTGCCTATATGTTTGCTTGATTAATCTTGCAAACAGAAATCTGGTACCTCTTGTTAATCTAACAGCCTCAGTTTATGTTCTATTATGACATTAACATGGAACCACATATATGTGTCCTTAAATATGCTCTATATTTCCCCTGAATATTAGGAGGAGATTTGTGACTGCTGCACAGAACCAATACTGCAGTGAAAAGCCTGCTCAGACTCATGATAACTCTGCATATCCCCACTAATTCCAAAGAATTTTATCTGCTCACACCGGGGAATAATTTTGCATTCTGAAAACTACACAAAAATCAAATATTTGCTTTGATATTTGATTCTTCTATAGGTTCTGTTTTTATCCTGTTTAAACTTGTACCTGTGACAATATCAAAACGTAATAAAAAATAAAGTGTAGCATTATGGAGGATTGTGCAGTGAAAAGTGAGAAAAGCTGATCAAACATGTTTTAGGTTAATAACAGAATCAATAGATAATTTCACATTCTGTCAGCTCCAAAATTGGACAAGCTATTCTCTGTCCCCAACATGTTTAAAACACATGTCAAGGGAAATGGTGTAAATATTGAAGAACACCTTGCCTGGACATGAGACAGAAATCTGCCACTACATTCACAATTTCCACAGAGAGAAAGATAATAAACTTCTCAGCTTTGCCACTAGGACAGGACAGGACAGAAAATAAACAGCTTACAATGCAAAAAGAATTATTTAGAGCACACAAGCAAATCCTTCCCAGCTACCAGGACACTGAAAGAACTACTTAGGAGGGTTGCAGAGTTTTTAAGAACAGCTAAGGCAAAAATCAGTCAGAAGCACTTCAATTTTTACTTCTGTCCCTGCACAGGGGTTTGGTTAGGATGCCTCTCCATGTCCCCACTAGCCATGATTCTATGACCAATACACAGATCACAAGCTAACAAGGTGTGTTACAGGAAGAAACTGCAATAATGCAATATAACTCAGTTAAAAATTCTGCTTTCATACTGAGGTATGTGGAAATCCCTCAAAGCAAACAGCACTGGCAGGACTGCATTGCCTGTAGAGATAGAGCTACCCTTCAGGGAAGCACTGTCCCCAGAGCTGTCCCCGAGCTGTGGTGGCACCAGTGTGTGGGCTGAGCCTGCCACCCCAGGCCTGGCAGACCCACAGAGCTGCCCTGGAGCACTGACACCCCCTGCCCTGCAGCTCTCAGAGTCCTCAGAGCACCGGGGTGGGGCCCAGGAAACTTCTGCTGCAGAATCCTTAGAACCTCCCCAGCTCTGCTGCAGCAAAACTGTGTGAGGGAAACATTCAGGGACCTGGCAGAGGGGTCTGCACCTCCTGAACTGACAGGGTGAGTCAACCACGAGTAGAAGTCAAGTGTCATAAAGGCCAAAAAAAGGAAAAAATCTCAGAGAAAAAGGAGGACTTAAAAGGTTAGAGAATATTTAGATAACTAAGATGATTCAAACAGTCTAGACTTGATGATTTTCATCATAAAATATTCAGAGAACAAGCTGAAAAAATCTCAGAAGTGATTATGGGAACTTGGAGAGAGAAAGGTTTACTAGAATGATAAATCCAATCCTAATACAGAAATGGATAAAAAGAGTAGCTTGAAAATTTTATTGGATAGATAGATAGCTTAACTCCAGCTCCTGGGGGAATAAAAAAAAATAGGAATGAATAAAATTATTTGCAAGCACCTGAAAGACAACAATAAGGTAGGTAACAGATGACATGGATTTTGCAAGAATAAATTGTTTCAAAAATTTGTTTATTTCCTTCAATGACAGGAAGAAGGGAAGAAGCTGAGCTCTATCATGGGTTCTGGCTTGATTCAAGGATTTTTCAGGGAGAAATGCTTTCTGATGCAGATGACTCCCAAGCAGAAAGGCCTGCAGGTATGCTAGAGAACAGGAATGGAAATCAAAATTATTTTGCCTAACTGAAGCACTGGTGTGGAAAAAAAAAAGATAAAACTAATTAAGGCAAAGATAAGGACTTGTTCTTGCTTATGGAGAAATAGAGGGAGAAATGCAGGTCTGAGGAGAGCAAAAAAATGAGATAACAGATTACAAAGTGAGCATGAGTGAACTGTATCATGCAGCAAAAAAGCAAAAAGCAGCTGCTATCTGGATTACACCAGAAATCCACACAGGGAACATAACCTACAGCAGGGAGTTTGGGAGAGCAAACCCACAGCCAGAAATGATGAGGGGAGGGGGTGTTTGACACTGAGAACAGTCTTGAAGAACACAAATGACAGCTGCCAGGAAGAACACAAAACAAAGTTTGGGTCCAGATAAACAGGGCATATAATTGTGGGTAATTATAGGAAGGAGGAGTTTTTTTCCTTGGTATGAAAGATAATAAAGCTTGGAAATAGCTGTCTGGGGGGATCACAAGGGCCTTACTTTTGGAAATCCAGAGCATTAAGTTAGATAGATAAATGTCTGCCAGGACTGGCACAAGTATCCTGCACATCCTGCTTAGAACCACAAAGATGAACTAAGAGATATATTGAGGTAGTCTTTAGCCTTTTTTTTCTGTAATTGAAGAAACTCTGTTGATGGGTACATGTGTTCCTAAACCTATAAAGTTGTTTTCCTGTAGTTCCACATTTGTGAATTGCCTCATTTTCCCCCTTTATAGCTTACATTTATTTCAAATCTAGAGGAAAAAGTATCTATTTTTTCCTTCTGAATGAGCTGTGGTCTCTACAATTGAAATCTGACAGAATTTTTGTGATTGTATTAACATAAAACATTTCAAGCTGTTCACAGATTGAATTTAATCCTCCTTTCAATAATCCAAGTTTAAATCCTCATTTCAATTATCTCTACATTTTGTAGAATCCCTCAAATGATTCAGCACTAAAGTATTGCATGTGTTAGAATTTAAAAGCCAAAAGTTATGAATGGAAGCAGATTATATCTTATTAAAATGTTAATTCCAAGTCCTTTGAGATAATTGTGACTAAAAGCATTGGTTAATGTGTCAGAAACAAACACCATCAAAAATAATTGAACAAAAAGGAGCATATGGTCATCACTCACTTCAGAAGAACGACAGGGAGGCAGAATTATAGGATGATTTTTGGAAATGTGGGTACAGGGAAAGACCTAATATAAGTTCCAGTAAGCAATCCTTTTACATCCTTCTTTATATATGCACTTTTAAAACTCCCAGCTTAATTTTCCTTCTCTATTGAACAACAAAACATGAATAATGCTGATGTAGAAATGCCATTTCCGAGTTACTTTGCTGTGATGGTACAACTGGCACAGCAAAGGAAGAATCCAGAGCTGGAATAACTCCCAAGTAACTGCTTGCCCAGCCCTGCTCTAAGCAGATGATAACCAGGATAGAACATTTGGTAAAGGATTTTAGCCTGTCCAGGATTATCTCCTTACAAGTAAATTTGAAAACTATTTGTAAAAGAGTTCAAATTTACTCTTAATGGTATTCTAGTCAGACAAAATAAGAAAGAAAACTATGCTGAGATATGCAAGAGAGAAGGTGTATTTCTCTGAAGTTATAGTATTCTTCAGCACCTACATTCAGACTTAGTGGAGCTGTTTCCATTCAACATGGCATCAAACCAGGATCTCCTTATTCTCCTGAGCAGATGCAGTGCCATCAATTACATTACTCATGTGAGTAAGCAGAGGAGAAGCTGACCTTTAGAGAGATAACAATAGATACTTCCTAATTAAAGTGAAAGTAGGAGTATATAAATCAATCCTAAAAAGCACTTTAGATAATATAAAATTAACTCTTCACTATACAAATCAAATGGCATCCCTTATAGAGGGGTCTGAGGTACTGCACCATTAGTGATCAAAAATCTGGTCACCCCCTCCTGGGATTTGTTCAGCTGCCTGTCTTCTATCAACAAACAAGTCAATGAGTCAATAGCTAAAGCAAAATGCAAGGGTGAAAATACATTATTGTGATGCATGCCAGCATGTGAGCAGGAGCACTGAAAAGTCAACCAGAATATAAAACGCTCTCTTCTCCAGTATTAAAGTTCACTATTTAGAAATCCACACAGTACTATTCCTCCTCAACCCTTGTTTTATTTTAGCATATATTTCTCTTCAAAATCTACAGTTATAAAAACAGACACACACTCTGTTGTGCCTTTTCTCACTAGAAAGATAACCTTCAGGATGTAAATCAATGCACTCTTGCCCTGGTAATTCAGTCTTGCAGAAAGCTGTCTCCAGCTAAACAATATCAGCAGAAAAAGGCACAGAAGCATTCACTCTTCCCCACTGTATTCACCCCAGTGAAGTGTTTACTTCAAATCCAAGCTGCAATAATTTTAAATTTTAAATGCTGCTGCTCAGGGCTGTGGTTTAGCCCCACATGGCAATGAAGTACCACAGCCACTGTCTTGCTCCCCCCTACAGTGGAGTGGGGGAGAGAATCAGAGGAGCTAAAAAAAGAATTCAAGGGTTGAGGTAAGAATAGTTTAATAATTGAAACAAAGTAGAATACAATAATCCTAACAATACTAATAAATAATCCTAAAATAACAATAACTTTAATGAACATGACAGAGAGAGAGAAAACAAGCCCCAAGAAAAACAAGTGATGGACACCCACCCCTTGACCAATGCCCATCCCATTGCCAAGCAGCCATCAGCTGCTACTGGCCAGCTCCTCCCAGTTTACATTCCCAGCATGGAAAGTCCCCTTGGCCAGTTTGGGGCAGCTGTCCTGGCTGTGCTCCCTCCCCATTTAGTGCACAGCCCCACATGGGCGGAGCATGAGACACCAGAACATCCAGGGCTCAGAGCAAACTCTGCCCAGCAAAACATCAACATCATCCCCAAACTGCATCCCAAACACAGCCCTGTACCAGCTACTGAGAACAGAATGAACTCTGTGCCAGCTGAAACCAGGACACTCAGTCAAACTCAGAAACATCTCACAGTCTGTGCCAGCTCCCGTGTAAATTGGGAACACGTCAATGAAGCTGTACCACTATGCCAATTCTAAATATCCAGCCTTTCAGAAAGGCATTAAAACATCTGGGTACTTTTGCCAGTGGAGTAGCTCTTCCTCATCCCTCACTGCAGATCACTAGGGCTTGTGGCACTATCCATGTAGAGATTTGGAAGCACTGCACATTGGTGACATGCATATGATGGAAGAGATTACAGGAGAGCAAAAGGTGTGTTCATCCTGTCACCTCTGGTTAAAAGTGAACAGCTATAGAATACACATAATTCCCCCATTTATTCCCAATCATATGAAGGCAAAAAAGGATTGAACATAGGAACATTGGTACTCTGTCATACAATTTTTTGGTAGTTAGCTTAAGAAATGGTCAGTGAGTTACTACCTTGATTAAAACCATATCTTTAAAGTTACATTTTAGAAAGAATATGTAATGAACTCTTATGTCAACAGTGAGGATTAGGTGTCCTAATAAGCATCCTGAGAGGATATGGTTCTGAAAAAGATTAAGGGGCTCATGTACTTTCAAGGTCAATTGAATTCTTGCCATACTGTGAAACACTTGATTCCCATCCCAAGCAGAGGATTTGCCACTTTTCCTACCCCATTCTGTCTCCTGAAATTCCAAAGCTTATTCTCTTCCACCTGTAGTATACTGTGACACCCTCGAGGATTTAATAATTGATTCCTTTGTGCTTACTGTGATCAAATCTGTTTTATACCTGATTTCATTTATGTTACAGGGTTTGAAATGGTGGTCAGTCAACCCCACATGCTCTGCAGTCCCATAAGCATGAAGCAGTGATGACTCCATCTGATTTCCTTGAAAGAAAACTCAGTCCTCGTTTTTAAAACTTTATATAAAGCATGTGAACTTTTCAAAATGACATTATTCTAAGAGAGCAGTGAATCCTAATACATGGAGACAAGGATTCCTGAGGTCAGAAACATCAGTTTTACAAAAATGTCCTGAGGGACGCCTGAATGTATTATCTTGAAACCTTTAACCTCTCACTTAGGCCTTACTGCCCATCACTCCACTTCCAATCCATTTCTAACATTTTACTTGTCTATGAACTTCTTGGAATGACAAGAGGATGATTCATAATATATAGTAAGGCTTCCAGGAAGCTTTTCCACTCAAAGCTACAGGGTAAGTGAATCAGCCTTTTGCTTTCTCCCAGGAACTACTTATCTTCAATCTTTCAATTAAAGGTCAAAAAATGAAAGAAGGCAGCCCAGTCATCTATTATGTTTTTTCCCCCTTTCCTATTGTAAGAGGCTTTGCTCTCCACACAGTTGTGTCTCAACTGGTTTGATATTGTTTTCATTGGCAGAAATTTGAAAAATAATTTTTCAAATTTAAAGAACAAAAGGAAAACTGCAGATGATGACAGCAATTTTTCTAGTGTATCTTTGGTCATTGGTAATTTAGATCTTCCTGAAAGAATCAAATCCACAGCTTTTATCATAAGTTAGTAAACAGCATTTTAAATGTCAAACTGAGAACAAGTTTAAGGGAAATTTATCTCCCATTCTTGCTTTGTTAGGGAGGAAAACACAAAACCAGAACCCTACAATAGCAGCATAGCTATTTGATTGAATTTCAGGGTAGGAAAAAAACTGTGTTTGGATTTTATCTGCAATGCACATGGTGAAAGGTGGCAGAGGATGTGGATTAGCATCCTATGCCTATTTCATTGTTGCCCTAAGGCCCTGCTGTAGCAGCTCAGTCAGAGCACAGATGGATCACCAGGCAGACAAAAGTCTCATTAAAGAATACCCATGGCATCAAAAGTCTTTGTGCAGGTCAGAGAACCAGCTCTGCTTGCTCTGTGCCAGCTCTGGGCAAAAACCTAATACAAACATGGAGAGCATTTAAGGAAAGAGTCACTAAAGAGGAAAGCATGTGACCAAAAAACAAAGATAAGAGAAAGGAAAAGCTGAGAAAATGTGATCAGTTAAAACAATTTCAGATTTCATCTTAGGCCATTTTTTCTATGAAAAAATGTCAGATTCCACGTAAATTAAAAAAAAACCACCATTTTGTTTGAGGTAGAACAATAGTATTTCAGTTAATGCAGCGAGTTTACTTATTCTTTTGATAACATAGGTTTGTGTGATTGTAAAAAGTGTTTCACCAATAAAGAAAGGTGAAAAGGTGTTCTTGGGGGGAAAAAAAGTGACCTTTAAAAAAAATTACTAATCTTGTCCCCAGTTTTACTTTTAGACATTAAAAATTCTGTTTATTGCTAAAATAAAAGACAATCCACACTGCTGTAGCATTATACTCCCTCACTCAGCCCCTTAAAGAGGGCAAAAGCTGGTAGAGCCCTCCAGGCTGGAGGCCTTGCTGCTCACAGCTCCCAGCAGGTGAAGCTGGCTTGGATTTCCACACCAGACTTGCTTCACCCTGGCAAGTTCCCTGGCAGCCCCAGCCACCAGTGGAGAGAAATGTGTCCTGTGCCAGTGCTGCTGTGCACGGACAGAAATGTGTCCTGCTACTGTGCATGGACAGAAATGTGTCCTGTGCCAGTGCTGCTGTGCATGGACAGAAATGTGTCCTGTGCCAGTGCTGCTGTGCATGTGAGGTCAGGGATAAATCAGTCCCCTGATCAGCCCCCTGTGGTTGCTGCCTGCAGTCATGGAGACCCAAACTCTGCTTTTTTTCATGACCGATTTACCTGTCCTGCCCTGACAGAACCACCTGTGGGCCTTTGCCTGGATGGGGAGGCCCCTGCCTGGTGCTGGTGCCTCTCCCAGGGAGCAGTGGCTGGGGAAAGGCTGTAAGATAAATCCTATTTGGTACAGGCTCAGAGAGATGTACTTTGCTGTTTTTATCGGCCTGCTGGACAGAGCTCAGCCCGGCTGAGGGAACGGCTGCCTCACGGCCTGCACAGCCACTGCCAGCACTCGCTCTGCCCACAGGCCCGGCCCAGTGCCTGCAGCTGCACTCGCTGCACAGCAATATCTGTGCAGGAAAAAATCATTAATGGAGAAGTCTGAATCAAATTGCAAACGTGAGATTAAATTTCCTTCCTGAACGACACAGTGAGTTAGCGTTAGTAGCTGTGCCACAAAGCAGCTCCCATTCTCCTGCTCATCCCAAGCCGATAACGGCACTAATGGAGCACGTGCAGCAAACATTTGCTCTCTGCAGCTCCGACACGGGCTCAGCTCCACATGTGCCTTTATCAACAGGGGTGCTCAGGCACAGGCTGCCTGTTTGTCACCTGGCTGCCCCTGCACATACTACACCTACAGAGATGAAACAGAGCTGCTGTTTGCTCCCTTTCAAAATGGGAAATGTTCTTCTAAATTAGCTACTGATGCTTGGCACGGCAAAAGGAAAAGGTCTTTACAAAGAAAATCAGTCCTCTCCTGAGCTGAAAAGAACCTCTTTCCTCTACTCTAGCTGTTCTTGCTCCCCAGAGCTGCATCTTCAGTGCAAAAGGGGCCTGAGTGAAGAGCAGGGCCCTGGTGAACTTTCAGCACCCACAGCAGCCCCACCCACCACCTTTCTAATGCTTTAAGTTTAATTTTCACAGTTAGCCTCAGTCATTCCCTCAAAGCTATGTTGTGGCTTATGGTTTTCATAGGTTTCACCGTGAGTTTTGCATGCTGCTATGGCTTTTTAGGGGTTAAATTGATTCATATCTTTTGTTGATTATTTCCCATCGGATTTGTTGATGCAGCACAAGCCTGTTGGGTTCTCCTGAAATCAGTGGAAAAGCAGATTTACATCACATACGCCTCTGGCTCCTTGACAAAAAGAGTTGTCTTCTCTGAGTTCTACAACTAGCAAAAGTTCAGACTACTGAGCTTTTCACAGCTCATAACAACACTTGAGTGATACTCACATTTCATGGAAGAGGAACCAGAAACAGTGTTTTGGTCCAGGGTTCTTTTTCTTCTGCACATTATAGGAATAAACCACAAAGCTCTTATTTGCTGCAGCAGTGCTGGACTGATCCCCTGCAATTTTTTGGTGTTTTCCAAGTGTGACTTGACCTCATACTCAGTGGAGCCACTATTTCCAGCACTCTGCACGTGCAGGGCTGCAATGCTGCAATTTCCACTGTGGCCCGTGATCTGAAACACCTCTCCCTGCACCTCATTCAGCAAAATCAAAGCATGAATGTTTTTTGCCCACAAATCCCTGCTCCCAAAACTAGAGAAATTATCTGAGAACTTGTGTGTGCAACAGCTTCTAAGGACCAAAAAGAGTTGGGAGGGAGGAGAAGCAAGATTCATACCAGCCTTTCTAAAATCCTCAAAATCTGAAAGCACAAGAATGGTAAAGGGAGACCTGTTCATCCTTTCTTGTTCCCAGCTGGTAACCTGGGCTCATCTTGACAATATTCTAAAAGTAACATCTTCATAAAACAAAAGGAGTTTTAAAAGCCATGACTCATATTTCCCTAAGAGACACACTAAAGAGAACAGAGCCAACCCTTTCTCTGGTGAGACCCTGTGGATGTCAAAGAAATGAATGCAATAAAATTATCCTAAGGACAAATTATTTTGAAATTTCAAAGGAAATACTTCCTTGAATGAGTAAAAAAGCTCAAAGATGCACAAATATCTCACAGAATTCAAGACAGATTGGCCACAATTAGGTCCATTTACAACAACACAGTAGACTTAACTGAATTCAAAAACAATAAAAAGATAAAGGAGAGAGCAGGACTATGTCAGGAAAAAGTAAGAACAGTCTTTCTGTCTCTCTGGAGTCCTCTTTTAAGTAACTTGCTTTTTTATATATACTGGATATACTGGCAAAAAGCCACACACTTTACATATATCATCCACAGAAGAGCTTACCAGTCTATCATTCTCAACAGGCATCGAAAATCAGTAAACGCCCCCCATTGTTGTGTCCTGAAACTCTTCCAGGTCCAGGCTATCACTTAAGCCAAAGTTTATATGATGGCTGAAGAATGGAACATTTCCAAAACAAACACTGAGAAAAATGTGCAGACTGCAGATGCATTATCAGTTCTAACAATGCTGAGAGGATCTGGGGAGGAGAACAGGGTGACATTCTATTGCAGGATATTATTGACATTTTGTATGGGCATAAAAATGACCATGGGTCAGACACACCACTGTCTGGAGCTGTGTGTAATTACACCAGCAATTATCTTCTTCCTAATGTAGTCCAAATCCCGACTCAGCAATTGTTGCAGTTTTCTCTATAGCATTAATTTATCACATTTTGCTAAAACATTTTATTCTTTTTGATAGTGAACATCAACCATAAATACAGAAGTTCCAAAGTGCGCTGTGAGTCCTTTATGCTAATAGCTCACACAGATCCTTTAGGCTTCTTTTCAACTTTAAGAACCTTAAATCTAGAGAAAGGCAAGGCTGCTCCAAGAGTTAGCCTCTATTCACAGGGAAGGAACCAGCAGCATGTTTTAAGAAAGGTTTGTCTTTGTGGAGAGAACTTCCTGTTCACTTGCAAGTGAAAAGTTGGCTCTGTAGCACTTCAATGCTCTGCAGATGACAATCACTGAGCCTTCCTCCGAGTGCACATTTGTATGGCAGGTGGCACTGGGAGGGAACGAGAACCACAGCAGTGGGGAGTGACTCACTTTCCCAAATATGAAGCGGAAAACTCTTTGATCAGGCATTTCCTGCTTTGCCATTCCATTCTGAGAACACAGCAATAACTACTCATAGCAGCATGAGCAAGCAAGGCTTTCATTGAGTTTTAATGAAATAATGTCTTTGCTGAACAGCTTTCTATCTTGTTCCTGGCTCTAGTGCAAGATATGAATGGCAGGGACAGCTTAGTATACACTTCCCCAGATCCTGAACATCAGTCTATTTTGAGGGGACAGAAAAATTATTTGTGGAACACGCAAGATCCCAGGGCTGGATTTTCACCTGAGTTTGTGTCTTTCCTTAAACATAAAAAGGGTAGATGAAAATCTTTAGTTGTACTTTGTACCAGCAAGTACAAAGCAGTCCAGGCAACTGCCCTAAGATGGTTAGCTGACGTTTCCTGTGGTGCAAGAGTCTGCTTGGGGAGTACAACCTGAGCCAGCTGTGCATCATCTGCTCCCTACCAGCCCGAGCTGGGGAGTCCATGGTACTGCGGGGGCACGTGGTGCTCCAGCCAGCCCCAGCGTGCCAGGGGAGTCCCTGCAGGGCTCATTAGCTGGCAACATTTCCAGCAGCTCTTTCAATGCCTTCTCCCCCTGGTGATGTTGGAAGCCTGGAAGTACATGCAAGCTGAAACTCCCTCTCCATCTCTGTGAGCTGCCCTGAGATTCTGACTCACCTTACTGTATTTTTAAAACATCAGTGACCTCTTTTCTCCTTTTCCCTCCTTCCGTGAGGGAGTTGCATAATGGGTGTGAGAGGAATGCTGTGCCCTGGCAGCTGTGAAAGGCCATTTCCAGGTTTTGTGTTTCAGCACATATTTGTCATCATACACTACCATTTCGATACAGCTTTCCTGCTTTCCACTTTAATTAACTTCTGCTACTAACACTTCATATACTGCTCTGAGTTTGAGGGTATGATAGGCAAACATTACAACCGTTAAGCAGGTGAAAAATATCAACAATAAGCAGGAGATTTATTGTAATCAGTCAATATGCTCAGCCTTGCAACTGCTCAGTACTTTATGCTCCATAATTATATGGTTGCCACAGTGTAGCCATTCAACAGTGTTATAATTAGTGAGTAATTAACTGAAGCATTTGATGACATGCTGCAGAGCACAAAGCATGTGCGCTGTTGATAGCAAAAGGATACATAAAGTGTCTTTGTAACAATTTTCTGAAACCATCACATCCTCAATTGTTTCTTGCTTGTGGTGATTTTCACAACTTTTCAGGTGCTGCACAAGATCACAAGCATTTACAGCTGATTTTGATGCTACGACAGCTTTTAGGCACTGGGCTTCCATTGAAATCTTTGATATTTAGTTGCCTTTATGGATCTCAGCCCCACACAAACACACCTCCTGGGTTGCCTCAATACATCCATACAATCAGAGCTATGTATCTCCCTCTATTGGTATATTAAAAAAAAAAAAAAAGGAAAAAAAGTAGAAGTGTTGCTTATTCCTGTAGGGTAAAGATTAAATTCATGCTAATACAACTGAACCCCCACTAAGTAGTGTATTAAAATAGTTATTCTGTTAGGAAACACGGCCCTAATTAGGAGACAATTAGAATGGTTTAAAATTGTTCAGATCAACTTTGGGTAGGTCCTGTTTTTTAAGAAAATATACATACACATTATTGATATTTGTCAACATACCTAATGAAGACACAGAGATGGAAATTCAGTGCAGCACTGAGTGGAAAAGGTGTATGTAAAGGCATGGGGAGGTGTGCCTGGTGCCTGTAAGGAAATGAAGGATGTACAGATGTGGGGGCACAGCAGACAGCATTTGTAATTTTTATACCAGATAAGGAAAAAAAATCTGCACAAGAAAATTTGAGTGCCACCCTGAAAGCTGCTTTGTGCTCCTTGCATCAAATCTTGGCTTCTCCACAGGACCAGTGACGTGTTTCACTCTGATATTTTCAATCCATTTGGTTTGGTTGTTTTTTTTTTTAATTGTTTGGGTTTGTTTGTTTGCTGCTTTTCAGCTTTTCAGCTCATCCAAGTATTGCAGGCTATTTTAAGGCCCTTTCTTTTCTCTTTGTTAGAACAGCAGCACTGCTAGCTGTGCATGTCCATACATAATCTCCAGTAACTTCTGCCAGCACAGAGCTGGAACACCTTCCAGATTTGTTGTCTTTTAAGTGAATTATTTTACATTTTCTGGTTGTGGTAGCTGAAACATTTAGTCATAAATACATAGGAAATATGGATGTTTCTTACAGAGGGACTGTGTCAGCTTGAATTTGATAGAACAAACCAATGTAAGTTATTTGCTCTCCTGAACTGAAAAAAAAAAAAAAATCCTTAGTAAGCTCTGAAACATTGCACAGCATCTACACAGCTAAACACAACAGTAATTTCCCAGTGAGTGCTGGCTGCTGAGCAGTGTAGGCAGTGCTAAAATCTACCCGTGCTTTTGTAATGAAGCCCATGGTACTGCAGCCTTAAGTTTGGAACAGCAAAAAATTTCTGAAATGTCTAGTCATGTGAAGGGAATGTGATGTGTGTAGTGATATGGTCAAAGTTCCCTGACTGCACATGCTGTGCACTTAAACCAGAGCTGCATCTGCTCTGCTGTGGGCAGGCAACTTCAACTTGTAGGAGAAATGACTTTGAGTACTCTTGTAGCACAGGTGGGAATATGTGAGAGAGCAATGAAACCAACAGAATTTCTTACACTTAAACAGCAAGTGACCCTGGTATGTGTGAGGGGTAGCAGTGGGACACTGTGAGGAGTAGATGTCACTGTTTATTTGCAAAGCAGAATCTGCAGTAAGCCAGGCTGCCCTCCTGCTGCCTAGTAATGTGCCTTAGCTTCACCTTCATGATAACCCAGCACAGAGAGAAATTTAAGCTTCATGCTCGTTTACTCCTTTTCAATCTCTGCTTCTTTGCACTGACTTCTTGAGAAGAACCAGCCTGATAGCACTTAGCAGGATTCCTTTGTCCATTAGATACCAGAATGAGACCAAAAGCTGCTGGAAAGCTGTTGCACAGCAATGACTTGTCTGTTCTAAAGCACCTGAATCATATTTTCACCAGTGACCCGGTACCAAAACGCCCCTCAGCCACACAGTTCCTCATCTGCCATTTCCAGGAGAAGGGTGAGAGATGTTTAGCAGTTGTTTTCAGTGGTCACCTAATAGCTTTCAGCAACTTCAGGGAGAGAAAGGCCAAGTGCTTTTGAGGCCCCTACTTGAAATGCACACACAGATTGAAACACAGTCCCCTCAAGCAATACAAGATTTATCACAACTTCTCCACAAAGCTACTGCCATGTGCTACCTGGCTCATTAGCAAGTTATGCAGATGACCCTAATTTTTACAGATACTCCCAAATTAAGGGTAAAAAATTCAGCTTAGACTATTCTATCAGCAAGGTAATCAAACAAGAGCAGAGACTCTAATCACTCTGATGTACAGCAAGGAGGAGCAGCCTGCCACTCCTAATGTTTCATTTTTGGGGACATGGTATATAAATACCATAGTATATCAATAACAGGTAAATCAATTGATACAGAATTAGATGTCATGTACAGCAACTCAGCTGTTATTGCTTTTCCAATATAGCTCATCTTACGCTCTCTTCATTTCCATTAAATAATACTTGGAAAGTAGAGCCCTTTTACAGTTTCTCTATTTAAAATGTGCACTTTTATTGTACAGGGGTTTTTTGGTTGTTGTTCTTTACAAGAGAGTCCAGAACATCCATCTATGTTTATTACTTTGGGTAGTAAAACATTTAGGGAAACCAATGCAGGAGGTGCTGCTTTAATAAAATCTGATCACACTGAAATCCTGAGACAACTCCAGTAGGATGCTGATAAAGTTCTTCTGAGGCTTTAAACAGCTCTGCCATGTTCAGACCAAGTGCAATGACTACAGATAGCAAAGAGGCACTTCTGAAAGGCTGCTGGCATGGAACTAGCAATGCTTAGGTGTTTCATTTCTGCAGAAATAACTCATCCCCTGGTGTGAAATGTAGCACACATGTGTGAGTGTGTGTGTGTGTGTTGTGGGACAAGGGCTGTCTTTCCATTGCTTTCAGACAGACAGGAAACAGTGCCCTGTTCTTCTAAATGTGGGTAAGAGTTGTAATGAGCTTGGCCATGGGGCCCTGTTATGTCCTGTAAGTGTCCTATGGCTGTAGGTTATCTGTCCTAAGCACACCATTTTATCCTGTAGTTGATGCTGACCTCCTAATACAGGGTAGACCTAGACAGTCCAAATATGTCAGACATGCACCATAGTGCCTGCTTTTCCCTCAAAAGCTCAGCTGAACAAATATGTCACTTCACTGAGTCAGCCATGTCCCTTGTCTTTGTGATGGTATTCATGCAATTCAAAACACATCATTTCTGCACTGTGTCCCCAAAACAGGCAGTACTATAGCCCTCAGAGTTTAGGAAAGCCTTGAAAAGAGGTTCAAAGCAGCATTACTGGGAGTAAAAGGACCATGTCCCTGGGGATGTGTGGGCCTTGAGCTGTGCTGCAGTGAGGAGCAAAGGGGAAAGGGTTTGTCCCACACAGAGCACTGAAGTGACTGACATGCTGCTCTCAGCTGCTGTGACTCTGGGGGAAGAAGGCTGACTTACACCTTATTCCTGGGGGGATCTGGCCACCTCAGACAAGCATTCAGTGCATCAGTTCCTATGCCATGTGTTTTTGTTTGACAGCTAAAGACTTTTTGTCATAAAGGACCTTTTCTCGCAGCAGAACAAGCCAAACACTGGATGTGCTGTCTCCACACATTTCTGTTCTCACCCACACCCAGTTAAGTGAGGTCAAAATAGTTCAGCAACATTTGCAACCCCTATAGTTTGGTCTGTGGACTGCTTAGACTTTTCCTTACCAAAATAAAAAATAAAAGAAATGGTGTTAAGTAACCCCAGTTAAATAACTTGAATAATTAATTTCTTGCACAGAGATGTTCTAGCTAAATAAAACTAGATTCCACAATCCTCTACAAATTTTCTTTCCCAGTCTGGAAGGATTTGAGTAAGAATAACCACCAAACATCAGCTGAAACCCATTACACCCTCAAGATGTTTTCTGTGGTTTCACAGGGATATGGTGCTCTATCCTAATTAAAAATACTATGGCAATTATTAAACCAAAGCTCACAGCATACCCATAGAGGGCCCTGACTCTAGTCCAGCTACCTGGTCTCCTGGAACACTGCAACTCTGTCTATCTTTGTAATCCCATTATGGAAATGACAAAGGTGGGGGAAATCATCCCTCTGCTGAAGTCAATGACGATCTGTAGTGACAGCTTTTCAGCAGAGCCACCCTGTCTAGGCCTGGCAAGCAGAGAAGAGTTACAGGACAAGGACATGTCCTCCAAGAAAGGAGACTACTCAGGCAACCAGAATGACTGCACTCATTTTGCTACTTAAAGAGAAATATGAGCTGTAACCAAAGGATTTTCAAGGACTAAAAATACATGAAGAAACACAGCTGAAAGTTTCTATATATGAGGCAACCTGTGAAACTTACTGAAATGCAACTCATGCTACTTGAATAGGATCTAATAATTTCATCTTTTTATATGGATTTTTCCTATGGTTGCTAATTCAACTACAAGGCCAAATAAAGAACAGGGCAATGTGCTGTTCAGTGCAGACCAGAAAGACATGGATGAGATTGCATTTAGATGTGTTAGATCTCATCTGAAAGCTCTTGAATACTTAACACATGCTTGAACCCATCTCTGAAACAATTAATTTCTCCCTACTTTTCAGTGAAATATTTATGAGCATGATAAAAGACGGGGGTACCTGTGGATTCTCTTCTCAGACCTGTAGACTGGAAACATTTTTTTTCTTTTTTAACTATCTCCTTCAAAAGCAATATAGCAGCAAAAAGAAACAAAATATCTGCTGAAAATACCATGAGCCATCTGTCCTGGTTCTTTTGACTAACTTGCATGCAGCAAAATCAGATGGATGTCCCAGCCAAGACAACCAAAAAGGGCATTTTTTGAACTATATGAACAGTTCAAATGAGTTTCAAAATGGTGAGGGAGAGGTTTAAAATGCTATTAGAAAATAATGGGGTTTCTGTGCCTACCATCCCTCAGAATAAGGAAGGTCCTATACTTCATGTCTTTGCCATTCATTTTATCTTAAGCAATCCCTGAACCCTTTCCAATGTTCTGTTAGGTGGGAGCTGATCTCATTTAGTCATATTAGTTGTCAGAACACTGGCAGTGGTGGAGCTCCAACTCTGTGCACTCCCTCTGCATACTTACTCCAGGACAGTTGTAAAAATAATTTATTTCAGCTCAAACTCATTATTTCCTTTCTCTTAGAAAGTGATGCAGCCTAGTGAGACTCCTTCCTCCCTCTCTACATCCTCAAAAGGTCATTGCTCATTTGTTTTTATCTGATCTGGAAGCAAATCTACAGGTTCACATAAGCAAATTGCACTTTCAGCACCAGCTGTACATGCACACCATGTTTAATATCTGAGCTGAGAGTCCTACATGCTCTATATGAGGACATATTCAAGAACAGACAACTTTGTAACTCATCAGACAGGGGCACAGATTGCAATTAGGATCACTGCATTACTCCATGGCCTGGCCTGGTGTCTGATCCAAGGATGCTGTCTGCCCTCGGACTGCTGACTCAGCACAGCAGTTCTTCCAAGAATGCTGCTCTGAGATCAGCAAGCAATTGTATTTTGTTATCTCTGTACCAATTGCAAAAACACTGCCTTTGAAATGAGAACAGTGAGAGGTAAATGTAAGACTGCTCTGCAAGATCCAAGGGCAATGGCACATGGTGGTGCACACATTACTCTGAGATGGCAGCTGGCTGCAGGCAACACTTGCAGGCAGATCTGGCATAGACACTACTTAACAGAGCTAAGAGAAATTGCATTTTTTCATTGCTTGTGGCACTGCTCTGCTGGTCAGCATGAGTGCTGTAGAGATGCTTGTACACACAGTATGCATTAAAGACACATGGCAACTGTCAGAAACTTGCCCAGAGCAGAAAAGGAAACAGTCTTGCTTGTAACAAATGAAATTTCACCACAGATCATTTCTCATAGATATCCCATTTCTCTAACATCAACATTTGAAAGACGTTAGGATCAACAATGTCTGTCACCTGTGGCAAGACACTTGTATGCAGATGACAGCCAGTAATGACACAGCTGGGTGTGATATCTATTGGCACTTGCAACACAGAAACAAAACCACCACCTGGGAATGGCTCTATGCTTCCAATCATGATACCAAGGTCATTTGTAATACAGGAAAAGCACATCCCTGGGTTCTCCTGACAAAGGTCCCTACACACACATGCCTGTGCTGACAAAGTGTGTCCTGTCAAGGAGCACACAGGAACACAGAATTCCACTTCTCCACTGCCTGTCACACATCCTGTGTGCCATCCAACACAGGCTTCACATGTGTATCAGTGGGACAGCCTGGTATGAGGCTTACCTCTGAGAAGGAGAAGCTGCCTGGAGGAAGGGATGACAGAAAACTTTACCAAAGAGAAGGTAGGAGTACATGTCTTTGGAGATCCTTCTGGAGTACAGGGCAGGCTAGGCTGTGAAAGGAAAAGATCCAATATACAAGAAACTTTGAGCACAAGAAAGACTAAGACTGCTCCTAGGAAACTCAGACAGGAGTGCTAGACACAGTCCCAGAAGTGGCTGGAAAAGTCACTGATAGACAGAAACTTCCTGAGGCATCCAAAGGTCTACAAAGGTCTCTCCAAAGAGATGTCAGAATTTTTACAATCCAGAAAAAAAATGGAAGTTCAGAGACAAAAAAACAAAGATGGAGGAGAAGGCTCACTTTTTTGTCCTCAGCAAAGTCAGAGCAGACTCAGGGTAACCTTTGCCTGAAAGCTTTTCATTGACTCTCTCACCAGGCAAATCTCAGTTTTCTCTGCTGAAAGTGTTTCCCCGTTGCCATGTATCACTTTGGTTTTCTAATAATTTTCAGCTTTAAAGCCTAAGAATCCTTTTGGACATTCTCAGCTCCAAGAAACAGTTGGGTAGGACCACCCCCGTGCTCTGTCCATGCTGGGTCCTGTCAGAACTGGCATGGTTTGTTCTGAGCTCTGAGCAAGCTGAGATGAACTGAAGGAGACTCTGACTAAGATCACGTGGCTGTGGCTGTGCTTTGGCTCACTCCAAAACACTCATTTTGAACACTGCAGCTCTCATACCCTGCTACTAATGGAAATTTGCTTGACTAACACTGTGTTGCTTCAACCCTTTTGAGGCCTAATCCAGTGCCCACTGAGATGAGATAATGCCCACTGATTTCAATGGGCTGTGAATTATATCCTTTATTTCTGACTTAAGAACTCCTTTAATGTTCTTCCCTCTCTTTATTACAAGTTTTAATTCTGCATTTCCCCCTCCCCCTCCAAATTACAAATTCTGCAGCCAGTGCACATCCCTCAGTTGGATTCCTATTCTGAGGAGCAGCACCCACAGCAGCCACTCTGGACACCCACCCAGCCAGTCTTCATCACTCCTCCTGAACTCTCTCTTTCAGTAATAAAAACTGGCATTTCACATTTCAGTTGTAACATACCTAACCAGCTACTTATTACACATACAGAATAGCAAATGTGGCAACCTCTGACTCCTGCTCCACTGCGTGGGCTTTCCTGACAATAAGACATTTTGTTATTTTTTCCCAACATGAGTGTGCTGAACCTATTTCACATCCTCTTGAGCATGCTAATTCCAAGTGGGTTTTATTAGTATGCAGAAGTGAAATCTCAGGAAACATCAGCAGATGACATGATCAGTAATGTGTGATCAGTGCTTCACCTGTTGGCCTGAATTTGATTAAGTACTATATAGATCAACAAAAAAAAGTAGCTGATTAAAAAAAAAAAAGCTCCCCACTGGTGCTGACAGTAGCAGAAGCACGGGAGGCACTTCCCAGGTGGGATAGCTTGGGCAGGGCTAATGTGGCCATTGCCCAGAAAGGAATCTGGCTGCCAGCACCAGGCAGAGAGCAAAACTCCTACAGGCCCAAATGCTTCAGCCACAGAAATGGGCTGGGGAAAAGGAGGAATTATAGCAAGCCATGCTCTTGCCTTTAGCCAAAGGCAGCTATTTAGGGACAGGTCTTGGTGGCCTCGCAATGGGAGGTTTGTCTCTCTGTGTGCATCTTCTGATGGCCAGGGTTACTGCACAGTAAAACCTGAAGTTTGGCTTAGTTTCAACTCAAACCAAAGACCTTGCCAAGCTGCCAGGTCCACCAAACCAATAAATTAATTCAGATTCACCTGAAATTTGACTGAGCACTTTGGGTTTTGGTGGTTTATTTTCTTTTTTTTTTTCCTCTTTTGGGGGAGGGCTGTGTGGCAGTGTTTGGGTTTTTTTCTTTCTCTTTAAAGGTAGTCACTGTACTACTCCAGGTGTTAGAGTCCCCAGTTGCAATGAGCTTAATCACTTCAAGTTACTCTACTGGCCTGAGCTGCCAAAGCAAACCCTTGCTGAAAACCCCTCTTGTCTTGCAGCAGCTACCAGTATGCACTGGCAAAATCCCAGAGCCCCTAAAGCACATGATATTGTAAAACACCAGAAATGTTAGCAAAGCTACACAGACAAAAAAAAAAAAATTTTTAAAAAAGGATGTGGGACCCCAGGTGGATCCAATGTCATTAAAAAAAAAAAAAAAAAAAGAAATCTCTACTTCTATTTTTTAGATGTAATTAAAAGAACCAGAATTATTACGAGACTCTCACCCTCCAGAGTTGAGTTCCTGGGGCTCTGTAGCACTCCATGGGCTCCTGGGTGTCGCAGGGGAGTGACCCAGACCTCACTGTGTGTCTGTACTCCCCTCAGCAGAGCATGAGTGCAGACACGGCCACATTTCCTTGCTTTCTGCCTTCAGACTGATGTGAGCCTCTCTCTGCTGCCTTTCAAGGGCCATCATCTGAGTGCACTGAATCAATTTCAACCAGCAAACTGCACTCTGTGTTTGGACCCAGCCACACTCAGGTTTTCTTTTCTACATTCTTTTAAATCCATACACTATATTTAAGCAATGAGCTACATCAGGCAGTAGTAAGTGAGTGATTACTATACTCTTCAGGTGTCATTATGCCATGGGAATTTGGAAACCACAGCACTCTACCACCTGAGATGTGCAGTAATCAAGTAGAAATGCACAGAGTGGGAAATCTTCTTCTAAAACAGAATTTATGGTCATAGATAAAAGAAGTAGAGAACATTTGATATGGGTAGAATATCACTGTCAACCAGCCAGAATTGCTACTTTTAAGTACTTCTCACAACATAGAAGTAGGTCCAAATAATTATGAGATTATTGTGCAAATTTTGTCAGTGGAGCTCAAACTAGTTTAATAATAAAGCAGCCACACAGTGTAGCATTGGCAGAGAGATCATTTAACCACCATAAAGCTGGAGAAAACCAGAGTGGTGGTAGGGGCTCATGGGAGAGAAGACTCCCAAGCTTCTGCATTAAATTATTAACCACCAGGAACAGACAGTGAAGCTCCTGCCCTCCTTTGCCCATTACAGTCCTATAAGAACAATAGATATGCAAAGACACCAGGAGTTTTCAGCCAGGACCCAGCTGGGCATGACATCAAATGCGACAGACTGGTGCTGCTGTCAGAGGAACCCCAGCCCCTCAGCACAGGTCCTTTGGCAGGCAGCTGCTGGCATCAGCTTTGGTGGCCTTCTGCATCACATGTAGCAAATTAAACAATACAGTTCTTCCCATTTTGTCTTGAAATTCTAAAGATAATTCTTTGTGCAACTTCTTTTATCAATGGTCAAAATAATAAGCATTCATTTTCCAGTGTTGGCTAAGACTGTGAAACAGGCTAGCACTGTGAATTACACTGTATATACTTCAATATCTTTCATTATCTCAAGTACCTTCTAATCAATAGAATTCAGAGAAAGAATAACTAACTTAGTTGATTATCTAAATCCTTGTATTTGGAGCTATTACTACCAACAGTCCAATTTCAGTGTGAGAACTAGATGCATTGGAAAATTTGCATTTGAGATCTAATTGAAAATGCAGCCCCAGCCTAAAAGTATCCTTTCAATCCAGGAGGCACTTGTGAAAACAGGGCCTTAGGTCAATCTGATTTAGAGCTGTGTCCAAAAGATGCTCTTGCTTTTTTTGGCAGCTCAGGGCAGAGGGAGTCTGTTTAATTTAATGGAGTACCTTGGCAATGCTGCTACACAACAGAGAGGGGACTTTACCCCAGTAAACAGTTTTCTAAGCTGAGAGGCATGGTTTGTCATTTTAACATCACACCTTTTAACAGTCTCCTTGTCCTCACTGAAAGTCAGAGGCAGAATCTCTAATACTAAGCTACCACTCTGTTTCTGAGCTCAGTTTTAGTTCCTGCCAATACATATAGGTTGAACAGATGCTGATTTTCCTAAGTCCAAATTAGTACAGACAGTAACACAAGCACCATGTCCTCATTCCCCTTTTCCCCCAAGATTACTAATAAAGAGTCTATTGCTTGGCTACTGATTGTACCACGTGCTCTAATTACTTGTTTCAATGATGGCAAACACATTAAACAAGTATTAAACAGCATTTAAATCAGTGCTCTTTGAAGAGGGAAAGACAAGCAATGGAGGCATTTATTAATCACTAAATTAGTATCCAAATTAGCGTGACTTTAGAGAATTTTCATTTTGCAAAAATGTCCTCCTGGGTTACAATAAAACCTCAGAACAGCTTTTAGAGCACTGAGCTCTAAACAGGTCTGTTTACATCCCCTAGAGCCCAGGGGACTTTTAAGGGGAAAGCTAATGTGAGAAGCATTGACTGTAATGACCCAAGAAAAGCGTAGATCTTCCTGCCCCGTGGGCTGACACATAAGCACACATAGAAGCATCCAATGTAAACTGGTTTGCTTTTTTTTAAATGCCACCGTGGAACACATGGGTGCCATAGAGCATGAGTACATCAAACATATCAAAGTCACAGGATTAAAGCCTTGTCCCAAACAGCCCGGACACCAGAAGCACAGCGTTTGCATGACCTGCCCCATGTGCCTGCCCTACTTTCCCTCTGTGAGACAGCTCCCTCCACAGAGCAGCACAGGCAGCTTATTATCTTGTCCTGCTAATAGAGATGATAACCTGTGACTCACTCTCTCCTGACAATGCACCAGTGGGAATAGTAGTGGAGTAAAATGCCTCCTGTTTGCACAGGGCCCACAGATGATCACTGCCACTGCTGCGCCCTAGGACTCAGGCACAGCTCTCCGAGACCACCCCACAAAGAGTGGTGCTAACAGGGTCATGCCACCCACATTCCCATGTGGACTGAGGAGTCTGCCTAAAGGATTTCATATTTCATTTAATGCCATATCCAAATCAAAGAATGAGTGATTTGTAACCCCTTGAGACCCGCCACCTTTGCTCTAAAAATCATCTGCCTCAGGAGAATACAACATGTACAATAGCACACTTGTAATCTCGTTACCAAATCCTGACACAGCAGAGCACGCACACAATGGGGTGTGTTAGAAACGTGGCAGCGTGCCTGCTAATTAGTAAACAGTGTCAGTCATTTGTCAATTAACGGGTTTTATTTTCTTGTGGGAAGGAAATTTCTAGAATACCGTGAAGCACACACACTCCCTCCATTGTTCTCAGCTGATAGAGGTAGATTTGGATGATTGCTTTTTTCCTGTCGCCTCTTAACATTGCAAATCAAACTGCAATCAGAATAATGAGGTGTCAGTGGTTGAAACCAGAGCTAGTACTACATATTGTCAAAGACTATTCACACTAATCAACTAATAATGACATCGCTTCCTCCACCATGCTAAATAAAATTCCCCTGGTTTTGCAACACAATTACTACTAATAACCATAGAAACCTTAGTGTGTTTAAGGAGACTGTTTCAGAGATTATCTGGAGACTTATTTTAAAATGAACTGGGAAGACAGATCTTCCAGGTGGAACTTATTCTTTGGTAATTAAGTAAATCTAGCTCCTGTGGGTCTATAGCATTTTCCAGCAGAATGAAGCATTTTTTCTGCTAATGATGCACATGAATTAAAATAGTAGTTTTTATGCTGATGAAGAATGTATTAAATATTTAAACATTTTAATAAATACATTACAGTAATAGCCATGCTTTAGTCTCAGAAAGAAAACCATAGGAAATGATACTCAATGAACAAATTTTTAAAAAGATTAACTATTAAAGAAGGGACAATGAATACATATTTATTTTAAAACAAAAATGCATTGATTCCTCAAAAGAGAAATATCTCCTGATCATCAAGTTGTTTAAAAACTATGGTGGCACAAATGCTGGAAATATTTTGTGCTCTCTAAGTCACTAACTAAGTCCCTTTGAAGGCTTAAAAAATTATTTGCTTATTGAGCTAAATTTCATCCAGATGCAACAACATTTTTGAACAGAGATGACAAGTAAGAAGACATAATTGTTGTGACACAAATGTTGGCTGACTTCATTTCAAAAACATTAATCAGAAGGGAAAAAGGAAAGAGAGCAAGATCTGAAAGAGCAAGTTTAAGTCTTAAGGTTAAATAAAGATATCCAACATTAAAAACAGGAAAAATTCAACTCTTAGTTACAGCCAAAAAACATCCCAGTGATGTGACTGGCAGTTTTATTCCTGAGTTTATAAATGCAGGATACCTAGAGGCACAACTTTATCACCTTGTCAAGTATATTAGGTCCACTGTTACCATTGGATTTCTTCAAAAAGACTGAGAACAACAAAGAACAGAGCATATCTCAGCAGCACCCTGACTCATTGCACTAAAACTGCACCATGAAGAAGGCAGATTTGAGAGGAGATTGACAAATACTTCAATAAAAATAAGACCCATACTGAAAGAAAACACTGGCCCAGATTCTTCAATCCAAAGATATTTGAGAGGTTCCTTACAACAACACAGGGCATCATCATTGTACAAGTTGCTTTCAAAATTCAATCCAGAATGCAATTTATTTTTTCATTAAAAACCCACAAAACCCCAAACAAAATTAATGTATTTTATGTAACTACATTTCTTTCCTGATACAGATGAGGGGAAATTGTGACTGCATATTCAGATTGCATTACATAGCAACCTGGGCATTTGTGGAAAAACCTCATAAGCACCTGATTAAGCCTCTCTCTTTTTGGCAAAACAAATAAAATTCTGCTTAATTTGAAATATTTTGCTGAATACGGTGTTTTGCTGAATCAGAGCTTTCAGAAATGCAAACTTTTTAACAGCATCAGCTGCAGGCCTCCAGACTTTCGCAGGCTTATCTGAAGTGAAACCCAACTGAAAGCCTTCCAAGTTTTGCCCATTTCCTAATGCTTTGTGAGTTGTGCCAGTGACTCCTGGGAACCAGATTTGGAATGCATTTTGAATATTTTAAATCACAAACTTCCCCTTAAAGAAAACAGATGTATGCACATATTCACTTGAGTTCTTTATAATTTGAAACAGTATCATTTTCAACCAATCTTATTAGATACAGATGAACAAATTTGTTTTTATCCTGGCAAAAATGCTGTTTCTATTATTCTACAAATCTTTTGCATAGCGTTTTTTTTTCTTGCAGTGAATAATTACTCTTCCTCTGCCATCTTGAGACAGACCCAGAAAACAGGCCCATTACTGCATCTAAATGAACCTTTTAAATATAAGGTACACACTGTAAACAATAGACTCCTGAAGGCTGGCACTCATTTACATGTTTTCTTTTAGATGTGACTACAGGTATCTAATTCCATTATCCTCAGTATTTCAATTTCAGTATTGCCTTTTTTTTTCCTTTACTCAACTGCCTCCACTAACCAAACTTGGGATGAATAATCTTCATGAAATGTAAGATAGCTTGAGGTGCTTTGTGCAGCATGAAAACAGGCCATTTTAATAGTAATTTATTCCCACATCTGGAGGACTGCTTGGAAGCACTTTCAGATGCTGATGTGCTCTCCTTGCATTATCAGGAATTGAGTAAAACATTGGACCAGAATCGATGATCACCACTGATGCACAGATGAATGCCCAGAGCAAACTAAGCCTTCAAATTATCAGCTTGCAGAGCACTTCTTGTTCATTTTCTTCAGTGTCTGTCTGCAGTTAACATCTGTTTCCAGTTATGGCACTACCAAAGGCTCTCCTCTGACTGTTATAAACACACAGGCTCATGGTGCACTGGGGTGTGCTTCTGTGCAATAGCTGGAAAGGGATGGCTGAAAGGGTTGTCACAGGAAAGGCAGTTTAAGTTCCATCTGCCTATTTACCCAGTTGAATTTACCTTCTTACAGCTTCAGTCTGATGAACTGAAAGCACAGGCAGAAAACTTTTGCAGAAAACTTTGAGAACAGAAATATCCCACAAAAAGAAAAAAAAAAAATATTATCCTGAGAACCCCCTATACTCCCTCCCCAACGTTGAAAGAATTCACTGTAGAATTAAGAGCTTGGGTATTGAAACTGCTGATTCCCAAGGATGTTTATAGTTTCCAAATGCCTAGAGGCATCTAAAAACCTGTGTCCCAGCACAGTCTTAACATCACTGGTCACAGCTTGTCTTTCTCTTGATTTCTAACCACTCAGATCTGTTTTAACTTTTTTCATTATCCACTTTCCTAAAATGCCTGTCATGATTCTGGGATCTTAAACACTGGGGCAAGAGCCAACTCCTTTCATGTCCAATAATGACTAATGCAACTAAGGATTTATCCCAACAGAGACAGGATAACAACAGCAGAGAAGTAAAAAGTTCTACTCAGCACCCAGGAATCCTGTGCTTCTTTCAGATGTGCTGCAAATAATGCACCACTGATCTGTTGGAAGGGAATATGACCAATGAGAAAATGGAGAAGGGAAGTTCTGTTCTTATGGGACATGTTCACAAGCACAGAGCTGCCTGCTCCATTCCCAGAACTGCTACATGTGTCCTGTGGGATTCTGACTCCCTTCCTACCAGTTACAGCAGCATTCGTTATGCCCCTATTTACAACATATCTGCACTAGAGCAAACATCTGAGAGATCCCCTCTGACAGGAAGAAAGCTGAGCAGATGAAGCCCACACCATTTTTCCCCTAATCTTTTTACCCTTTTTCTTAGATTGATTCAGTAATTTGTCCGTGACACAATAATGCAGGTTTATCACTCATATCAGCTGAATGATTCTTGTTCTGTAGTTTCCAACATCATTGCAATGCTTGAAAAAATGAATTCTAATGAGTTGTCACAATGACAGGACATTAATGGCAGCCTACACTGAGTTACAAAGTGGAGAACCATCACCAACTGCACACCCAAACATTTGGAATGAAATAAGAGAACCAAGAGTTTTATTTTCATTCCCGACAGACCACATGAGTTGGACAGCAGATGACAGTGGTGAGGAAAGAGAAAAGAAGTGCACCTATATGTCCATGGCTTCATTTTGAGATCATTTTGATGAAAGCACAGCACAGGCTTGTATTTTTGTACCAAAACTGGCAGAAAGACCAAGGACAGAGAATAATTCTGGGCAGTAGTAGTAGAGTTAACAATGCACAACAAAGCATCCGAGCGGAAGAAGATGCTATTTCCACACAAGGGAATAAAGAGGATGAGAAGAATGGGAAATGGAAATAGGGTGGCATTAAACAGAATCTGTGTAATTAAAAATGCTAATAGCCTCTTGGAGGCTGTTTCCAAAACAAGCTATTTCCTTTAGACAATCAAAACATCATCAAGTTAACTATGTGCAGAGCCTGATTTCTCCTTATAGCAGACAATGGACTAGAACGCTCCTGCCTCGGGGTGGATGGCAGACAAAAAAAGGAATTTCTTGTTCATCTCCAATTCTGGTATCAGAGTCAAGGATGAAGAATTTAGACTTTGACATCCTACCCAAAAATACATCCCCAGGGTTTTCCTTATTCAGTTTGATCCTGTGACAATTTTAGCAAAGAGCCAACATCAACTTGCATAAATGAGTTTGTCACTCTTATGTATTGGGACCTGGTTCTGACCCCTCTTACACCAATGTAAAATTGATGCCACATTTCACAGACTTAAGGTCAACAAAAACTTTTGCTGCTGAGTGGACCAGCTTTTATTTTTTTTCTTAATCATCCCATTTTACATAGGTTTTTTTGTTGTTGTTTTTTCCTCACAGTCCCGGAGAGATGTACAAGTGAATTTTAATTTCAAGTAGTCTTTCACATCCATGAGTCTCTACCATGAATATGACACTCTGTGCATGCACCAGCTGCAGCTTCAATAAAAAACACATGGTAGGATGGATCCTTCTATTAGATTAGACATCAGTGAAAATGCCACATCAACAGCAGTGTAACCTCAAGGACCTGCTCCAAATGAGATGATGTACTGAGAAGGTGGCAGCATCATCTCTAAATCATATTGCTTCACTTGAATGGATGGCAATGGTGTCTGGAAGTAGAGACTGGAACTGGATGATTTTGAACTTTAGCATTAAATCAAAAGGCTTGATTTATTTCAGTGCTAGCTCTTAGGATTACTCTATTCACTGAAGTGTTATGTGTGCTAGGAAAGAAAAAATTACAAAAATAATTTTGGCTGCTACACAAATGCTAAACAAAACTGCATTGTATTTTTGAAAGATTTGGGTAAGCTGATACAAGCACATCACATCCAACTCAACAGAGGTCTGTGTTCCAATGAAAACTAACTTTTCTATTTTTCCATCTAGGAAAAAATGTGTAATTATTTCTACAATTTCATTCTTCTTCTCTCATTTGTGTAACTCAGATCCTTGTCTCCTTCTGCTCAAGGTTTTGCCCAGGCTACCCCTTATAACTCTCTGAGTTCCTCAGACAGATGAGGAACCCAGAATAACTTCTTCCCTCAGAGAAGCCTGGCTGCATTTTCTGTCCTCTTCAAGCTGTCTCCTTCTCAAACACTTTCCAGCCCTGACTATATGTAATTAGCAAATGACAACAAATTAAAAATCTCTGGTTTTTTTCACTCCCCACAAAAGTTTTATATTTTGGCTCCATTCTTTATGCTGCCTAGAAAAACAGAAGGACAATATTTAGCCTCTAATACCTCACTGTTATAATTAAAGTAGGATAATCGGATGAGCTTCTTTACATATTTGTTGGCATAACACCAATATGGATGGTCTGGTTTAAATACAGTTGCCTCTAAAATGTGATTAAAGGAAGTATCTGGTCTGAAGAAAATAGACTAATATATTTAACTGTGAAAAGCACAGTATTTCCATGAATGAACTTGAAAAAGTAATCATTAATTTCATCAAAGCAGAAAATAGTCCGACAGAAATAATGGCATTATAAGAACTCATGAGTCAGTGAGTTCTATCAAGCTATCAAAATATAAGCTGCCCTTTTAGTTAAACTCATGAAAACTTGCAGTCATTCACTATGAAATAAATAATATCATTCAATTTCAGACTCTTGTCCATCACCAGGAATATTTAAACATCCTCACTCAGGTTGTTCTGCATATATATAATTTAAACTGACTGAGCTTTTGAACCACCTGAAAAGTTTTTATTGGGCAAACCTACTCTTGCCACACTTGCTCTCTTCCAGATTCATGTACATCTTGATAAAACATTCTGAGGGGAAAACAAAGGCTGGTGACTGTTCTTGTAGAAAAAGGGAGAAACATTTTGCATAACACAGACATGAAATGGATTTCTTTCAATATTTGTTTCAAGGGAAACCTGGCTTTTGGCTGATTGAAAATTCAGCATGTTTGGAGGATCCAACAGCCTCAACGCAGCCTAGAAAATATGTTCTTTTTTCCTTTGAGTCATTTCTCCTTAGGCAATTAGCAGTTATTATGCAGACTATGAGAAACTTTGGGTCCCCATTTGTGCACAGAGAGCTGCTGGAGCAGGTTCTGTACAAACACAGGCCACGAGGCAATTTCTTGCCACATCTACTTTGCAGAACAATCACCTGCACTGTTTGTTCTGACTCTGAGGGCAATACTTCACCTGGCAAATTTGCTTCCAGGAGTGGGTGATGCAGACAGTGCTGGTGTTACCCTGAGAGAGAGAAGCAAAAGGCAGCCCTGGCTCTGGAGTGCACAAACTAAAACTGAAATTGGTAACAAGCTCACTCTATTAGAGCCATAGTAGAACAATAAGCTCACCCAACACAGGATAGAACTGCTAGTAAGAAAGCTTTTAATCTTGGTTTGATCTTGTTGGCTCTTATTCAAATAAGGAGCAATTTCATGGATGTCAATGGAGTTACTCAGGTAGAAATCTGGATTGAGAGCACGATCTGGCTTATCATTCAAGCATATTTAATAGAGATCGAGGGAAAGTTGTAAAATGTTGTTCATAATGTTCTTTTAATTGAATTACTACTGTAATTCACCTTGCTCAAAATGAAGAGTCTCTTCATGTTTTGATACTGAACTAAACCCCTACTTACTACCAATGCTTATCTATCTTGTTACAAAGAAAAAACCTGCAATTTACTTTTCTAGCTGTAAAGATTCTCTCACAAATATAAGAATCTACATCTGGTGCCTGATGTACTCTCTGTTTGAGCAATCCAAACAGCTGAAAATGCCCACATGTTGCATAAGTAAGGACTAGTCAGAAGAACAGGAACTGACAGACTAAAGTGATTTTTAACTTCCAGAATCAAAGTCTTTACCATACTAGAGGTTTACTCCTGTGACAAAATGTGTTTGTAAGGATTCAATCAAAGTCACCTCCATTAGAAACCTTTTAAAAGAAGCTTAAAAAACACTTTTCATACACCTCTTTGTCTCCTTTCACCTGCATTTTATACTCCGTTGTCAGTCGCACCAATGTAAATCCAAATTCACTGAGCAGAATGTACAGAATAACCTGAGTTTTAAAAGAGGAACTGGGACCATTTTTATCTGTCTGAATTTATGTTCTACTCCAAAGTTTAGGAAATGGGCCATGTATGACTTTTATATCTTCCTTGTCCTCAGCAGAACTTTGAACATCATTAAATCATCTTGACTATTTTTATGGGAAAAGGGGACCACAATGCTTATTGTCAGAGATGCTGACTCTATGGTATTAATGGCTTGGAAACATGCCAGGAAATTGTATTCTATAGAGTCTCAGTAGTGCTCAGGAGTGTAAATGGCTGGTGGAATTTTAATGCCCATACATCACTCTGTGAGGGCCATAATCCTGGCATGAATAAGCTCTGTAAGGACATCTCATTAAAGATCAGTCCCTGCTCTCAAAGGTGGAATTCTGATTTTCATGTCTAGGGGTGGCTTGCTGTGGCATCTTCTCCTCTGCTACATATTTATTATTATTGACACATGGTTGTTCAGACAAAGCAACTTCATTTGTTCTGCATGAGAAGATTGGGGAGAACTGCAGGGATTTTAGAAATGGCATTTGCATATTTCATTGAGCCAAAGCTCCCTCTGAAGTCAGACTGACCCCCAGAGAAAGAACAGTGGCATGCAAAAGGGCAAAAGCAGCTTACTCTGGATAAATAAAGCTAAACACAATGAAGACAGTGCAAATGGACCCTCCTAAAGGGTTACCTGGGTATTCTGTGCACATACTGTACTCTGATAATAGAAAGCTGTTGAATGAGTCTGATATGGAAATCAACTCCTTCAACCAAGACCTCATTTCCCCAGCTTTTGGGCTTCCTGTGAAGTTCTTTTAGCTGATATTCCAGTATCTAGACAAGGTTCCATAAACCAAGAGTCAAATGCAATCAAAATGGTGAAAATCCGGGAAATTGTGTATCCCATTATGAATGCTCAGTCTTAAATGTTCTTTCCTGCATTTTCATGTAGTATCTTCCCTAGCCTGTTATTCTTTCCTCTCTGGAGCCCACCCAAAGACATGATATTCATAGCCAAGAATATCTTTATCCTGGTTAGCAAGACAGTTGTGGGTACTGCATTTCCACAATCTTTCAGACTTTTCAGACAAATCCATTTAGTTACTTGCTAAAGTTTTTTGCCTGACCAGGGGAAAACTCAGAAAGAGTTGAACTGGAGGGATTTGCAGTACTCCATGCCCTTTTGCATTCCTTGGTGACTCCACACACTTCTAGCTGATGTAAGCTGCAAAGAAGTTGTCATTTACAATATGGGTTTCTAGAATATTTAGGTTTTACTGTCATGTCATCCATTGGGAGTTCCTTCTATCAGCAAAAAGCAGTTTTCCAAGATGAAAATAAGTAAATATAATACTAAAATAAGTAAAAATAATACTATAAATATATGAGAAGGGAGTCAATATAGTGTCATTGATGTGAACTATACAGTTACATTGTGCGGTAGAATTCCATGACCTTTGCCTAAGTGACAAAATGCTGGTTGTCTTGTTGAGGGGGAAAAAGAAGAAATATCATTTTAGCTAAAATTATACTTTGAGCAAATGTGGGTATTTTCATAGTCCAAAACCACATTAGACAAGCAGAGATACTGAAGGGTAACTTCCATGTAATTCAGATGTGCTCTTGCATACTAATGTTCATTGAACTTTTGCACTGAATAAACTTATATAGCTTTTTCCCAGAAGACAAAACCTAAAAATGTCTGTGATATTACACAAACAAGTCAAAACATCAGATGAGAATTCTGTGTCCCCAATTCAAACACATCTCTCTTCAAGGTCTTGTTATTTTCCATAGAGAGATGATGAACTATGGGAAAAAATATCTTTATACAAGATGTGAACTTGATTATTATTAAGTGCTTTTAAGCTAGAGTTATGGAGTACTCATGTTTTGATCTCTGGCTTAGTTAAAATTCAGAGACACTAAATGAAAAACAAAAAACAACATTTGCAGTCGTCAACTTATAAATAAAAGATGTCTTTTGTGTAAAGGACTTTGTACATATTGCTTGAAAATATCTTCCCAAAGTTGCTAAGGGTCAGATAGTCCACCATGATGTTCATATCCTTTGTAAAGTGACCCAAAAGGGAAAGCAGTTCTCAGGTACAGCTTTTCTAATGTATTTTGGGCTACTCCTCCCCCAGCTCACTCAGGGTGGCATCACCAAAGCAAATGGAATTTTTACATAAGCTTTTATTCAGTCACAGCAGTAATGAAACAATTTGGAGAAAATTGCAAATGTTACAGTAAAGTTAATGTCTGTAGTTGCTGAAGGAACTGCAAAGATCTTACAAGGATTATTAGAAGACAGGAGTAAATCTGAGGTTAACAGGGGGATTTAATAGAACTGAATAGAACTTAATAATAATTAAGATGCTTGGATTTTAACTTCTGTTTCTCCTCCCATTCTCTGACATATATCACCTGTAGCTGATGTTATACACCCCTCTACTAAGGGCAGATGTTTATGAGTGATCCAGGTACTGCATGTTCTATGTAAATAATCAAGAGAAGATATTCAATCCCATATTAAATATAAAATCATCAAACCACTTCTAGCAAGGAAGCAAACTCCTGTGCTGGACAATCCATGCATAATACATGCACTTATGCTTTGAGGACCACCCAGAAACCAATGCCAAACTGCCTTAGGTGCTTTATAAGAATGCACTTAAGAAGGTACCCTCCCCAAAAGAGCACACTCATCCAACAGAGGGGTAGGAAGAGTAAGGACACATTGCTAGAAATAATTTGCTGTGTAAGAATAAAGTGATCCTGACTTGGTAACAGGTAGACAGCATTTACAAATACACTTTATAGCTTCCTATGGTGGTCATAGTTCATCAATTCTGTTTAACTTAGGTTGCTTTTCTACAAAGCTGCAGATGCATAGAGAATGATAAGTTTGGGGTGGTTTTTTTTTTTTTGGGTTTTTTTTTTGGTTTTTTTTTTTTTGTTGTTGTTGGTTTTTTTTTGTTGTTTTTTTTTGGGTTTTTTTGGTTTTTTTTTTTTTTTTTTTTGTTTTTTTTCCTGGGACAAATTTTTAAAATGCTTTCAGCTACAAACAAAATCTGAGAAAATTTAAACAGATGTCAAAATAAATTTCCACCTAAATTCCCTATCCAAGCATGATTTGTATACAGCTTAATTTGAATAGCACCTGGGTTGCTGAGGAAATTTTTAGCTTTTAAGGGAAAAAACCAAAACAAATACAGATAATATATTAGTGGAAAACCAGCCATATTCAAAGAATCTGT
Source organism: Agelaius phoeniceus (assembly GCF_051311805.1). NCBI lineage: Eukaryota > Metazoa > Chordata > Aves > Passeriformes > Icteridae > Agelaius > Agelaius phoeniceus. The sequence goes on from NC_135277.1 coordinate 11,297,529, forward strand.
TTGCATTCTGTTCCAGAGGAGCAGAAAAGAGAGCACAAAGACATGGTATCTTAGCAATGCAACCCAAGCAAATACTTGAAAAAAAGGCAAGTACAATTGGACCACATTAGGCTTGATCAACGCCAAAAAACTCCAGTTTGTTTCAGGAGACTTATGAATGGCATGTATCCCAGCAACTACAGAATGTGTAATAGGAAAACCAGGTAGTGGTTGTTAAGAGATAGTGCTGTAGGAAGAAAGTGAAATGACTAGGAGGACAAAAGCTTATTCATTTACGTGATACCTTAACTTATATCCAATTTCAGTGCAGTAGGAAGGAAAGGATTAAGCCCTAAATCACCAGAATTTTTTTAATAACCATGCTGAACCAAGTAAGTTGGGCTCTGCTGTCAGGCTGCAAATGAGGTGCTTTCTTGGTTTATACTTCCTGCTGCTAGGAGAGGAGCTGGGAGAAATACAAAGAACACATCACTTCTCTTGGGACTGTATGATGCCCAGAGATGAAAAAGATACAAACTGTTCCTTGCCTCTGCCACGGAGGAGGAAATGCCTACCCCTAGAAAGATCATGAAAGGGTGTAGCAGAGAGTATTCCAGCTACAACACGTGTGAGCCATGGAAGAAGGAGATGCAGATTGCTCTGTGTTACTGAAGCTCAGAGAAGGTTTTCCAGTTTGACAACCATCCTGAGCATTCATTGTGAGAGCAGTTTGTAGCAGGATGCTGGGGAGTCCTTTATACAGCAAGCAGGGACTCTGGTAATCTAGGAGTCTTCTGCAATATTACTTATGATTATAGGAAATTAGACTTGATGACTACCTTGAACCCTCCAACCTCATGTCTGGGAAGTCTGTACTTTTCTTTTTCTGTTGTGCTGCCAAACAGGAAACTCAGCAAGTAAGAAGTATGGAGTGATTTGGCCCTGATGGATGAATACTGGCTGTTCTCTTCTACAATGAAAAGGAAAAATATTTGAAGGATCTATTACAGTCTGATCAATGGGTTTATCCAGGCTTTGTGCATGAAATAATATGTGTTTCATAAATTCCCAAGCACCTTGGGGATACAAATGCTAGAATCAAATCTAATTTTAATGTAAATATTCATAAGCATAGTCAAATAATATCTGCATGCCAGTATGATATTTATTTGTATAAGTTTTTTCCCTGCACCAAAAAGAGGCTCCACTTGTCAGCTAAATTCACAAGCAGTGGAAATAAAAGCATCAAACCATCTTTCCTCCTCAAGAAACAACTGGATATTTTCTTGTAACAGACCAATCTATTCATGTACCACATCTCCATATGGGAAACATATCACAGTACATTAAAAATATGTGTGGTGACCTTCACGAATGTTTAGGACTCATGAGCCATATTTAAGGCTCAAAGCACATTTTGTTCATTACCTCACTGCAAAAGACTAGAATTCCAACAGAACACAGGGATTATTCATGCCCATCACCAAGCTCAGAGGTAGACACCTTCACACTGGCATCCCAGCAATGGTGGCATCCAGTTGCAGGCCAGTTATCACGCAGATTGCATGTAATTAATTTTAGCTTCCCTAATTGAGATGTAGCAGAAGGTGCTATTGTATGATCACAATAACTTTTTATCAGATAGAAATGGAACTAAAACTCATATTTCATTATTTAGGGAAAGCAAACACCTAACTGATTCTATACATATGTAGTTTTTACCATTTCTATTTATTTAAAAAATAGAATTAAATGTTATTTTTATAAAAGCAAATAGCTCACTGAGGACTTAATTATCCTTTCTCTTCCAATGGGAATCAATGCTATTGGCAGCTTGCAGGCCTGTTCTCTTGACAAATCAAGTTGTTGTCTGAGGCGTGAAGTGTTAAGATTATGATCGACTCAGCGTGACATTGTGATTCATGGCTACTATATTACAGAGGGAAAAAGGGGATTTATGCTTCATATCCACTTTGAATTCATAGTGAAACAAGTGAATCATTCTATTCAACCTCAGGAGTTCATGTTCTACACCCGGGGGGTTGAGCAATATAACAGGCTTGAACATTTTAAGGAACAAGTGCAATAAAATATCACTGTGAAATATTCTCTCTTTCCCTTCATGCTATAAGTTTAAAGAATCACCTGGAGCAAGGTTTAATAAACACATTTCATTAAAAGAAGAAGGAAGAGGGATGGATATGAAAGGGGCATATTGGTCAACCGGAAAAAAGACAGGTACAGACAGATAAATGTAACTAAAGGAATAATTAAGCAGAGTCTCTGTAAGGCCTAAATTCTAACTGTTAGGTCTAAATGATGTACACCATCTTTCTTTTTTCCCCTCCAATAAAGCCATTGATGAGAAAATTCTGTTGCACTGCCATGTTTAAACAAAGGTATAACATTAAGTATGTTTGTTTTATTTCCTATATTCTGAGATCAACATCTGGAAACAACCACAGACAGCTGGGGTCACTGCAGCTGCTATAATGAAGGAGGGCATCAGCACAATTCTCCAGAGAAATGTGGCAAAACTTGCACTTCACTGGACACCATTAATGGGGTCTACAGTGCCATCCACTCTCCCTGGAAGCACCACCCACCTCACAATTCATGTGTGACAATTTAACCATGTGCAAAATCTGCAGTCACAGCATCAAAAGCAGGAGGAAAATCTAGCCAATCCCTGTAGCACTCCATTTCAATTAAGTTCAAGATCCCCTATTTTAAAAAATATAGAATTCATGCTACTTTTCCTATAGTGTTAGAAAATGCATGGCAAATTGAATTTCACCCTTGCAAAGACAGCTTGACTGCAAAAGCAGAACCAAAGTCCGACTGCAAAATGTCAGCACTGAATTCCTCTTCCAGCCTTATTTGTATAATGAGCAGAACCAAGGCATGGAGGGAGGCACAATGAAATTAAAGAAAACCAAGATTCCTGGTCCTTTTTGGGGAAAAATTATTCCCTCTTTTCTAATTAAGTAAAAGTGTCCTTCCAGCTTTTATGCAAAACCCTTTTGGTTATTGTTTTTGCAAAGAGGGACCAATCATTTGAAGGACTTGGAGAAAGTCCAGCAAAGATAAGGCTGAAATCTCTCTCCAGTTTAGAGGAAATGGTTTTCTTTTGTGTACTTATGATTTTCAAGAGACAAGGGTTTGTTTTTTAATTCTGATACTGCTACATAGAAATAGCAATGGGAAGAGCTAATTGTTATTAACTATTATTTGTTCAGCACACTGAGTGACAAACATACTTTGTGGACAAGTCCTTGCTAAATGATGTCCAGCATTTAATGAATTTTCATGCAAATAGTGGCCTCTCTGTTCTTTTGTCTGACTTTGCTGAGGAAAAAGGGATGCCTTACTGACCTCATACTATCTCCAGCCTGGACTGGTGTTTTATTGGTGGCTGCTCTCAAGAGATATTCTTCTACCTGTAGGCAGCCCTGTGACTTCTGTTCCCAAGTTCGCTATTGATGTACAGTATCGAGGATTCTACCCAAGTTGTGGTTTTCTGCTGTGGCATTCCAATAAGATGGCCTCTGGCTCCTAACCTGACACAGGGATGCTAGTAAGTTATACACCATCCATAAATATGGAATCATCTGCTCTTGTGAGAACCAGATTTAATAATAAAATATCTTTCTACAGTACAAAATATAAGGTCTCATAGACTCTAGACAAAGAGGAACACCATGGGCTGGGTTGTTCATAAACCACCATAAATTTGCCAAAACCATTTAAGTATTGCTCTGATGATGCCTGAGCTTCCAAAGTTACTTTATAAAATCATCAGCACCTTTGTGGCATAACTGCTGTAAAATATAATTACTGGGAAAATTTTTCCAATGACAACATGTCAAAACTATGTCAGAAAATGCATCGAGGCTAGAACTTGAACTGATGTGCATCGGCTTAGACAGGCCATTGATTTTAAAGCAGCTGCAGAGATTTTTATCAATTTAGAATCCTCCTTTCCTATATCTAAGCTATGGTGTTGAACATGTAAGAGACTCCCATGCTGTCTCTGGCTAGCAGGTAAACTACAGTGTAAAATGCTCTTCAGCAAGGAGAATAAGATATGAAAATTGCATAGATGCACTAGTTGCCAAATGGGAATATAGAATAACATGTTTGTAACTGGTAAAGCTATCTGCAATAGTTAACCTCATAAACCAGCTGAGATACTATTCTCTGTCCAGTTACAGATGTAGAGATTTCATAGCCACTCAGGTATCTCCTAAATTTCTAATACTGATCAAAAAGAGAAAATGCCATTTTGACTATCTTATATCATCTGAAGATTAATATCTGATCCTAGAGATCTCCAGAAGAAAGGTGCATGAATACATAGTCATCTCATTATCTACCTCTGAGCTAATAACCACAGGTAAAAATGTAAGCTCAAAGCATCCACCTCTATTTACACAGCACTTCTGGATGTGCTTGAATCCCACTCTGTTACTTCAGAATTGGAATCTCTGTGAACTTTCAGCTGGCTGCCCTAACAGATAGGCTGTTTATATTAGTTCTCTGGCATAATGAAGTGTATCTTCAGCTCTATCAAATATCAGGTCAACTTGATTAACTGGTGCAGTCATTGTTGCGTTATTTTTAGAACAATTCCCAAAAACTACAATCTACAAAAGTCTTAATACTACTTTTCTTCCATTAAGTATATTATTGAGTAAAATTATACATCCTACTATAGCAGCCAGTGACCTCAAATTGGATGTCTTCCTGCAGAGTTCTGTACATTATGTACCCAGAGACCATCCCTATTCCACAGAACTTAAACCACAGAAACCAGGAAAGCCATCAAATAAAGATATTTAGCCCTATTTGCTGATATGAAACCAAGGCAAACAGAAATGAGACACTTCTGAAGGTCACAGGCTTTTCTGCAGGAATAGTAAGATTTGAAACAACATCTTCTGGGGACTCATCTATGATAACTCAACACAGAACACAGGTACCTCCAGCTCCAAATGGAGAGATGCAGGAGCACTTCTGATGCACACCAATCACACCCTGGTGCCCAGCTCTGTAGCACTACAGTGGGTGTGATGCTCCTCAAGTCATACTTCAAGGCAAGAAGTGTGGCTCAGACAGCTGCCCAAGTAGAGCTGTCCTGAGCTACATCATGAGAGGAGCAGGGCTCTGCTTTGGGCACTAGCTTGCACCCTTACTCAGCTTCTTTATGCATTCCTTGAGATAATGGCAGTTTTACCAACTTTCAGTTCTAAGACTGAGTAAAAGACTTGTTTCACACAGGACAGTGGGCAGAACAAAACACTGCTGGGAGAAAACTCACTGCTGGAACTGGCAAGCTATATAGATCTAGAGATCATATAGATCTGATCCCAGCCACAAAAGAATACACCATAATATGCAAATAAATCATTAGATATTGCTATTAATTTCTCTATTTTGTCTTTTGCAGAACTAAATACATTAAGGAATTTTTGATAAATTTTCCAATTATATTTGTTCAGAAGCATTGGCAAAACAATCTGTGCTATTAATGAGATGTTTAGTGCAAATTAATCATTAAACTGGACGGTCTATGCCCTGAAAAGTGATTTGTTTTGCAGGGTGTTTTTACTAGCACAGTCAGTCTTTGGAAATTAACATGTTTCTTGAAAGATCTTCATCATTACTTTGATTTTAATTTGTTAGAAAGGTAGTAATCCAAAAAGTCCCCCATGGGACTGCAGTCTGTCAACCTGCCCTTGCACATCCCAAGGACACGCAGAGAAGGGATCTGTAGTGTCATGAAAACGGCACAAAGCTCCACTGAACTCGGGGGTGCCCTGTGATCCTGAGGAAGGAAGTGGGAGAGACACTGGAGACAGACATTGTATTGTAACTGAGGGGAACTCTGGGGTCATTGCAAGTCTGCTGGAAATGAGTTCTTCCTAAAAAGCTCCCAGGTCACCTGGGGAGTCACTCAATTTTCTCTCTTGCATTCAGCATAACATGGGTGGGGCAGAGAATTTGCAGGGGGCTTTTAACCTCAGTTAAATAAGCTGCAACAAAGAAGTCTAGTGCAGCAATGAATGCATTGGAGGAGCAGCAATTGTGAGTACATTCTGCAAAGAGAATTTTACATCTGCACAGGTTCTACCCAACAGTAGCACATGGATGAAGGCTGGGGTTTTATTCAAGAGCACAAATACACATTATTGCTGCTTCCAGTACTGCACATATGGCAATGTCTCCTAGCAGGAAAAGCAGTTCTTGCTTTACAGAAATACAGGTAATCTAAATATACAAACTACAAGACAATTATGAAATCAGAAGCAGCCATCAGCTCCTCTTAGCATCACTGCATTGTCTGGAGCTTATTGCTACATCCCACAATTATGTTGCTTACCTAGTCATTTGCCTATTTCTTGCAATGACTATTCATATGATTGCCTTATTTTTAATGCAGCATGGCTGCACTATGCACAGACACTTTGTACTAGCATTCCTTTAGGATTTGACCCTTTCTTGACTTTAGTTCATGCCTCTTGTTCTTATGTTTGACATAAATTCAAATCATCTTGTAGCATCTATTCTTTCAAATCCCTTTGGAGTTCTATATATTTCTCAAAGGTCGTCACTTTCTCTCTACTCTTGCATTTTAGCCCTAAAGTTTGAGAGGTTGGTGGGGTTCTTTTGTTGTTGCTTGTTTTGGTTTTTTTTTTTTTTTTCCCTTGGTAGAGAAGCCTTATTATTAAAAAAGCCCCAAATATTTAGTAAGATTATGACTGCCATCCACTTCGTATATTTTCCTGGTAGCCTTCAGCAAACTGACCTATAATAATAATTACTGCCTTTTACATGTTTCCTCTTAAGTTCATTGTACTGTCAAGTCTCCTACTCAGCACATACAGATATAATAACTTGAGTTCCTTTAAAAAAAGAGTTTGATTCCTTTTTAACAGCTATTGTGTTCAATGTGACAGAGTGTTTACACCGGCCTTGTATTTAAGACAAAGTCCTGATAGAGATGGTGGATTTCAGCAGAGATAAAGCCCTTCAGGAAGCTAAAATCACCTTATCTCATCAGTCAGCTTGAGCACTACAGGGCAGATTTGCCCTCAGCAGCAAATGTAACAGACCTTTGGTTATTCTTATCCCCTGTGGGATCTCGTGAGCTGTCTTCCCCCCCCACCTATGTTTAAAGAACTAATTGTATTTATTAAACATAAGCTGCCATATAGACAATTTTTACTGGAATTCCCTGCAAGCTTTGTCTTTTGTTTTGTGTCATTTGGAGAAGAGGAAGCTGCAGAGTGACCTCGCTGTTCTCTGCAGCTTTCTGAGGAGCAGAAGGGAGAAAGAGGTGCTGAGCTCTCCTCCCTGGTGTGACAAAGGAATGGTTCAAAGCTGCATCAGGCGAGGTTTAGACTGGACATTAGGAAACATTACTTTACCAAGAGGGTGCTCAAACTCAGCAACAGGCTTCCTAGGGAGGTTATCCATTCCCAAGCCTGTCAGTGTTCAAGAGGCATTTGAACAATGCACTAAATAATACACTTTAACTTTGGGTCAGTCATGGAGTGCTCAGGCAGTTGGACTAAATGACTGCTCTAGGTCATTTGAATTGTTTTAAGTTCAATCCTGTATTAAAATATTTTCAGGAGTCAGACCATGAAAAGGCCTCTAGTTCTTCTGCTTCTGTACAAATAAATTTCTCTGCAGATACATCTAGTATTTAGGTGGCTATATTCACATATGCATATGTTGATTTTATAAAATATTTTCATATGACCATACGTTTTACAAAAAAATAAAACAACCCAAACCCTCAAACCTCTAAATTGTCATACACTTTTCTAAAATCCACTGTAAATTCAAGGCTATGCTGCAAAAATGTAGGCTTGTTAAAATTACATGAATCTTTAATAGCAATTTATGTCTGAATTCAAAGAAGAATGAAGTTATGGTTGCAATCCTTACAATGAAACAAGAATGAATGTGGGAAGGGGTAGACAATGTCGATATTTGGTCAGCACATTGTGTGTATTTTATTTTGACCCAAACTGTGACTGTTCAAGACACTAGAAGCTTTGACAGGGCTATGCTGACTTATTAACTCTGCTTTGCACCGATATAAGGGACAGAAAAGATCTTAATTGTGGGACACAATGGGTAACTTCAACTCCTTCAACATGTGGCTGCAATTACCATTTTGTAAACATTTTCATTGAGTCTAGGTCCACAAAATTTTGTAGCTTTTTTTTGGCCAAGAGTAATAGCTCTGGGAATGACAGTCTCATCTCCAAAATATGTGCGTAACATAAAAAAAAAAAGAAGAAAATAATCACTCTAGAAACTCTTAATGTGAACAGCCTAAGACATCCTCCTGTAAAACCTGTGAAAGTCATATCAGCACTTCAGTACTAAGTTTAGTGCCCCTCCTTCCCAGCTCTCAGCCTAACAAACCTAGAACTGGACCAGACTGTGCTGTCCTCTAGTGAGTACCAGATGGGGCAATGGCTTTCAGAGCCATTAATACACAGGCATGTGAAAAACAATATATCAGCAAGTCAGAGGGATGTCCATTGATCTTTTCCAGCTCTCCTTTCTCCCCCTTTCCAAATGTTCTAAGCAAGTTAGAAATGAATAAATAGCAGGTGTTTAGGTTTCATACAATAATAGATTACTCAGGTAGTCTTCCATCTTTGATGTTTTTTAGGCTGTAGCAGTTTCCCAACTGATCACCTTTATCTATATTCCTCTATCAGTACATTAGAGTCTTGGCAGATGCTATAAGATTGCAATTCTCTAGATCAGGATAAATATATTGGGAAAAACACAAATAGCTGACAACCAGCCTTTGGAGGAGTCATGACTGCACAACAGAGCAGCTTGTAATAAGAATGAAGACAATTTTACACCATCTGTAAAATCCTCAGGACAAAAAAGCCCTTAGCAACGGAGCTCTGATCTTCACAGGGGTCTCTGGACAGTGTTTTTATAATGATCATTAATCAATAGTGATGCTAATCCTAGCCACAGGGAAAAGGGGCAAAAGAGAATCAATTCTTCACTCGGTGAAGAGTCTGGTTGAGACTGTGCAACACTGATAGAGTCTTCTCTGATTAGCATAAGGTCACATTGTCTCTTATGGCATCCACCTCCATGAAAATATTACAATGGGATTTTATTGTCTTCTCTTTCTAGCAGAGAGAGCCAGTGATAAATGGTGTATGGGATTCTCAGTGTGTTACATACCAGCTCCTGAAGGAACAATATTTTGCATTCTGCACTTGCTCAGGAAATACTTCCCTGATCCTTCTCTTTCGGTGCTGCAAAGCACCCGTTGGAGGGAGCAGATTGCTGTGTCATCCCCACTGCACAGGCCTTTTGTAGCCATATTGGTCCTCACCATGAGCATATGGGAGCATTTTTCAAATGCCACAAAACCTCATCGTTTTAAGGAGTAATATTAAACATCTTTTACCATACGGAGGCACATGAGACAGAGTCCTTGCAGATTTTAGCTCTGTCCTGCATGATTTGCTGGAGTCAGCTGTGCTGTAAGCATCTTCAGTGACTGCAGATAATAGATATTCATGTGGTTCAAACCGATATTTCTCGCCACAAACCTAGCTTAATTAGGTTTGCTGCAATTTTCTATGATAATTTAGTTCTGCCTTTGCCTTTTGGCTGGCAGATTGTCCCTGGAAACCTCTTACAGAAATTCCCATTGCCTGCAATGATTCTCAGTTAGGGCAAAACTGATCACTGCTGCCTTCCCTGCTGTTGAACTCAATCAACAAGCCATACATAACTCTCTAAAAATAAAAAAAAATATCAGTAAGGTCAGAAAATCTGAACACTGGCTGTTTGACACCAGAAAGATAATGATAATGTAACTAGTTCTGCCAGGACTTGCATCAGAGCATAACAGATGAATCTGTCTCCATCCACTGAGTCACCTTGCCAACTTTTTTTCAATTAAATTCTTCTTATAAATCAACAGTGAAAGATTACTTTTCAGCTAGAAGGTATTCAGTCAAACAGCAATATACCATCAGCAGCTGTGAGGCAAAACCATAAGGAAAATGAGAAAACTAACACTTTTTTTTTCCTTACTGCTCACCAGATATGAAATTTCTACTCTCCAAGTCCCAAGACTATAGTAATGGCTCCTCCTCCCTGCCCTTCCTACTTCACAATGATCACTGCTCTACAGGGGGTTGAAGTACATGTCTCTCTTCAACTTAATTTAGCTGTGTTTGTGAATTACATGATCTCTCCCCTCTGCCTTTTAGATTTGTCTCAAATTAATACCTTATAAAGAACACTCTTATTCCTCAGTCAGCAGGGCTGAGGTTTGATTCAGCCAGCTCCCTTTCCAGTTACAAGGGCTGCTATTGTTGCACTACTCCTTATATGTAATTCTTTCATGTTTAACTGGAACTCCAGGAGGATTTACCCTGTGTGAAACTCATGACACTCCCAGGTTTGCTCATGTGCAATGTGCAGCCCTACACTCACAGCTTTGCTGTTCAGCTCTGGGTTCAAGCTTGGCCGAGATTTTTGCCCACACTTAATGTGCAGCCTGTGCAATAAAACAAATAAGCATTCCTTTATAAGTACTGGCATTCCCACTTTCCCTGCAGATTTGTATCTCACACTCCTCTTCCCCTGCAGTCTCCCACTGTGCTGTGCATCTGCCCTGCCAAGGGTCCTTGGGCTTGTCCTGGCAGTGCCGGACACCGGGCGGTGGCACCGCTGCAGTGTCCGACACCTGCCAGCCACCTTTGGAGGGAACTTCCACTGGCATTCCCTCTTCTATTCTGCTGCTGCTTTCCAGGACCTGTGTAAGAACCTAATGGCCTCAGACTTTGGCTCTTCCTCCAGCATTGGTCAAAACTGGCCAACAAATTCAGAAGTTATCAGGCACAGATGAGTGGTTTGCACACAAAAATCTCATTCCCCTCCAGACTACACGGAGCCTCAAGCCAGATCTTGTTCTAACAATTTATGCACAGTTAGTCTTGGTGTTTGGCTGCTGCAGCTCACATTAACCTGTGCTGGTGCTGCATCAACATGCATTTACCTCAACTCACTGAATGCCACCATTCTCCTGTAGTTTGCAGGAAGAGGTCATACAGTCTGTCTTATTAAAGCAGAGTTCTTTGGCACAAACAAAGTGACACCTCTATTTTCAAGGGAATGCATATTTTTGGTATCAAAACAATGACAGATGAAAAATAATTACCTTCTATAATCACAAATTTGAACTGCCTTAGCTTATATTTGAAGAAAACAGTGAGATCTCACAGATCAGTAAATCCTCTAAATAAAGAGAGCCAAATACAACTTAGAGACCAGCAAATGCCCAATAATGGTATGGAAAATGCAGCTATTGAAGAGACATTGTATATTACATTTGAGCATCTTCAGCTGCATAATGTCAAAGAGAAAAAAGGTGTGCTAATTATTTTTTCACTCGACCTACCCGAGTTCTATATAACATTCTAATAACAATTGCCAGGACCATGGAATAAATTGTACACATTTTCTACATTTAACTGTTACCTGATGAATAGGAGTATTATGGGGATTATTCCTCTTAATGACAAATCTAATCTTCAATGTAACAGTTGATGATGATGAGTGCTTATGCTATTCAAGGTAAAAATGAATTTTTCTATGTGCTCAACTTCAAAGGATTTCATTTGACTAAAAGAAAGAGAAAGTAACATAAAGGAGGAGACAGGAGCATGAACTCTGGATAGAAAAGGAGGATAAACTCTGATTATTTCAATGTTTTGTACAACGCAAAGTTGTTAGAAAAACATGAAGCGTTTCTTATATTAAACGATTGACTTGAGAGGACAATGAAAATGCTCACATGTTTCCTAATGTGCAGATGGACAAGTGCAAAGCTTTCAGCAATGATAGCTCATGGAAATAAAACAAAAATACCACAAATCCTGATGTCAAGCCAAGCCTGCTGAATTGCCATTGTTAGGCACCTATAATACTACAGGATTTATTTTTCATTTGAAGAAATACTGTTTTGTGTCCACAGCCAGATATGTTCAGAGGGATAGCAAATTATCCAAAGTGCTGTGATTCATACCTCCTCCCACCCCAGCCTCGCTCTTCTCTGTGGATAATGTCCCTGACAAACGATTTATCTTTAGCCAGCAACAGCAGTGCCACAAAGAGTGTCTGAGGAACTTTCTGCCTGAGGAGAGCATGCAAGGCAGTAAAATAACACAAATCTGGACAGGTTCCTGCTTCAGGACATCACCACTTATGTTAACATAGGGAAAAGAAATACAACAAATAAATAAATTAGGTCCCTGTTTCCTTTCTGCTCTCTGACATATAATAAACTCTCCTTACATTCTTTTGACCCACAAGATCTGACATCTTGGAAAAAGGAAGGGGAAGGTAGAGAGAGGGGAAAAAACCCCAACAAACTGAAAACCAGAAACGTTCTTGCTAAGTAGGGTTTTATAAAATATTGCAGCTCTCAGTCTTAAAATGTCTAAAATGAAAATCTGCTGCAAGGACATAAAAATAAAGCTGATAATGTTCTCCCCTAGGAAGAAGGAGCACATGCTGCTCCCCAGTACCCAGAAGGCAGTACTCCACTGAGAATAAAAACAACCTACACAGTAAGATGCATCCCCAGATTTGATTTAGAGATATCAGAAAACTTTCAAAATAGACCTGGCTTCGGATGAAATTAGTGCATGGAAAATGGCTCTCTTGAAACAGTTCCCTGTTATATCATTTACCTTCTCACCCAGGAGGACTCCTGTCTGATCCCTGGGCCCTGCAGTGCCCCATTCAGCCACGTTATTAACAGAGCACAGCAATCAATCCTGTCTCACTACAGGTGACAGTCAATGAGCATCAGGAAACAAGGCCCTGATACATGGATATAAATCCATATTCCAGTTAGTCTTTCCTTGGATACAGTAATCTAATAACCTCAATGACCCAGTAAAATTCTCCATCAGATACCAGAATTTTGAAATCTTTATGAATGTACTTACATGGAATAAAATCCTCATAACCTGTAATTAAATTCAAGAGCAATGCACATACATGAACACACACATTCCAGCATTAAGAAGACAGTGGGGGACTCCTAAATTGAATATTTCTCATGAAACTTGAAATTGATTATCAAGTACTTTGACCAAGTTTCAGGATCAACATAACATTTTGATTAATTGGCCCACAATTCTTCAGCATTATCATGCCCCATTTTGCTTATCCCATACTCAAATTAACTAAAAAACAATGATCTCATATCTAATGTTTCACCTAAAATGTAGAGAGCACTACAGACAAACAATCCCACATGAAATTTCAGCCCCTGCCTTCTTAGGCAGGGGAGAATACTGGAAACAAAAAAAAACATGAAAAGTTCTTAGGATCCATCTTTGCTCTCACTTGCACCAGGAACTGAGACTGTCAGAGGTTTTCTTACAAGAAGGTAAAAATCTGGTGTGGAAAATAAGAGTATTGCTCCCATTTTATTACCTTGCCCCAGAGGTTCTTCCTGAATTATTAGGAGCAATGAAGATTTGAGCTCTGCTGTGTTTACAGATAGTATTTATTTTTTAAAAAGAAGACATAACTAAAAGCATATAAAATGCCAATAAAACCAACCAGGAACCCTTTCCAAAACATTTTAAAACAAGTAGCAAAATTAAAAATTGCAAACATGCTCATCACAACATGCTTACACTTCAGTACAGGACAGTATTCCTTGCACAGCACTTTTTGCTGATTTACGAGAATTTTCTACAATCTGAAGTTCTTTAAAGTTAAATTGCACTTCAAAGTTTCATTTACACACTGTAAAAATGATATAGTTAAGTTTTCAACAGGGAATGAATTATTCATTAAAGAAGATAATGGTGTTAAACTCGTCCAAGGAGCTATAACATTAGCATAAAGAATGCCTTATGTCACATTAATTTTAAAAACAGAAAACATACAACACAAAAGATATCGAACCACGGGTTTGGGTTTTGGTTACATTAAACAAAAAGCAATTATTCTTACAGCAACCTTTTCCTAGCATTTTAACCATACTGGTAGGTATTTTACAAGGCATTTGTTCTTAATTATTCATTGCATAAGGGTAGGCTGAGTAGAACATGCCTCTATTCTGATTTTATTATCTTTGCTCTTATGCAAAGATGCAAAACGGAAGTGCTTAAAAAGGAAAAAAACCCTTTTTATTTACATCTCAGTGATACAGAAAGAATGTGTATATGAATACACAAAACCTCTTTTTTAAAAAAGTATAAGACCATCTATGGAAAAAAAAAGACCACCTACACAAAAAAAATCCACCACCCCCCCCCCCAAAAAAAAAGAAATTACTTCCTTTCTCAAAAAAAATAGTCAGCTATAGCAGAAAAACCAAACTAGACTCCCCCAAGCACTTCTACATCTATCTGTCTATCTATCTATATATATATATATATCAGTAAGGAATGACTTTGATTAGAATTAAATCAGTATCTGTAGAACAGATCCTCTTAAATTCAATTGCCAGCTGATTTTATTTACTGTCAGAACAGTCCCATTCCTTAGCTCCTTCTTGACATAATTTCTGTAAAATAGAATCACTGCTACTTCCTAGTGTTTTTTAGTTTGTTAAAACTAGTTATCCTAAATGCTTTTGGTAAATAAACTTCAGAAATAAAATAACTATTTTCTCCTATACCATCTATCTTCTCAACTTACTCATTCCTGCTATTGTGCAAAGTAGCAGCTTCATCAGTTTGCTAATAGAGTTTAATGAATAGCACTTGCCCTATTTTGGAAGTAAAGCTAGTTTTCCAAGTCTTTTGCCTGCTTCTTATAATTTGTTTTGCCATTCATTAGGATCAAACCAAAGAGGTTTTCCAGTCAGGTAAAGAAACTCTTGCACTGGAAAGACAGGGGGCAATGGCTGTAGCAGTCAGAGAATTCTGATGGATTTTCCATACATTTTAAGATTTATTATTTTTTTTACTTATTTATTTCACTTGCATTACGTACTACTTAAACTTTGCCTTTACCAATCAATCTACTCAGAATTAGGAAAAACTCAGATGATTCAGATTTTGCAAAGACAGAAATTCAATATACCCTTGTAAAATACTGACTTTATACTAAGAAATGAGGGAGGTGGATAGTATCCTAAAGGCAGGGTTTTATTATTCCAATGCTTGGCTCACCCTTGCAGTGTGACAGGAGTGAATATTTGCTCCCAAAGCCTCTCGAGGGAAGGTCTAGCAGCACTTGCCCTTGTTGCAGTGCAAGGTGACTGGACAAGCCAAGCTCCCTTCCAGCCTAAGTTCCTAAAGGTGGCCTCACCCTGTAAATCCTTCACAGAGGGTTGAAAGGCCATTCCTTCATTCCCAGTCTCTGACTGTAATGTTTATGTAGCTGTTCTCTTGAGTTATTTCATAAGCCACAGAGTACAGGACAATAAAAGCAGGTACCTTTCAGTTACGAGGAAAAACTGGCGCCATGGAAGAGGAGCATCTTTTGTAGTCACTGTGGCACAATCCTAGGGCCCATGGAAGGGACACTGTGAGTGAAAGAAGGATTAAAAGAGTTGTATTGCTTCATTCTATTCACTGGAACTTGTGGGCAAAGTTCATTCCTTGCTACAAATGTATCTATAAAGCTACTTATTTATTTTAGGCATATTCCAGATCCTGCAGCTCCAAGAGCAACCTCAAAACCATGAAATACATGTAAACTCACTCAGGTTTCTTCTTCATAGCCTGCTTGAAATGATAGCCCTGGGAAGCAGAAAATAGCCTGTTTTTCTAAATATTTGTTAACTGAAACCTTGAAGTCCCCCACCCGCACACTGTTAACTGTTTCAGTGATGATGATATTAGGAACCCCTGTGGCCTGTGTGCTTGCTACAGACAATTCAGCATCCCCTCAGATACCACCTTCCCCCTCCCTGATCTCTCCTCAGCAGCTTTTATAACAGAAAAATTCTTTGCAAATGCCCAAAACACATTGGCATCAAAAATGGGGACAGACAAAACCAGCCATTTAGCAGCTTACAAAAGAGCCCAGCAATCACTGTGCCAAGTGCAGTAAACTCTTGCTCATTTAGTTCAGAACTTTGTGCATTTACAAAAAACTGCTACACGAGTTCAAAAACTGTGTCAAACACTGAAGTCTGTCTACCTGTATCTTGGGAAAGACAGACCTTCTCCTCAATAGGTGGCAAGTGTTCCCTAGCTCCAGATGAAGCCCAGGTGTTTCTGCCCAGCCCTCAGCCACAATTCCTCCTCAGTAATTACTGCTCACAGGCATTTCAATCAGGCAGTATCTGTTAGCAGCATTAAAGGCCTTATGTGAATCCCAGCTCCACTGAGACTCACAGGTTTGAACTGGCTTTAGATCAGGCACTAAATATACAGACTTGGGACAGTGTTAGGATAGAAAATGCAGAATATAATGCAGAATGGAAGTCACAAATAACATATCATGATTGTAGAACTTAATATTTCTTTTCATGGAAATCACCTTGAAAGAAAATAATAATAAAAGCATCCAGTGTCAGAGGAAGGCATACAGCAATCTGACAGAGTACTATAGATGCTAGTTTAAATAATAAAGAGATAGAAATCATAGGTAGATAAAAATTCTGTGTGTGTAGATACCTGCCACAACCAGCTGGTTTCTAGAGGCTCTGAAATTCACTACTTTAGTGACTGTAGGTCTAGCATACAAAATAATGGCTTTTTAGATACAACTGCTGTATCTGCAATGCCAAGGAAGAAGAATCCCTCACTCTGTCATGGAACAGCTGTACAGAGCCATGACCTGAAATTTATCTCAGTTTAAAGAACAATCATACTCAAAGGGATGCAGGATCATAAACAGAGTAATTTAGACTCTGACTCAGGTTTGGGGCCTAAATTTCTGAAACCAGGGAAACTTTGGGCATAAATAGCTGTGGGTACAAGTTATTGCATTTAGATGACCAAAGCATATCTACAAAACTCTGGCCTTTAGGATACTGAATCCCAAAGGCAAGTGAAACAGGAGATAGGCTGTGTAGAAGCTCACAACACAGTGTGAGAGGCAATAGGTGAAAAAGCTGGAGAGATTTATAGGCTGAGGTTAGATAAAAATCTTTTAAATACTTTCAGGTCAGATTTACTTTAAGTCACCTAAATCTCTCTTGGCTGAAAATCTGGCTTCTTTGTGAAAATCCTTGACTACAACAGAACCAGAATATCAGGAGAATAGCCTGTGTCATAGTCCATGGAACAGTAACAAAGAAAAGGAAAGTAAAGGAAGAAAAAAAATCAAAGAAACTATACAAATACCTATGAAGATGGCATCTCTCTCTCTCCCCACTACCATGTGTGCGGACACTTTTTTTTTTTTCCTATCCCTTACAATATTCACTAGTTTCCAATTTAATTTTCTACTCCCAGAAGCCAATTATCCATGAACAGGTAAAAGGGAAGTAGAGACAAAGGAGGTGGGCCAGTTTAATTAACACTCAGGCAAGCAGTTTTACTTTGGTACTCTGGCCTCTCCCAAAGAGACAATGCTCTGCTTTCAGACCCTATTAAAAATGCATTTATTTCATATCCTCTCATAATGCTCTCCATAAGGAAAGGAATGAATCACGGTGCATATTTTGTGAATGATTTATAAAGTGCTACTACAGGTTTATGATCTCAATCACAGGTCCTTGGGGAAGTGCAGCAGTGCTTCTGTTATAGGGAACTTGAAATGGTTAAATCCATTTTACTTCCCAGCATTTGACACTGAGGAACAGCCCTTTTACTTCTCCCAGGTACCTCCACACACCAGCACTGTGAGCACCAAAACCTTCCTCTCTCTACCCCTGGGGAGAAAGGACATTTCCAGTTCTGGAACAACTGTTGAATAAGAACATCCCAATGCCTCTTGAAAGGTACAGACCAGGATTTAAGCAGCAAGAAGTATGTAAACAAACCCCCAAATTACAGAACTTTATTGTCTGGGATTCTCTAGCACCAAACATAGCTAACTTATTTTGATTCTGGGCAAGTCATCCTAATGAAGTTGAAAAAGCAAGAAAGAATGGGGATAGCCTATGATAGGAGAAATGTGCATTTTCCTGAAAAAGCATCAACAGGCTGTTCCTCCAAGGTAAACTGCTTGAAAAGGGTTTTCTGGGGGGCAAAGGGTTTCCAGGGGTATTTTGGGCTCACCTCGCTGAAATCTGCTCAAATCCAAAACCTCCCCAGACAAAAAAAACCAAAAAAAACCCGAAAAGAACCCCAAAAACCAAAAAAATCAAAGCCCACACAACCTGAAAGAAACCAACCCCACCAAAAAAGCTTAAGCTTTGTGAAGTCAATGGTGAATATCTGCCTTTGTGCACTTACATACACTTTTATCCTAAACAGACCAATTTTTCAGTTCATATGTAATTTAAAAGCTTCCTGCAGTGATGCTTCCATAGTTCATAGGACAGACTGTAAATCATATGATACACAAAATATGTGCCCAAAACAAGAAAAAACCTGACCACAAGTCTATCAGCAGTATCTGTTTCTCTGTGGTGGGTGAGAAGGTGGCAGACAGACAGGCTTGGTGCACAGCTCAGTCTGAAGCAGGGAAAAGGGATATTGAATAGTTGATCTAAGCTTGCACTTGGATGCATCCCCAGAAACTACATCCAAAATACAAGCTCATTTCTAGCCTTTGCAAATTGCTTTGTGTTCCCAAGATGCACATGCTAAACTCAGCTGACATGTTTCCACCCTAGCCATGGATTTTCTAGGAAAAAGACGACCGACTCATACTTCCTTTGTGGTGTTGTTAAAGGAAAAAAAAAAGTGCTATCCCTGAAACTCTTCCCAGATAAATGCAGCAAGGATCAGTTCCACATTATACAAATAACATGGCATGAAAGTTGAGGCACGCTGTAGGTAAGCCCCCAGTGTTTGGAGGAATTTGGTACAGTGAAATGCTTAGAGATCTTCCAAATGGTTTCAGATGTGTTCCTAAACCATACAGAAATATGGGGCTTTTGGTCACAAGCTACAGACTCACAGGAGTAAGAGAAATGCACCTCCTAGAACTTGCACTGGGACAGCACAGCTGTAACCCCAGACTCTGTGAGTCTTGTGGTTTCAGAGGAACTTGGCCTTTTCTTGTGAGTCCAGGGAGCTGCACAAAGCTCATCCCTGGGGGCCACTGAAAACCGAGTCTGCATTTTCTTCTCCTTTATTAGAGATAAGCAAGTTTCCATGCAAAAAAAAAAAAATCTTTGTTAAATGAGAGTTATATATCAGAGAGAGAACAACCACAAAATGCTTTATTGCTACTGGGAATTACTGTGTTGATTGAATTCTATCTTCCCTAACTTCTATTTTTCATGTAAGTTTTCATCTCTGAAGGCAAGAAATGGTAGAAAGAAATAGGTGTTGACAGAAAAAAAAATGAACAGATATTGCTTGACTGGGGTCTGCAATTCAGCCACTGAACATCAGAAGTAATCAAAACCAGTATGTGTACACACATCTATCTGCTACCAATTAGAAGTGAGAGATGCAGGTGGTGTATATGATGCATGAATGAAGAACTTTTGTTTTCATTTAGTCATATAACTTATGAAAAACTGATTATAATTCTACCACAATCATTCTTTCTGCTACATTTCCTCTTCCTCTTATCTGAAATTATTTTTTATACAGTTGCCCTCTCAAAAGTCTCTTTCAGAAACCTAAAGAAAATTGAGTTCATTTGTGCAAAATTTCCTTGGCTATTTTTGCTTCTATTGCTAATGTCCCAGACTTTCTATGCAGCTGCCCTTCAGAGCATATTGCCAGGGTGAAAATCTGTGTCCTCCTGGCTTCCTGCAGGAATCAGCCAGCACTAGGAGAGAAATGATTTCATTTTACTCAGGATCAGGACAGTTGACTGTGAGTGTCCTGGAAAACAGTGTCTGCTCCTGAATGCCTGAAACTTTCCCACATCTGAGGTGCATTATAATGTGAACATGACATCAATGAAGTTTCCCAAAGATGCACTCTTATACATGAGGTCATCCTGTCATACACATCACCTATGAGGGCACAGCACTGCGCTAAGGTGGGCACTGAAAGCAGCAGAACTGTAATAACTGGGGCTTCACACTCCTGGAATTATTCTGTTTCTGGTTCTCCAGCTGCCTCAGGTAAGTCTACAGAGTCTTAAAGAGACCCTAGAAAATTAGAAAGATAAGGAAATAATAATATTCTGTAAATACACGTCAAGATTTCATCTGTGCTGTGCTCCTTACTCCTTTTTGCTCCTTAAGCAAAAGGAATGGAATACAGCTGGACTGCTCAGCTGATTGTGTGTCCCTCTCCAAGCTGGGACTATTTACACAAGCTGATACAAGAAATATGTAAATGGCTTTTTAAAGCAGTGGTATGAAAGTGCTGCCCTCCTCCTTCCCCAATGAAGTACCATGGCAGAGCACATGGATTGCAGAGTGTGCATACTCCTCTACAGGAGGGCACCCTTGGAGTGAATGAGAGACAGATTAAAATATCACTTTATCAGTTTCTAGCAGTATGATATCTGCATTGGAATGATGAATTAAACAAAAACTTAGTGGATGTACACAGTGATTCTTGGCATCTGCTACCATTTCTTTTACTGTTGGTTCTGTTACTGTAATTCTTGCAGCCTCCTCCCCACCACCACCATAATCAACCAGACTATAACTTGGCTCACCTCTTAGTCACACAGAAGCAAACTGCAAAATCAATAAGATGACCTCAAAATAGAGAAGAAGAAATTGTATCTATTTGCTTTAGCCTCCCATCTACTAAGAAAAAACAGGCTTTTCCAATATCATCAGCAAATTCTGATGTTTCATAAACACACTTTCTCTAACCCCATTTCTGCTCTGACAGCAGTGAAAAGGTTAAGATGAGATCATGTCAGCTTAGCTGACTATTCAAGGTTTTGCCAGTTTGGATCACAACCTTAACATTATTATTTAAATGTGGCTTTTGTATTTCATTACATACAAAGCAATTATATTTGCATTTACGATGCACCATAATTGTAAGACTATGACATTGTTCTGATGATAATGTTCATTGATCATTCATAATGCAGTTGGCTCATGCCATGAATCATGACACTCTTATCACCTCTCTCATTTTACTTGCTATTAGATGGCTTTATTTGCAGATTGATGCTTTAAACTCACACTTTTAATCTCTAGATGTGTAAAATGCCTCTTACCATCCCTTAATGTACATCACTCAACTTTCCTGAAAGTGAGCCATTGTCAAAGTTCTCACAATAACAATGGCTCTTTTGTGAAACTTGTGTTGTTTTGGTGATGCAAGCTGATACCAAAGGTAGCCAGATATCTTGCCCAACAATACTTATTTTCAACATGCTTGTCGCAGAGCTTGATGAAACTATAAAATTTTGCATTATGGTATATTTCAATATACCATTGTAGTACTATTTTTTTCTTTTGAAATGCGTAGAATGCTCATGTTATCTACTCTTTTTTTGGGGGGGGGGGGGAGAAGGGTTGGGGGAAAGTAGATGATTCTGAGGAACAAGTAGAAAAATGAAAAAACTATGGCAAGATTCTGATTGCTCTTGTTTAGGCTACAACTGTATGGTATTTCCATTCAAATTAGACTCCAGTTAAATTGTATTTTCTAGCATGCTGCAATAATGACTATGATTCAGGTAATCCTTAGCCCCAGAATACTAAAGAGCTGAGCCAGCTTCAGATTTTGTTTTTTAATTTAAATTCATTTCTTCCATGCTTGGGTCCTGGGTCATTTGTGCTCAAGAGTGTTCGTTCTGTGAAAGTCCAGCACAGCAAACCTCAAACAAGAGCTCAGTGGCACCTGACCTGGCTGCATGGTCACCTGGGATGGGCTGGAAGAACTAAACTAGCAGGGAACCCAGAATGAACTACACAAACCACATCTGCCTTCAGGTGTCACATGCACATGAATTTCAGTGCCAATGTATCCTAAAGTAGGAGAGGAAACAGCAATGCGCTCTTAGTGAAATATCATTTTCACAAAAAATTATTAGTATTCCCCACCCTAACCAAAAAGCCCCAATCTGCAAATTTTACATTTTGCAGGAAATTTATCTTCAATCCAAAAGTGAACTTGACCAGCTCTACATTAATGATTGTCTATGCTATGCATTAACAAACATCAGTAGTTTTAAGCCCTCCATTTATCATGAACTTCAGCTGCTCAAGGGAAGAGTGTTAAAGAGAAAATTGCTGCAATATTTCCCAACAAACTAAAACCAGCACAGATTTGATAAAACAGAAGACTAAGTTCTACCAGCATGATTGAAACAACATAAAACAGTTATCACATAAAGGGAAAAAGATGGTAAATATATTGAAGAAATGATCACCTATGAGAGATTCCTTCAGCTCTTTTTACTTACACAGGTATCCTCACCGAGTTTGGTGAGCATCTGATTTTAAATTAGGAAAAAGCTGTGTGTTCTTGGACACACTTGGTTTGCCAGCAGTAGCTCCCAGGTTAATGGGGTCAAGCACAGCTAGGCAGATCCTGTTCTCTATTTTATCTACGTTTTTGAAAATCAGTTTTCGTACACTCTAGAAATTACATGATTTCCTCATACTGTGCAATTTTCATGTAAGACTCATTTTTTAGAAAGTCTGCAATATAAAGCTTTTGAAATATTCAGAAGTGCAGTATTTGGATTTTTGCCTTGAAATGACTGGTTGACAGAGGGGCTATACAAACTCTCCAGTGGCTGCAAGAAGGAAGAAAAATGAAAAGAAATTAAATTCTAAAGCTATACATATAACTTACTGATTTATACAGTGTGGTTTGAATTAGAGTCTATGAAGACCAAAATTCTTTTTCTTGGGAGTCCAATTTTGTTTGCATATGAGGACAGCAGGGGAAGGTAGTGTGGCAGCAACAGAGTGATACAGCTGGCAAAGGGCAGGGTGATGCAGGGCCTCAGTTGTGGAAATCTATAAATAAGACTTTCAGATGAACTCAGGATGGGTTGCAAATCTTCCCAAAGCTCTCCATTAGCACTCTGCAGTTGCAATTAGAGGTCTGATCTCACCTACAGAATATCTGTGGCTCTGGGCTCACTGCTGATATAAGCCAAATGCATCTGTAAAAACCACTGTTTTATAGCCTGCGAAATCCATTGGTTTTCTTTCTCTCTCTATCAATTTCAGACATGCAGAGCCCACTGAGGGAGCTCTTCCAAATGAAAAGTTGTTTTCTTTAATGTCAGAATGATAGGTTAGCAGTTAAAGAGCTGCTCCTAGATTTTTATATTATTCTTGTAGAATAATATTGCCTCTTTTAGAAGCAGGAATGTTCCTGGGAACAGCATGGAAGGAAGCCAACGCTTCAGGACCTCGGTGATAGCAAAGCCAAGAGATGAAATTGGAAGGTGTCCTTCTCATAGGAAAAGGATGACACTGTGCAGTGCTGTAGACATACAAGTGGTTGGTCCCTATTAATGAAGTTTCTCTTTAGTGATGATGACTTTTGGTGAAAGGAGTAAGATAAGGCAAGTGCTCATGAGATTTCAGGTAATTCTTACACAGTTAAAGTTCACATTAATGCTTTGATAGTCAGCATAAAAGGTGAGTGGGTAGAAAGCTCATTTGAAACCACTTGTAGAGTAAGTATATACAGAATGAAACTATTGGAGTCTATATAGGCCCTTATGCTATTGGATTACTTGCCCCATACCATATTTTTTTAATCTCATGATGCCATGTCTGGAGTTTTATGAACTTCTAGAAGATGACAAGAGTCTTTTTTTATACTTCTTCAGTAGCATTATTTACTTCACAAAATTCCCAGAGACTCCAGCCTAATCCAAGTCATGAGTGTCTGACCAGCATAGCAACAGACAGAGGCAATCCCATTAATGAAGAACCTAAAATTTAAACCTCTGAAGTTAAGCTAAGGTGGGAAATGATGCAATCTGCCAAAGTTCTCATCCTGGGTTCATGTCAGACCACACATTCCCTGATTTCCAGTGTCACTCCATAACCAGCAGACCCTGCTGTATCCCAGGCTGTGCACACAAACAATGCCAAGACACGTTTCTCATCCTGCTTGGCTCCCTCCGAACAGCCCAATCCTATAATGGATAAACAGCCCTGAGCCTGTTTGCACTGTGAGATAAATGCTCATCACCTTTCCTAATCCAAACACTCTCTGAATCAGCAGTACCAAAAACCTTCCTTAGATAAACAAAGCCATGAGCCCAAGGTGATATTAATGCAATCACATCGAAAGACACTTTTTAAAATAGATTTGTGTTTTTTCAGCAGGAGTTTTGGGTGCAGAGTGTGGAATCACATTTAGGACAAGTTTAGAAAGGAAGAAAGAGAGATTTAGTGGCAATAGGACCAGCTGTTCAGTAGAAAGTATTGTATCTGTTTAGATCTATTTTTCAAATAATAAGAGTGGGAAAAACACTTCAGTTGAGGATTTACGTTTGCATTACAGTTTCTTTTTTTCCAGCCATAAGACTCACTGAATTGTACCACAGAGGCTTAATTTTTCACTGTGATTTTCTTTTTTGCAGTTTGCAAATTATCTATTTATAATTACTTTCAATTAACTTGGCTTTAGCCAATCAACACACCATAAACTGAACTTAAACAGTTATGAGCTGTGTTTTGTGATGAGAATTTATCTTTACATTAAGTGTTAGTTCATTAGAGAATCTGAGCACAGGGAATTACACGAGCTAGATACAAATTTTAAATTCATAGCAAGATAGTTCCATTAAAAACATTTAGAGTTCTCCACAGCAATTATCAGTTTTAACTGCAAGGCCACTGATTATAACTGCTCAGTGTGGGTTCCATTTGGATCCCTGGTACATTTTCTACACACTCACACACAAAAGACAACTAAGTATATGGTGAAAAATGTTCCTAGAGAGTTGGTCATAACACAGACAGGTGGCTTAGCATCAGCTGCATTTCTTGGTAGGCTTCAGAAAATGGCAATCTTCTAAATATATTTCCCCCAAAACCTTAAAAATGCACTCAAATGTTTAAGCTCATCTGTGAGTTTGCATAAAGTTCTAAGAATTTAATCTCTCAGGAAATCAGAAATTTTTCATGCCTTGAGTCAAGCCAATGACCAGAATGGTAAGTATTTTCAAATGTTGACCTTCTCTTACCTCAGAGAACAGGGGAGATAAAGGAACCACCTTACAAATATGATAAATTGAGTACAACAGGATACTGGCTTCCCTGTGAGGAGGCAGATATTAAAATGAAACGTTTTAAGATTTTAGAAAGGAACACTATTTTAAGATACTGGATTATGAGTATTTAACTAGGAAAATGTAAAACACTTATAAATATCAAACAGCCTACACTGCTGGGGCTGTGAGAGTAGTGGGGGATTTATTCACATCAGACAGGAGTGTCTGGAACCACAGCACAACCAGTGCAGCAGCAGCAGTGACTACAGGTGGTCACCTCTTGAGGGGGTGGTTTTCAAGTCCCTTTTCTCTCCATTTTGGATTCACTATTAATGAGGTTGCCTTTGGGGAACCCAGATCCTTCACATCTCATTGACTATTTGCAGCATCATTCTCCATTCTCATTTGCTCAGAAATCAAAGTAGAGAATACTCCCCCTTGGTACCACAAGAGCTACACATATAGTGATAATGAAAAATTACATGTTCAACGAAAAGCACACCAGGGCACAAAACCCTCTTCCAACAAATTAAAAATACATTCCTTTTATCAATAATACACCATTTATCTGCTCTAGAGCCTGAAGAACAGACCTCTTCTGCATTAACAGCACTCTAGGAAGTGTAAAATAACTTTGTTTTTTCCTTTTATGTCTTGTTTCTGCAGAAATCAGTGATAATTCTCTAGTTCTCCCCTCCTGGATGCCCTTCCCTTTTTCTGGGCACCTTGCATTAACCATGGGAGCCACATTCTGCACAGACAGAAGCCAGTGGTGGGTCTGGGCATATTTGTTCCGCTCTTGGTATTGTTGCCTTACCTAAAACTTCTCCAAACAGTTTTTTGTTTAGGACCAATAACTCAAAATATTCTACTCCTGTGAAGATACTCAAGCAGTTGAGCTATGAAATTCAACTTCAAAACTTGGATAATCCTCTTAATTAATTTCATGGTTACTACCATGAGCCAAACTTTAACAAAAGTCCATTAACTATTGTGGCAAAAGCAGGCAATTATTTATGGACCCTGCCCTCTTTAAAATGCATGTTTGTATATTTGACAGAATGAATAAATATATCCATGAGAGTAACAAAGGTAAATTCTTATTAAATATTCCAGTGTTAAATACATTTGCAAAAATAACATGTCCCTCAAAAAAGCTACAACTGGTAAAAATGCATTATGAATATCCCAAAACCTGGAGAGAATTGTAATTTACTGTTTTCTAGAGTGTATGAAATTAAGCCCCATTTGAAGGCAAAAACAAGAATTAGAGCTCATTACCTGATATAAGGACAATACAGAACAAAAGACAAGAGGATGGATCAACACTGCACTTCCTGAAGAGGAGAGTCCTCTGCACTGGTAATGTCTACTATTTCAAAATGGACTTTCACCATAAAGATTTTCATGTTCACCAGCAGCAGGGACATTATCCAATCTTCCTTTCTTACTTTTTTGTTCATTTTCCTTTGTAAAAACAAAAAGGACACTCTTTGGTGCTTCCAATTCAGCTAAAATAATGGTAAAACTTTCACAAATTAACTAAGTCAGGAGTGTCTCTTCAGTTTCCAGGCAATCAGAAGTTACTGAAGCCTGCCATTCACCACTGTATGTGGCGTGACAGAGAAACTTTAAAAGCAAATGGAGGCCCCAGAGCAAAAGCAGCAGCAGGTCCTAAACAAGCAATGGCTTTACCAGTGAAGGCCACAGCCCTGAGATGTGGTGGAGCTCCATTAACAACATGCCATACCTGAGCTTTTCCCTCTGGAAACAGAGTATTTTCTACAGACCAGAATTACCACTCCTGATTGCAAGAAACAATTCATTAGAAAAGTCAGGTCTTCATATATCAGTATTGAAAAATGTATAAACTTGCACACAGTTGTGTAAAGCTTTGCCATATGGTTACCACAGAATGTAATGAAAAATTGCTGTCAAACTCCTTGTGCAGTAGGATTTGTGAATATCAGTTCCAGGCAAAACTTTCAAGTTGCAGAAAAATCTAATATGTTATAGACAAAATATCGGCAAAGTAATTCAGCCCCTCGACCAACTGCTACTCAAAATCAGGAAGATGTGGACCTGAAATGCTTTTTATGTTTAGGCTGAATCACAATTTCGTTTTTTCAAAGATTTGGAACTACCTTGGTTATTCTAAATAAACACACACACCCAAAAAACCCCCAAGAAATCTCCAAAACAAAACATCAACTCAAATTCTCTTCACCCTACCTCCTCATCATTTTTCCCCACCATGTTTTCCTATAACCAATGAAAAAGAATATATTTCTGGCCACTTCAGTATGTATTTAATTTCACTGAACAGAAAGCATTGTCTGCAGGTACATAAACTGCTTTGATGAAATTGATTGGCTACTTGTGAAAATCTTTGCAGTATCAATCTATAGACAAAAATTTAGAAGTTTCCTTTAAAGGCCAGGGATTACTAACACATTTCGAGTTAGCTCACTCCCAAAGTAGATAATGATATAAAAATTACTTCTTATTACTTGGGATAAAATGAATATTTTTACTTCAGGTCATAATGATTAGATGCTCTAACTGGGATTCAGCTGCAGAAACAAAAGATCTGCCACAAACATATCATCAGATCTCTTGCATCTTCCTGGCAAAGCTTTGTGCTTGAAACAAAAGCACTGTTAAAGCCATTGGAGCAAGATACTGCAAAAAGAAAAACTTGTTCTGTAGCACATTCCCTATTGTTAACACCTGCCCTTTCTCTTTGTTATAGCTTTGACTTCAAGCAATTGAAAAATGAGTGACAACTTTGCATTTTCAAAGGAAGAAATCAAGGTTTGGTGTGAATTTCAGTGAGTTCAATGGAGCATCTCTTAAGATTGTGAGGATACACTGCAAATAAAATAATGTAATAACTGACTTGGATACGGATAGATGCTGTGGATAAATGCATATCTGTACAATCTTGTGTTCAGAAGTATTCTTTAAAGTTATTGGAATATATTAAAAATTATTTATTTACAGACTGATCAACTCTGAGCCTTAGACACAGACTTGGCCCCTGAATTCATATTCTCTACAGATTGACTTAATTTTATACACATAAATAGAATCAGGGAAAAAAACCTTTATTTTCTAATAGAGAGAATGTGCCACCATGGGGAACCTTTGGGAAGTTTCAGTAGATGAACCTGATTCCATTTCCTGGTGCTCATCTGCTGTGAATGTGAGGATAGAAGATATTCCCCTATATTCATTCATGAACTGTTTTATGAATGACTCCACAGTATTTGTGGTGACAGCTGGAGGTGCAAAATGCTTGCCAGGAGAATTCTTCCTTTGAATACAATTTACAAAGGGAGCCATATGCAACCCTGTAAGAGAGGGCAAGGCAAACCCCAGTCTTCTAAAGAAAGCAGACATTTCTTCATCTGCACAAAAAGTCCCCCAAAACCAAATAAAAAACCTACAGCAAAAAAACAAACACAGAAAAACATCCAAAAATTGAAAGAATCTTAGGCACAGGATTTATTTTTTTTTCAAAGAGATTTTTCAGAAAAAAATTTCAAGAAAATCAAGATTAATTTATGCTGACTGTTCAGTGAATGTAATTATTGGTGAAGTATTTTTCTGTATTTAGCTAATTATTTCATCACCTTTTAAGCAAGCTGGAGAACTCAGTGCTCATGAAAATCTGAAATTTTACATGGTTTTTTCTGCAACATGTCTCTGGGAAAAAAAAGTTTTCCCTTTCTGCAAGGAGACAAGACGCATGCTGCATGTGGCACCAGCTAATTTTTACTGCAGAGAACCACAATCATCCATAGTTCTATCTTGAGTCCTAAATGTGAATTCATTCCATTTGTAGGAGGCTGCTGCCTGCACACTGCACTGCAGCACACACTCAGTCATCCCAGAAAAAAATCCATTTGTACTTTCTTAGATTGGCCGTTTTGTTAAAAGAGCAACGACTAAAAAAAAATCTTTACATTTTGTTGGTAAAACTGTTTATCAAGGCTTCTTATAGAATCATGGAATTGTTTGGGTTGGAATGAGCCTTAAAAACCATCCAGTCCCAAACCCCTGCTGTGGACAAGGACACCTTCCACCAGACCAGGCTGCTTCAAGCCCCATCCAACCTGTCTTTGAACACTTCCTGGGATCCGGGGGCAGCTACAGCTTTTCTGAGCAACCTGTGCCAGGGCCTCACCACCCTCAGGTAAAAGTATGGAAGTTTATTAACAAAGGAGTAGGGAAAACAAAAAAAAAAAATCAGAGTTTCTGTCTTTCTGTTTCATTTTTACAATCATCAATACTTGCATTTTCATTGCTACTTTTCAAATCACTTAGCTGAATTCACATGTTTTTCATAGGGTTTTTTTCCTTAATAACAGAGGTCACAATAAAAAAGTAAAGTTTCTTTTCATTTATGGAAAACATAAAGACACATATTTCCTAGCTGGTTAAAAGCCCAAGTTCATCTCTGTGACTCTCCAGCACTTTCACATGGCACCTCTCGGTGGTTTCTATTCCTGATTAAAACAGGCCATTTTTTTGTGTGGAACATTATGAGTCATCTGTACTTTCAGACCTGTTTATGGATTTATTGCATCCTGATCCATTTCTGAAAAACAATGAACCAAACAGTTCATCTCAAGAGATGAAGCTTTCAAGATCGATGCCCACGTGCAACTCTGCACTGTGTCAACTTAGAAAAGGAAGATGCATTAAATCAACACATGAAAGATGATTTTTCCATAAGTTATTAATTCCTGACTGACCTAAACCAACCCTGGCCTGACAATAACACAGTAGTTGCAAGAGGGCAGTGAGGTCAACGGGAAAGAAGATGTAAAGGCAGAATCTGAAGACCAGATTATCCAGGTATTACATGGACTGAAGGGGTCCAAGTAGAACTACTCTGCAAACAAGGTTCATCTTAACACATCAGGTGCAATAGGACAAGCAGACAGGTGACTCTATTCAAAATGGACAGATTTATTTTACAGCAGGAGCTTTTGAAAGTTGAAATATGGCAAAATGAGAGCAGATAGATAAGGCTTTGCTAAACCAGAACCCTCCCCAGCCAAGAGGAGTGTTCACCACCTACTGTTATCTGTCATTGTTTGATACAGCAGAAATCAGTTGAAAAAGCAATTATTTGTGTCAACAGTTATGCTTGAGTGAAAGGAAAAAGTCCATAACAGACAAGGATTTTAAATAGCCTGCTGCATTACAATAATGTGAATGTATTCATATCCATGTATGAACATAGATTTGAAGTGATCCACTGGAAGAACCAGAAGTCGTAAGCCACCCACCGCAGCAATCTGTGTTACATACAATGGAGTACTACCAGCTCAGTTAGAGTGTTACTGAGGGGACTTGAGAAAGTCTTTCAATTGCTATTGTCTATTTACACATGTCTGAGCCCAAGAGCTCACTGGGGGTTTGCCTGTGCGTCTGGAGTGAGCCACTGTGCACTTCTCAATACATGGTGACACTGCAGGTGACTGAACCTGGAGCTAAGCAGTGGGGACTTTATTCTGGTACAGAAACTAAAGCAGCTTTGTTGTTTTAAATTCATGTAGTACTGCTAGTGTACTTGTACTGGTGATGTTAATGAAGTCAGCTTGAGCTCAAGAGGCAAACTGGTCGTTTATCATGCATGTGAAGCCATCCTATATGCACATCAAACAAATGAGTCACATAAGTATAATGCAGCACTTCATAATGAGAGGAGTTTTTTCATTTTGTTTTTTTCTTCATTTAGTCATTGATAGAAGCACAGGATTTCTTAATATTTGTCTTCTATTTTGATAAGCTCACTAATCTCTGTGAACAGCAATGTCATCCAGTCACACAGCACATCTTTCATGCCACAGTTGAATATGCAGCAAATGTCAGCAAAGGCTGTAGTTTTCCCGGCACGCTACTTAATTTGAGGACTTCTATGTTCCTCATAAACTTATTTCCCCCATTTGAATGTACCACTTACACAGCCTTCCTCAACTTGAGAAGTCTTGAAAAAGACCCCATATTGAACACTTCTGCATCCTTTGAAGGCAAAGCCAAACAGGCCAATTCTGTAAGCGACCTCAGACTGCCATAGTACCCTCTCATATTTCTGATATGGCTATCCATTTTTGGCCAACCTCGCCCATTCCACAGGGCTTCCAAGAAACTGTGGGAAAACTGCATGTGCAGTGGCCCAATCTGACTTCTGCCATGGAAGAACTCCTATTTCCTGCATTCACCACTGTGGACTCATCTAAGTGAGAATATGAGACAGACCCATAGAAATTCACATCAGAGCTCACAGAGGCATCAGCTAAAATAAGGTCTTACCTTTATCCTAAAGCTGGTCTTAGCCCTTTTCTCTGACCAGGAGATTATTATTTCAAGGAGACCTCTGTGCAAAACTCCCACTAACCTTGGCCTATCAATTTTGGCAGTAACATGTAACAGCTGAAATAGGAGCTTATCTCTGGGCATTTAACAGAGAACAAATGATTTTTTTCTCTTAATTATTTATAAATCATTGTCCTTTCTCCCTTTCTAGTGTCAGTGGGGATGTTTGGATTATTGTAGTCGATATAAAAGTTCTAGTAATGTTGTCTCAGAGCAATGCAAGAACCTGGGGATATCAGTTTATTGTGTGCTAGTTTGATCTCTGCATACAGTGCAGCTTCTCCCACCATTATAAAGAAAAAATAAAAAAAGGGGCTGGGGGGAAGGGGAGGAGGCTCACTTGTACCAGGAAAACAAGGCTTCTTTTTTGGACATGAACACAGAGTAATCACCCCAGAACAAAAGAAATGGAAGAAAGTGGCAAAAGCCTTTTGTGTTACTATTGTTTAGGAGACAGTCAAAGAAGAGGATTACAATATTAGAAACCTAAATCACATGAGAAATACATTATAGCTCTCCACTTCCATTACAGTAATGGAGCTCTATAATAACTTCATATTGTCCTGTATTTACAGAGACATCATGATTTAGTCTGTGTTGGAGAGTCAAGAAATCACCACAAAGGAGCAAGCATCAGAAATTAATGAAGATCATGCATAACCCTGACAGAATAAATAGATGCTTAACTACAATTTGGTGAGAGCTTGGGGACATATTAAGGGAGACTTGGGAGCAACTCATCAGCAGGAAAGGATTCAAGCATATGGTGACTTTGCACTGAAACAAGCACCAAAATACCTAATGGTGGCAAGAGCAAGAGGACTGTTTTGTCAGTTTAACTGACTATGCACTATCTCCTCAGAAAGAACCAGCACAAGAACAGCTTTAGGGACAACACCAGAGCAGTACAGAATGAGCACAAGGATGGAAAATGGGATGTGGGAAAGCTGAATAGTAAAGCCATAGTTCTCTTCTGCAGGTGGGCAGACAGAGGAAATGGGATCTGGAGTGCAGGGGTGTAGTAGGTGGGGTAGGAAATCTCCATTCTCAGGTATGCTGTTCTGTTTCTCACCACACTTTCCTCCCTCCCCTACCCCTGGTGTCTTCTCATAAATAGGAATGGAGTACACAAAAAAACCCAGGTCAATTGGGTTCGGCCAATTTTTGACCCAAACTATATTCCTATGCAACTGGGACATACTGGGCAGCCTAACCCCTTGCCCACACACATTTCCCCTCCTCAGCCACATGATCCATCATTTCGGAACAGTAAGGTGCTCAATCAGCCTCGCTTAGTCCCATCTTTCCCCTTCAAGGGCCAGCTTGTCTCTTATGTCCTCTGTCTTGTTTAAGTCCAAAGGAGTTAAAATCAACCCCAAATCATGATACCTTACACCAGTGCATCTGTAGGGGTAGAGGGGGGATAGAGGACTGACATTTTTGGGAGCCTGTTCTACACTGATGCTTCCCTCAGGCAGGCACAGGCTGTGGGCTGCGTCCCCAGGACACTCTGTGGCAGCCAGGTGAGGACTCCAGTGGGCTCCAGCTGCCCTTCCAGCACCTCCATGGCACTCCTGCTCCAGTCAGGGGAGAGACAGGAGCTGGCTTGCAGCTGCAGCACACTTTCATATGAGAGCAACTCAGAAACTTTTGGAAATATCAATGAGCATTTTAGGAAACAGTAGCAATTGCCCAATGAAGCTTACAGTGGATCTTCCTCCATTTCACGAGTGAAATAAATAAAGTCCATCTAACATTGCTTAAGGTAATACAAAATCTCATCTTTGTAATCCAATACTTCCTCTGCACCCTCACATCCATAAAAAGGTTATTTCTTAAATGAAAACACCGTATTTGTCGATCAAAAAGGAAGAATGCAACAAGAAGGGTACTTTTTAGAAGAGGCTGTATCCTAAAATTGTACTATATCCTCAAAGAAAAAGAAAAAAGAAATTAAGTAACAGGAGTTAATGAGCAGGTGTTTTTTTCTTTCAGTAAAAGGTCAGCAATCCCAGAGCAGGAAATTAATCCCAATTAGTAATGATATTTTGTCTTGATATATCATGACACTTGTGATTTACTGTGTTTCCAGGATGCAGGCAGCAAATGTTAATGATTCAGCTTGCTAGGAATTTATACTCCTGCTCATTTCCCATTTGCTGATCTGTTGCAGCTCGTCAAGTCTTGGCTGCTTCAACTAACGAACTGACGGCCTCGCAGGAATAATGGTGTGTTCTGCAAGCTTCATTTTTTTTTTCCATGCCATCTGCAAAAATGCAGGTTCCTCTCTGAAAAAAAATACTCCTGACAGCCAGAAAGGAGGGATTATGATCATATAAATGTCACTTGTAATTTGTGTTTCACTTGTTTAATAGTGTTGCTACTAAATGATGGTTTCTGTAGAGAACAAAACTAATTATTGTAAATTCAGCATTTTTAGGAGAAATTCATGAAAGGAAGCATACCTACTTCTGTTCATTTCTTCAAAATCTCCTAATAGAAATGATGTATTTTTACATCATGATTTATCTGCCCAGCTGGTGTAGTTTGAATTAGAGCTATACAGAATGTTTCTCTGGAGGCTTGTGCAGGCAGTAAACATCACTTTTCTTACACACAGTAAATGCAAACCCCATGCAGACCTATTACAAATGTTGCACCAAATGTGTGGGGAAATCTTCCAAACTTATAGCAATAAGAGTTTTATGACATATTATTCTGTGAAATGGTTTGTTTCCTAATTGCTGTTTACTGAGAAAGTTTGATAAACACCTTGCTAAACCTATTAAAAGAAAGGTCATTGCAATTTTCACATACACTCTACACCACACTATGCTTGGATTTAAGCAATGTTTAAATCAGCAATAACAATGAAATTAAGGCACCCACCATCTCTGAAAAACTATTTTAAGTGAAATGGAAAATTTCAAGTATGTGATGTTACAAAAAGACCAGATCTTGAACTACCACAGAGGAACTCAATTCTTAGAGGTTTCACCTGTGCAAAATCTGCTCTGAACTCCAGAAGTAGCCTTCAGTTTTTCTTGAAGTCTAAATTGTTTATTTGGGTACTATACAGATTTTACCTCAAAGCAGAACTAAGGAGGCACTTTCCCAAATGTTTTAATGACATTTCTATTTAATAAATGAAGAAGCCTTTAAACAGTTTAAACTAATTTCTTCACGTGTTAACACGCTGCCGCCTTATTGCAAAGCTCCCATACCTTCTCAATGATTTCTCATGGGCATCTCCTTGCACTGACTCCTTCTTCCTCACAGCACAGCCAACAACTCCAGCTCTCTCCTCACCCAGCTAACCCACTCTTTTGTAGCACTCATCCTCATTGGACACAGCTGTGGCCTGTTAAGGGCAGGCCTGTTCCTAATCTCTGGTGATTAGTGCAGCTGCAACCCCTCAGGGGTGAGATTACCTTCTGCACTATCTTTATTTTCTTACATTCTACCCCCCCATATTGACAAACATAACAGAAACTTTGTATGGAGAGCAAATCCAAAGTAGTATCTTTTTAAAGCTTATCTAAAAGGAGGAAGGTAAAAAACAGCTGAAAAGCCTTTTTTCCTCCTTTTCAAATAAAAAAGAAAACTGTTTCCCTGAATTTAGCCAAAAGCAATACAGTGTTGCTGCACTGCTATAAATAACTAATTACAGAGCACTGGTCTGCACAGTCCATGTCCTGCAGATGATCAGAGCCCAAACACCAGTTTGTCTGCATTAGGCAAAGCAGCTGCTGGTTAATGGTGCACAGAGCTCCTGTGGCCCTGCAGTGATATTTGGCTGAAGGCTCTCTGGGTTTGAGGAGAGGTTCCTTACCTCCCTGCCTCACCTTGCTAGCAAAGGCAGGAAATGTCAGAAACACAGCACCTGCTCCAAAACAAACTTTAAACCTCTGGAGTGCGGCACTGATACCAAGAGAGTACCAAAAGTCTAAATAAATAACTACAAATAATTCAAGCCATGAAGCAGCTTGAGCTGCTGGGATCCCCCAGGCAGGTAGGCTGACATGTTCAAAATGAGCATCATCCAGGGAAGGGGCCAAGCTTCAGAAAAAGAGAACCTGCAATTATATCTTTGCTGTGTAATGATTGCTGTGACTACTTTACTGAAGATTGATGTGTTGTGCAGAACAAGTCTGAAAAAGATGCACTTGGTAGGCCTTGGGATGATGTTTTCCAGCCTTCTCCATATGATGCTGTACCTGACAAAGCCCTGGATAACATGTGATGGCCTCCAACCAGCTGCATGCACATTAACCCACAGAGGAGGCTGAGCTGCTGCAAATCCTGAACCAAGGTCTGCATGGAGCTTCCTTCCCCTCCTCCCACATCACAATTTCAGGCAATGCCAAACCACTCCAGTACAGTTTCTGCTAAGGCAGCCACTATTAGATTGTTCCAAACAATGTGCTCAGTCTCAGCACAGGGCTGGAGGAAGCACTGCTCTGTGCACACGTGTGCCAAGATGTTTTAAACCATGCAGGAGAGAATGAGGGCAGAGGTTTGCCAGTAAAAGAGAAGGAACACAAGATATTAAGCAACATGCACACCACACCATTCAGGAAACATTTCCCTTGAAATTATTACTACAAGGCCATTCCTTCCATCAGTACAAACAGGAAGATCAAGAAAGATGATATTATGCTATATTGCTCATGCAAATGCTGTTAAATTCTCTGGAAAGGGACCATGGGATGGCAGTAGTTAACACATTTTGAAAATATCCCCTCCTTTTTTTTCCACAAGCTGAAAACCAGTCTGGAGCTAGTCAGAACCAAGACCAATTATAGAACATGGTTCTCTTTCAGGACATTGCTCTATCCACCACTTCCCTCATTAGAAAAAACCAAAAAAAAATGGAAGCAAATAACTATTTTTGTGTGCAAGTATTCAAGGTTTCCAGAAGGTAAACAACAACAAAAATATGTAACTTTATAAACTCTGGCTCTAAATATGAAAAAAAAATACAAATAAAGGGACCATATAGACTTTGGTAGATACTGAATCTAAAGAGGTCATTCATGAATGGAAAAAAAACCAACATTACCCCACCACCAAAAAACAAACAGGTCTTTGATGGTTTTTCACCATTTAGACATCCCCACAAATATTTTTTTTAACTTGCAAAGAACTGTAAAATAAAGTGTGGGTTCTGTAATTTCTATATTGTGGAATAAAAAGCAACCAAAATGCCTTTTATGCTCTGCCTTTGAAGAGAAAATTCAATTCAATTTTCAATGTAAAATGTTTAAAACAACCTAATGGAAATAACGACTTAGGATTGTGAAATACCCTTTAAAACAATTTAAATTAAATATCACTGTCCTTCCTTCAAGGCACTACCTTTAATTGATTTAATCTTAAGTTGTTTCTTCCTAGCACAGTAAATTGCCATTGATTCCAATTAATATTCAGCTGGCCTTTCTCTATAAATAATTGCTGGCCAATTTATTTCTTTCAGGTCAGACCTTCTTGCTGTGACCATTATGTGTGGTTCTGAGAGAGCTTTTTAAGCACAGGAGCACCTGCATCCCAAAGCTGGGTTAGACTTCAGCTGAGGCAACATCTCAGAGCTTTATGGGCCCACACCATGGTGTGACACAGAGGTCTGAGCCAAGTGAGGAGTGCAGCCCCTCTGGGCAGTGAATCCAGACCAGAATTCCTGAGGCACAACTCGTGCTGAGCACAGCTACAGGGCAGAAAATGAGCCTTGAGGGGAAGAGTTTCTCTAAATCCTTCCCTGTCTGCACAAAGAGAGGCAGGCCTGGGAAAGGTACTGGTGTCAAACTGGCATTCTAAGCCCTGAATCCTCTTGCCACACCAGCACATAAACCAGCCTTGAAGAAGACTGAGAATGAGTCAGGGAAGGATTTCCTTCTCCATTCACTGGCACTGTGGTTAGAGCCCTTGCCAGGACCTGATTTCAACTCCAGACCATGTCTATTAAAGTGGATAGGACACACTCTAGCTTTTGCTTCTCAGTGGTCTCAGGGACCCTCCTCAGTTCTTCACACTCCATCCTGGCCAAACATCATAAATCTGAATAATCAGCGGAGTGTATTCTCCTTCTGTGTAAAATTCCTTCCCGTATACGCCAGTCCTTTTGCCAGTCATGTAAAACCCCCAAACCCCTTCCTGAAGCACTAAAAGAGGCCAAGCTCATCTGGCCTGTTGCTCAGATGGTGCTTCTGCTTGCTTGGATCTTCACTGTG
Organism: Agelaius phoeniceus; assembly: GCF_051311805.1. Taxonomy (NCBI): domain Eukaryota; kingdom Metazoa; phylum Chordata; class Aves; order Passeriformes; family Icteridae; genus Agelaius; species Agelaius phoeniceus. Next base: position 11,335,358 of record NC_135277.1, read on the forward strand.
AGTATGTGTGCAAGGCTGATAAAGTATTTAGAATTAGTCACAGAAATTATTACACATTTGGAACTTAAGCAGTTGGAACACACAGGATTGAGCTGCTTCCAACATACTCTGCATTTCTACTCCTGCCCATAAAAGCTGTTTTATTGCTAACATTTCAGTGTTTTTCTCCCTCACTCTCTTCTTACTCATCCTCTGACCCCAAATTTCTAATGTATCCTGGCAGGCAGCTCTCATGTTCTAGCTGTTAATTCAGTGCTTTTGCCATTACCATTAAGTTTTCAATATTTTATCCAGTTCCTGCATTTCAGTAAAATGGAGTCAACTCTCCTGGTTTAGATCATTCTGCTGTTTTTGAAACCCTCAATATAGCACATTAAAAAAACCCACAAAAAACCCCAAACAAAACCAACACATTTATTTGCACTATGAAACATTGATTTTGAACACAATATTATTTTAAAAAATATCTTAAAACATGCTGCACTGATTAGTGTGCTGTAATGTGAAAATATTGGCTTTCTAGTAAGGTTACCCAGCAAAGCTCTTCTGAATGTCTGTTCAGATTGAAGGCATCAGCATTCCCTTGTCAGTGTGAGTTTTTTGCTGTGCTTACTGGTGGTTTTTGCATTTGTCCCAAGAAGGACAAGATCAGTAAAGAGGTTATGAGTTAAAAACAAAACAAAATCAAACCAACCTGGATAAAGTTACTTAAGCCCTACTGCTAGCAACCAATGGAATACATGGAGGATGTTTTCTGAAATCCTGGTGCTACCAAATGATCTGAGTTTTGTCATGAAGAGCAGCAGGATTCCTCTTCACTTGCTTCATGCAATTTAATAGACTCTGAATACACAAAGATTTAATATCACAAATGAAAATGCCTCTTTTTCTTGTGCTCTTGCTGACTCCAGAATATTAAAATACCTTCTATAACTTCTGGCAATATGTATAATATACAGTACAGATATAATGGCCATAACCTCTTTGTTTGAATACTGCAAGACAAAGTTCTACTGTCAGCTGGGTTTTCATAATGCCTGGATTAAAATGTGTCATAGTCCAGATGCAAGGACAGTACACAGCCAGACTCTGTTGTGCTGGGGTCTATGCTAATAAACATTCACATTCCTTTGCCTGAACTCAGTTCAGCTAAGTCCACATTCATTTTCTCTCTAGGCAGTAATTCTCATCCCATTCTCATCTCAGATTGACATGGGATTCTCTTTTCTGCTTCTGGTCTGCTGTGTGACCTTTATCACTCTTGGCCAAGCCCATCAACGTGGACATTCTGATGCCCTTATTGCCAGGGCCCAGCTTTCTGTCAGGTTTGCAAAGGGCAAATGCTTTACATGCAATTTTATGGGATATGGCATCAAGGAATTGTCAGATCCACAAATGAAGGAGTGAACACTTCTTTTTATCTCTCTAGAATTCTGCAACAGGAAACACTTAAATCCAAGCTATCAGCAGCACTTACATCTACAGAAACCAAGCAGTTCCAACCATATTTCATTACTACAACATATCTATTATTTCAGCTCAGAAATTCAGGTTGAAAGGCCATATCCAACACAAGAAATTCTAGTCTGATGACAGGTCCATCTAGCTAGAAAATGCACCTTCAAATTGACAGGTCACTTGTCACCCAAAGAAGGATAATCAGATCAAAAAAAAAAGATTCACTGCCTGTAGTGATGAACTACAAAGAACATGCCCAAGGATATCTCAATTTTTAGCCACAAGGGAGAAGAGAAAAATTCCTTTCTTAATCATGTTTTCTCATGTTATTTTCCATCTCATGTATGTAAACTCATTACACGTTTCCAGGATTGTGTTTGTGGCACTACTGAGGAAAGGGAGAACAGAGATCGCTATCTGAGGCAGAAGCAGCAACCAACTCCTATTTCAGTCTCATACCCCCTAAACCACTGATCTTGGGTTTTCTTTCAGTGTACCTTAATCCAACTGACCAATTTTTGAGATTATAGCCATATTTATGGGACAGAACCACAACTTGGAAAATAATTGGAATCAATAAAGAGAGGACAAGTTGAACAGAGCAGAGCTTGCCCTGGGAAGGAAAAAAATCCCACATGCATTTACATGTACTTCAGATCTCCCTCTGAAAGATGTCACTTAGGAATAAACAGCTATGACACGAAATGGACACTTCTGTCCCCAAGTCCACTGCCGATTATGACATGTTTTTCATGGTTCTGTACAGTACAACATTTTTCCCTGAAAAAGAGGAAGAATGTACATCAAATTAGTCATTATTTGGGAAATTCTAAGGCCTTTCACACATTTCAACCAGCTGGGCTCAAAGTCCTTTTACTATATCTCTTTTGTGAACAAGATTCTAAAGAAAATCAGCAGCCAAAGTATCTGCAGGTTGTGTACCAGAAATACTCCATTTTCCAGCCAATTGCTCCAGCACCTGCTGAGCCTGTGGGTGGACAACTCATTGTTAATACCTGCAATTATTTAATTGTGTGAACAATCACATCTTCATTTTTGATTCTCAAGAGTGCTAATTCTTAACAAAAGGCATAAAGTGAGCTATAATGATACTTTTTCATAACAAAACAAATGGAACAGGTGGAATTCTGGGAAACCTGAGCTATCCAAGCACAATGAAATCCTATTTCAATATAGAAGGGTAGAAAGGCAACAGTGCCAGGGTCAGAACATTGCTTGCTATGAAATACATTCAGCTTATTTATATAAAACAATTTCATTCCCTTCTTTCCTACCCCCAAAACAACTGATGCAAGCAAACAGGAATGAAATAAAATGATGTGATTCTTTGGAGTCATTTCAGGAAATTGCAAATGTTTCTGAAATGAAAAATCCTTGCAAAGTCAATCAGCCGTTGCTGGGAGGTCAGCAGGGAGCTGTGCTGCGTCAGCCCATTTGCTCAGTGGTGCCAGGAGGTGCAATAATGAGCTGATAGACCAGGTTTAATCACAAGGATCTCTGTAAAAAAAAAAAAAAAAAAAAAAAAAGGCAAAAACCCCCCAAAAATTAAACTTCACAAAACCCAAAACAACAACAAAAAACCAAACCATAAAATTTTTCCAAACAACAACAAAAACCATAATTATTTCAGAATTATGAAAGCTTGTCTGAGATATTTCCCCATTGGAAAATTAGGCTGAGCAATGAATGCATGTCAGTCCTGTTCTCTGTTTTATATTCCATCTTATTGCATTAAAATTCTTGCTCATGTCCTCTAGATCAATTGTAAATCTACCAATGAATTCAAGAAAGCAAGAGAAGGCACCAAATCTGCCTTTTCTCAAATGTGTATAGTGTATTCAAACTCCAATTATTAGTTTCTAAATTTCAGAAGTTTTCAAACATTGTACATATTCACATAAATTGCTTTTGGATGTGAGTAAGAATAGATTCACAATTTGCTTCCTTTCAGGTACACAAAGGGCTAAATAATTCCAGGGGGAAAAAATCCAACAAAACTTTTTTGAAAGCAAAAAACCCAGCAGTTGAAACAACATGGATGTAGAGACAAATATAGAAGAACAAGAGGGAAGGAAAGAAAGACAAAAGCATTGTTGAAAAGCAAACATAGCTGAAAAAAGGTAAGATCTGTTGGAAAAGTGTGTCTGACTCATCACAAAAGGTAACATGTAGAAATCTGACCACAGATTGCCTTGAGTTTAGATTGGGAATCCTTTGAAGCAATAGAGAAGCAAAGAACAGAGTGAACCTTGCCATGCAACTTAGTCACACTTCTACAAATTCCCATTAAAACCACTTTTGCTAATACCTTTGACAGTGACTGAGTGACCTAAATCACTCATTCCTGACAATCAGCAAACATGACTTGGACCTCATTCCATCATGGTCTGTGATGGAACAACTTTGGAACTAGGGAGATGAAAATCTAGAAAATTATGATTTTTTTATAAGACATAAGCAAAAAGGGCATAAGAGCATCTGAAAGCTTGATGAAAATCTAATAGAAAAAGAAAGTTCTTCCCTCCAGTATTTTCACGGCTCTAAGTAAAATGGCAGCTTTGGAAAATCCAGCTAGCACACCAAATTCCTCCAGATATATCCTGACAGTATTACTAAAGAGGAAAGAGTAATTCCAAGAAAATAATCATCTAATCATTGCTTTTGGAGAAGTTACCCTAATTTCAGAGGAATGTAGTTTAATGGATCTTTCAATTTATTTTCATACAGCCAGGAATAATCTCTCATATGAGAAATTACTAAACAGATAAATTGACTGATTGTTCTTTTCTTTACTTGAGTTGAGCAACTTTGCTTGCTTAAAAATTCACCGTAACAAGCATTTTAGGAACAGAGGTCCTTGGAATGAAATTGTATTTTCAATCATGATAGAAATTTGAAGAGCCAAAGTAATTCAATTCAGGCAAAAGAACACACAAATGACTAAGGCAGTTATCAAATATGCATCATTCAGGAAAAAAAGTAAAAAGGTAAAAATAAATATAAAACACAAATCAGTTTGGAAATTAAAAACAATCAAAACTTGCAATGATATATGGATAAAAAAATAGGATAAAAATAACAGAGGAATGACAGAGCTCTCCAATTCCTTTTACTCACTCCTCACTGTAAAAGCTTGTGAGTAAAATGAATACTTCTAGGAAGCAGACATTTCTCACCATGGCTAAAGGGCTCCTTTATCACCTAAAATGAGATCAAGAATGGCCTCAACTGACAGATACAAATGCTTTACCTCTTCAGAAAATATTTGTTCTCAGACAGTTTCTGCATGTAGATTCCTTTCACTGCAGCATATACAAAGCTTACAAATAAATAATTTATTTTCTTGTAGCAACAGGCAAGTTCAACAAGTACCAAGAGAGCAGACAGGTGATAATAAATAAAACCCTGGAATTTTCCAAGTACACAGGACTAGACCGCGTATTTAAGATTTAAAGATCTGTGAGTATCAACCTTGTGAAAGGAACAGAACCTGGCTCAGCTTGGATAATGTTAACAGGTCAGGTTGGTTTTTTTTTCTTGTATAACATATTTCAACCCATGGACCACCTCTTGATTAGCAAGGTGCCTTTATGACTTTGAAATGAGACTGACTTACTCTTCATGTCCTACTCCAATGCTGAGATCTTTTTTTAACATCCTACAAGGAAACATCATCTGTGCTCTGATTTGAAACCTGTAAATAAAGATGACTGCCACCTGTTCAACTTTCAACTCTTAGCTGCCATACATGGTTGCAGAAGCAGCTGTGGTAGGTCTGAAACAGGAGGCAGCAGGAAAGACAGAACACACCATGCCAAGCTTGACAGAGGGCAGTAAGAGATTTCAAAGTTGTCCAGGTCCTGGAAGAATTAATTCTACCTTCTTGTTACCTGGTGAACTTTGGAAATATCACTGAGTACTGAAAATCTATCAAAACCACACTATTTTTCTTCAGTCTAAACAAAAGAAAGAACAACATGTCATTTATTGAAAAACTGCTTGAAATATGTGGTGATGGGAAGAGCATGTGGGAAGCAGAAAGAAAAATGTTAGAGCTTACAATTGAACGTTCTCCTCCTTTGCTGGTATCCTCAAAGCCCATAGTCACACACCTAAGCAGCTCGAGCCTCACTTCATGCAGATGAGGACCAGCTGCAGCATTCCCCTCTGAAAAGGAGCTGCTGTAGTCACCTCACTTTTACAGAAAGATGGTGACAAAATGAGAGCTTGAGCAAACTCCTACCCAGGTGCTCAGGGGAAGGATGCCAGTGCTGCCTCCTTGCCAGCCCACCCGACCTTTCAGCAGGTGCTGCTGAGTTTCAGGGAGCACTGGAAGGGACAGCCAAGCCCTGGGGCAGGGTGACAGCACTGAGCCCCTACAGCCAGTGATTCCAGAGTCACAGAGGAGCAGCACAAGGTCCCTGCATTTCACCTGAGCAAACCTAGCACTGGGGTACTGCAGGGGGCTGCCTGATGCTGCCGCTCTGTGTGAGTACTGACACTATATGTATGGAAGGCAAAACTTTATTCTAACTTTATTTTTATTATTAAAATGATGATTTTTCAGATTTTTTCCTCTAAAGACAATTTTCTCCTAATTTAACTGAAAAGAAGATTAAAAAAAATAGTTAGCAGCCTCTACAGTAGTGAGATTTTCTTGTTTTTTTAACATGACACCTGAGAAATCCACATGCAATTTGAAGTTATAAATCCAGATTATACTTTTGGACATGCAGGAAAAAAAAACAAACAAACAAAAAAACCCTCTGAAATTTCCTATGATAAAAGTCTTCCATTCCTAACAACATTAATCCACTTTAAACCTTCTGATGTAATAGCCTACAAAGCTAATTCCTAGCAGGGCTTGTCTAGGGGTTAGGAGATTTTGAGTGCCTGGAAAGGACCTGGAAAAAAAAAACAGATGTAAAGTGTGAAAACAGATTAGCAATGAGCATATAGGATAAAAATTGCTGATAGAGAGAATGGAAAGGCTGTAAGGAAGAGTGAAGAAACCTTTCAAATTAAGAAAAAGATTTCACAGCTTGAATCTTCTCCTGCAAATATCTCCCATCTTCTCCTGCAAATATCTCCCATCCTCTCCCTTGAGAGAGCGTAATTTTTAATTTCTTCCATCAAATCCCATTACTCCGCAGTTATCATGTTTGGAGCTCTCCCCAGGAGAAGGGGGAACAGGCATTTCACACTGTTGGTGCAATCCATTTCTGGGCAGACCTGCCAGCCACTGTAGTTTCTGGGACTCATGCCAGCAGGGATAAGTCTGCTTGTCAGTATAAATCCCATGTATACATAGGCCATAAACTCATGCCAGCCTTTTTTTTTTCTTTGGTTTTGCCTTCCATCCCAATTCAACAAAACTCCTCCATTAGCTAGTTTTCTTTTCCTTTTATATTGAATTGTCCTTGGAAACCACAAGAGTTTTTAAGTTCAGGGAAAGAAGAAGAAAAATACAGCATGGATTGGAACGGGTTTTGCAGATCCTATGAGATTTGTTAATGGTTCAGGAGGTTTGAAAACACCCAAAGTCAACAAGAATCCCTCAGTCCTGCTCTGGAGGCAAAACTGACAGAGCTGCATTTTATTGGGTGCTACCCTCACCTGGTGCAGTTTTTCTTCCTTAGCATTTTCCAGAGGGTTAAGGCAGTGGGGTTTGCTGCCAGAGCTGGGTTTTGTAGCTGCCACCCACACAGCAGAATCTGTTTGCGCACGGTGTTTGTGACATATGCTGGGACGTCTCACTCCCAGGATGGGGACTCTCAGGCAGTGGGGAGGAGGAGGAGGAACAGCAGGCCAGAGCCTTCTGCTTCTGAGTGGAAGAGTTACAAAGCTCCAAATGCTTTCATTTCTGTGTTTCTGAAGAAAAGGATAAACAAGGGCAAAGAATAGAGGGAAGAGGCAGTGGTGAGTAGGAGGGCTTTACGTGTATGTGCCTGCATGAGGGCATACATATGCATGTACATATACATATATATATATATACACACACTCCCAGCCATGAACAGCAGGCCAATCTCAGGAACCCAAGATTTCCTCACCTCCTAAATGTTACAGAGGTATGAATAAAAGAAAAATAAAAAACCCAAACAAAGCAAAAGCAATTTGACTAGAAATGGTTCAAAGCCAGGATCACTGCTGATTGCAATAAACTCACAGAAGTAGCTCTTTGTTTTCTCAGAGCTGTTTTAGTTGCACCAAATTTTATTTTTTCTACTACAATCCAATGGATTGTAAGGGGAAAAAAAAGTCTCATAGAAAAATCAACAGCAATTTTTTTCCATGAAAACAGTGAAACAACTATTTTTGAGTTGTTTCAAATAAATGCACCTTTGGTCCTTTCATTACAGTTGTTAAAGGAAAATGTAAGTGTTACTGAAGGTGGTTTACACAATGCACAACCCCCCCAGAGCACTTCTGGCACAAGGCCCAGTGGCATAAACACATACATACACATTTAATGGTATTACTCTAAATCACTCTTCCAGCACAACTATTTATATCTTCAAGAGTTCACAGGGTGACTGGAAGATCACTTTGTTCCCCACACTAAGAAAATCTAAAGCAAACTCATCTGATTTACAGACCTTTCCCTTGATCTTTTTGTACCTTACATTGTCACTTATGCTATAAATATTACACAGTTTTGAAGATATATCAAAGATTCAAGTTTCCCCAAACCTTCAATAACAACAATTTTTGAAGCCTTTTCATAATTGGAATTGCCCTCTAGGATCTCTCCTCATATGTTAATCAAATTTTGTACTAAAAGATTTTCTCAAAATATCCATTAAGACACCAGATTATTATATTTTTAGTAAATTACATATTTTGATGTTCTTTTCACAGAAATGGAGGGGTTCTTTTAAATTTACCCAGAATTACCATCAAAAGACTGAAGGATGTGAAATTGCAGCATAGGCTTTGTGGTAATATTCTTCCCACTCCTGCTATTTAACTACCAAGCAGATACAAAGACATGTAGGAAAGAAGAGGTGGATAAATAACAGGTTTGAGAAGGATTACCAGAGAGAACCCAGGACTCTGTCAAACTCCTAGTAAATGGCAATTACACTCCTGTAAAGAGCAGGGGAAAGGGGCTTTGTTATGGGTACAAGGCACAAGAATAAAGCAGGGAGCAAGAACACATAATGGAAGTTTTCAGTGGCAGGGAACAGCACTTCTGAACCTGGGAAAAACAACTGTATTCTATGTCTTTAGGTCAGCATTGAAAAGCTTCAGAGAACACACCTGTAAGAGCAGAAAGGCTTGTGCTGCAAATCAGGTACTGGAAAAGCTTCCTGCCATCCACAGCACACGATGGGCAAGGCAGCAGGGCAGCAGAGGAGAAGGAGGAATGACCAAGGTCTTGGTCAAGATAGCTTTGTTCACTGAAGTTCTACCTACCACTGTCCCCACAGCTCCTTCACAAAATCACTTTCTCCATGTGAAGGGGAAAGTGGGAACTTTCAGAGCGAGGTCAGAGCACACACCTATGCATGCCTGGCATTCACAGAACTCAAAAAGATGAGGACATGTATACTGAAGGAAAAAAGGGAAGAAAGAAAAATGATGTTGGGCGCTATGAGACAACTTCAAAAGGGAGGAAGACAGAACAGTTACACTTGGTTCATGACACTGGGGCATCCTGTTGGAAAAGCTGTCTACTTAATAAGCTTGCTCCATCTTCCTCTACCCACCACTCTGCTTCTTAATCTCTCAAATCCCCCTACCAAGGGATTCTGCCTCTTCCATTTCTTCTCTGCAATATGCTTAAAATCCTCTCTCTCTATTTTTTATCCTCTTCCTCACCTTAACTTGGACCATTTTCTACTATAGCTAAAAGGCTATAGTAGAAATATATCTGCAATCTGCAATCGCAGAAAAGCAGGGGAAGATGTTATTGTTTCAAGTGTTTTGCTCATCAAAGAATCTTCCAGCCAACCGCAGTTGCCTGGACTGGCTAGTGAACTTTATTGCAATGCCAAAGTTTATTCTTCTACTCCATGGATCATGGATAGGAGAACATCTCAGATGCTTTTTAACCATGTTTTACATCAATACATTTTCTGCTTAAAAATCTACTCAATGATTTTTACATTATTTTCCTCCTATCCAGCTGTAGCAAGACTGGATTGTGCCATTATCATTCTCAGATCTGCATGCTCTCCATTTGCAAATGAGCATTTCAAATGAGTGGGAGGTATGTTAGGTAGGGTGAGGACAATATCTTCCTTTCTATTCAAGAGCTTGCCAACAGAAGCATATGTAGGCTGGGCTGATTCCAAAAGTCTCTCGAGCATATGGAACACCCGTTTACACTGCACTCAGCCCTCCCGCTCGATTTGGTGTGTTGGCAGAGCTCCCACCACATGCATCTCATTTCACAGTGAAAATTCATTCTGCCATTATGGCTATTAGTCAAAGAAGCCATTGCTCAATATGATACCAGGAGCATACTTCTGTTCTATGACGAGCGATGCAGGAAGTTCTAGACATCAAAGCTAAAGTTACAAAGTATAACGAATGAGTGTTGTCATTACTTCTCATTTTCTGATGATGCTGACAACATTAGGTTCAACTCTGCTGACATAAATGAAGCCAAGAGGCAAGTATGGACATGAAGATCACTCCAGGCAGGTGCTAGTACTTAGAAAGTGAAATGCAAAGCGATCTATTGCAAAGCCTTTAATAAATGAAACTAAACACTTCTCAATGATACCAACCTTGGAAAAGGACAAGGCACAATTGGCAGATTGCAGAATGTACCAATCTGCCTGAAACTGTAATCTAGCATTATTTTCTGGAGCCTATATGTGCTGAAGTGACCTTGAAGTCAGTATTTTCCTCAGCTAGGAGTGAGCCAATGCCAGGATGTGAGGTGGGGATGTTCATACCTGAAAAATGCTTTTTTAAATTGGCTTTTCACTTCACTATTGTTCACTCTTTTTTGATGGCTCCCAAAATGTAAAATATTGGAAAATATTACTCCAGAGTTGAATTTAACCCTATAATTTTATTTCAGCACAGTGAAGTTCCTATCTGAAATTACTGTAAATGAGCATTCCAGCATGAAATCAGGCTGATGTACTTCAAATGAGAATCTGCAGCAGCCTGCTTCACATGGTTCCATACACTGAAGAGTATTCTTAAACTTGTAGCCTGCCATGGTTCAGGAAGGGCATTAGCTCACTATATCCTGGCCTGTTGTGGTTACCTTCTGTGCTGCAGAGAGCATCCTGAAGTTTGGGGTTTTTTGAGAGACAGAAACTCTTTTCAAAGTGCAGGTTATAGTGATCTATATTCAAGTAGGAAATGCTGACGAAGAACATTTCCCAAGATTTATGATTTTGCCCTCTCCAGCTTCCAAAGATGTTGGACGTATTTACTCTTGGCTCCTGTTTTCCTAAAACCTCTGGTTTTGCATGATCTTTATTTGCCCTCTTCTGGTCCACTAAAACAAGCAGTCCTGAGCTCCAATACAATTTCCTTTCAATTATTCCAATGCAGAAGGTGCTAATGGCAAAGGTTATGTTTTCTGGAATGAAGGAAACTATCTGACTGCTTTGGCCTTTGCTCTCAAGGCCCTAAAATCTGGTGAGGGAAAAAGAATTAACATGAAAATACTTCAGATGGAAATAACCTGGATTTGTGTAAGGGCAGCACTATGGTATCCTTATCATTTTTGCTTAGTCTGTTTTCACTCTTACACTGTCACATGAATGACTTTGTGTTCCCAGTATTTTCTTTCCCTAATTACATTGAAATATTGAGATTGCAAATGTCCAACTTTGTCATCTATTACATTCTCTGTCTTACTTGTGCTTTTTTTTAAAATGAATTCGAAGTACAAAAGGTTTTAGAAGTTCATGAATAAAATAGCATTTTGTACTCTCAAAGCTCTGCTCCTAAGAGGTTTACAAGATCTTTCAAAAACATTAATGAATTAAAACTTATTATAATACTGTGAGTGGTGAAGTGTGATCCAGTCCTTCAGTTAGGAGATAAGAGCTTGGAGAAATAGCTCGCTCTACTTTCCAGTGTCTCTTTGGCAAATCATTCAGTAGCAGGCCCAAAAAGATACAGAAGCAATTAATTCCCCACTGGAACATATGGTAAGTTAGACACCAAAACAGGAGCTCAGTGTGAAGTGAGGCTGCAGATCTCAGACCACTCATGCGTAAAAGGCAAAAATCCAAAAGCTGTGGGTAATGGGAACAGATACATCAATAAGTAAGAGACACTAGGGCACAAAAGCAAAGAAAGAAATAATATCCCATTCATAAAAGGCAGAAGCAATGCAAACAGAATCAAGTGATTTGTCATTACAGTAAAGGTTTGGAGAGACTTTTGGAAAAACACAGTAGTCTCCTGCTCCTTTATCAGGTGCTGATGTGTGTGGTACCTCCATAACTAATGACCTCTTCTATGGCATTTCTTATGTACCAACCAACTGCATATATCTGCCATTTAGAAGTGGCAAGAAAAAGAGATGAAACCAGTTCTGAATTGAACCAGTTCTGAAACTGGAGTACCAGTATTGAAACTCATTCCAGCCATTCCCTATGAAATGCTGACAGCTTTTCCAGCGGGAAGTCTTCTCAGTCAAGTAAGCCAGAAGATAAGCATTATGTAGCTTTATATGCCACCAGCTCCACAATGTTTGAGTGGCTGCAGAAAGAAAGGGTAGAGGGACCAGTAAAAGGAGAAACAATTCTAACTCTGAAAATGGGCTGTGCTTGCTGCTCTCCAAGCTCCTATCACAGTGGGACATCTATGAACTACTGAAAATAGGCAACACATCTGATACAGACAAAAGAAAATGAGCAGAAAATTGAGATGCCAAAGCTGTGTGGGCTGCCTGTTTTGGTTGATGATGATGATAAGATGGTTTCTTTGAAATGCTTTCTTTTGCTATGTTACAACAAGATTTGTTCCATATGTGCCCAATTGGAACTTTAACACCCCCCACTCACCGTCTGCAGAAGCAAACTGGGTTATTTCTCTCATTTTAACTCTGCTGTAGTTTATGTTAAGGATGTTGCATGTGAGCACAATCGATGCAGCTTGTGCCGAGGCAGTAAAAGGCATATTTAGAAGCTGTGCTTATTTTGTGCAGTACAGACAAGGAGCATGCAGGTGACACAAGAGTGCTGCATTAGCTTGGTGCTTGTGCCAGGTTTCTCTGGACATCTTATAGGTAAAAGCACAAGGCCCCTCTGAGTCTGCAGTTGTCTTGTTTTATATTAGTCTTGCATTTTGCTCTATTAGTGACCTAGACTTTTTACTTAACACCATACAGTATGTTTTCAGAACGCTGAAGGGAAAGCTTGAAGTTGTGTGAAAATCCCCAGCTCCTGTTCCTATTCACACCTACAAACACACAGACCCCTGATTGCTAGAACAGGCATGTTGCACCACAGGAAAGAGAAAGTGGGTATGGCCTTTTCTGTCAGCTTAAGTCCTGGGACACTGCAGGAATGTATACAAATATTACCTCCTGTGGCCTGCTGCCCCAACCTAGAGCAGCTCCTCTGTCTGAAAACGTGGTTTTTTCGAGGTCACAGTGGAGCAAAATCTGGTTTTGTGTTGCCAAGGCACTACTAAAAAACCCTCAGAACAAGCACTGTTGTTTGAATTCCTCTGTTCTCTAGAACTAAGAAATCAGAACATAAACCCACTCCATAACAGTATGTGATAATAAGATACAGCAATATTTCTACAGTGATTTGCAAGGTATTACGACAAATACTTTGATTTTCCAAGTGCAAGCTACTAAGTTGGAGCCTCGTGGTCTAAAGGCTTTCTGAGCCTTTTTTGTCCCATGGCCTGTGTTTTTTTTTTTCTTCCATATTTCTACAGTCCTTAGCACAATGGGATCTCGTTGAGTAGCAAGGGCTTGCAGGTGCTACTGCAGTACAAATAGCAAGTAATGGTGAAGTGTGTACACAGATTAGATTCCTTGAACCTGTAAATATAACCTGTTCTGTACCAGAGCTAAGTTGGGAGTCAATATCCAAAGAATAGTCCCACTGGAGTTTCTATATTTTATCTATTAGAGCATTTTATCCTTCAGCTGTGATCAGAGCTTCATGGGAGTAAACTCCAAAATAAGTTCAAACTTCTTTTGATTTTTTTTTTTAAACTCTCACATTATAATTGCCATAATGTTCCCTAGTGCCTGCCATTTTGTGCTCTAATGATACTTCTCAAGTGATCAAAGGCACAGAGCTAAGTACACCCTCTGGGGAAAGGAATGTGTTTCCCAGCCTCCTGCACTGCACCTTTTAGTCCCCTGTTGTCTTTATTATTGAAATCAGCCATTAGAACTCTGTGCTGCTCTGAACATCATCTCACACGGTGGAAAGGGATTTTTTTTTTTTTATTAAGCTGTTCAAAAAAGTGAGATAGTAATAACTTACTTATGAAAAGGCTGCAACTCCCACACCTGCCTGACAGATGTTTGTGTGGATGCATGGATTTCCACCTACTTTTACACCACAACTGAGTCATTTTCCTACAGCCTCACGAAACAGGCACACACTGCATGTGCACATGAGGGCCTGGGCATGTGTCACGTGTGTGTGCTGATAGAAAAACAAGGAGTGCAAGGCAAAACCACACAGATGCAAAGTGCTGCACTGCCCATGGTGGGTGCTGGAGGCAGTGGCTGCTGACCCAAGGACCCCCATCACCCTGGCACTCCAGCGAGGACTCACGGGATGGATCCCTGCAGCTGACTCATACAGAGAAGGCAGTGCCACTCACCAAGGCCTGGCAACCTCCCAAGGTAAAGCACAGCCCTCTTAGTCTGCACAGATCAGTGTGGTTTCATTTGTTCTAAGTGAGATGCAGAACCTCACTCTAGAGAAATACAAGCTGGAGTTTTCTCTCCGACCATTTAGCCAATAAGCCCCAGCTGAATTGGCTTACACACTAATTTCACAGTTTAGCCTCAGCTTGATATTTCATTCTGGGAGAAACTTACACAAGAACCTCATGGAAATCCCCCACACAGCTGCAAACATACTGGGACAGAGGTAACAGGGGAACTCTACCAAAAGCAGAGAAAAACCCACCTACACCACAACCAAGAAAGTGCTAAAAACCACATCTGCACTTGGAAAAACAAAGAGCCTCACATCAGGATCATTCTTCACAGGTTATAAAATACTTACTGTACATGCTATTTTGTTCTGACTACTCCTTTGAAATATCTGAGCTGTGAAAGTAAGGCAAATATACTTTTCATAGTCCATTAAAAAAGAGCCTAAGGAGGTTAGTCTTAAAACACTAATTATTTTTTCCCGTGGAAACTGGGGAATAGCTGAATAACAGGCTATTATACAACACCCTACACTAGCAACGGTTCACTGTGAGACTGAAAATTATTATTTCTTTTATGGATTCAGTATGTCTTCATTTGTCAAACTGATCACAGAAGTCAATAAATCAGAAAAGCTGTAGAATCTCTGTAAATATAAACTAAGAGCCGCAGCCCCTTTGACCCCAGGCACTTTGCATTACCAGAATTCCTGACAATAAATACAGGGCATGACAGCATCAGTGAGCTTTGTGGCTTCCCTATGGACACTAGCAGAGCAATATGCAGCATGAAGACATTATTCAGCACCTGTGAGGAGAATTATTAGCTCAAAGGAAGGAATAGAAAAAAATTAGACCAAAATCCACTTAAAGAGGATTAGGTAGGAGAGAGAACCTAGGGCACTTTGCAATCACAGGCTGGTAACCTTCATTAATCATAAGGGCAGAAATGCACAGTAGAAGATAAATTGTTCATGAAACCAAAACTTGGCCAAAATGTTAAATAATATATAACTATAGCACACTCAATACCAAAGCAGCACAAGATGCGTATGATTCTATAGGCCATTTGTGAGAAGATAAAAGAAAATGATGTCCCACTGGAGACTTCTGAAAATTAACGAGACTGTTGAGTATTCCCATAGCTGAGAGGGGTTTTTTCTTATTTTACAAGATGGATTGCAAATGTGCTTGAGCAAAATGCACAATCATTTTTATCCTCTGCAGACTTAAATTCATTGGTGTGAGATGTGAAGAGATAAGCCAGGTTATAGCTGTGAACCTCCAGTCAGAATGGGACAATGTATTTGAGCATTTGTGCATTTCCACAGCATTATAAATATCCACAGTATTTCACTGCAGGCCTTTGCTGTTGTTTTTTCTCTTGTATCTCTGTGTAATTAATTATAAAACCAATAAACTAGCCAAACAAAAAAGAAAAAATAAAAGCAATTTTCCTTAGCCTGTATTGCTGCAGCTGCTTACCACTGCCATTATTTTTTTACCCATTTTGTCCTTTTCCTTTCAATAACTATGCTCCATCCCCATTTTGTAATACTTCCAATTAAACTGAGTCAGCTGGGCTACTTGTTCTTCTGGTTGCTTCCTTATTTACATATCACCATTGATAACACTTCTAAAACAACCCTGGAAGGAGAGTTCCTTTGGTTTGTAAATACCTTATGTTAATGTAGTCTTTCTGAGTGATGCTTTGAGGTTTTTGCTAAAGGACTTCAGGCATAGAAACAACAGATGAAACACAAACAACAACAACGCAGCTCCCCTCTCCACCCCCATCTTGCCAATATTCCTCACACCTGACCCAGGAGGGTGATTTTCCATGGTACATTGAACACTGCACTAGCAGGGGCCAGCAAAGGTGCCAAATGCTACATGGAAAGCAGTCCACAGGAAAATTGACTGATCCTCCAAAACCTCATTTCACTTAAACCACTCAGCAACAATCAACCGATAACAACCTTCAGTCATTACTGTTCTTGTCCCAGAGTTGAATAAGCAGCTACTTCAAATCGGACGCTAAATCCACTTTCTAGTCAACAGATCAATTTGAGGTTCTCTACTGAAAGTGCACAGGATTAAAACAGAGCAGACATACTCAGCATTTGTCAGAAGACATGCAAGATAATTCTAGAGAACACTGCTTGACAAGATGAAATAAAAACAGAATGACAAAATATTGCTATTTATGACCTGTAAAAAATACAGAGATAGCTACAACTCATTTGTTAGTTTCTACCTGGTACAGCTGGTCTTTATGGATACCACATGAGAAGGTATCAGTCTGGCCCTGAACATAGAACATTTCACAGCAAAAAGCAAAATTCTTACTGAAAAGGAGCAGCAGTGCAGAAACCAGCATTGTTCAGCCCTTGGACCACTCCAGCTGCCTTGCCTCTACCCCACCAAAAGGCACAGCCCCCACAGAGGAACCCTGGGTAAGCTGTAGCCATGCTGGTAATGATTCCAATTACATCAAGGATGGGCCCTATAGTGAGGATTTTTTTTTTGTACAGTTTTTTGAAGCAAACATTCATATTTTATTTTGGACTAGGGATTTTAAACACATTGCTTTATGCTTTACTTTTAAAATTCTGTTCCCATCCCAAGAGTGAAGCTACAAATTAGCCACTGCTAAAACTCCAGACTTGCCTCTGGCTATCTCCTTATGAACGTAAATTTATTCCAAGACCCAGTAAATCACAGCCTCTTCGGGTATCAGTAAACAAGATCTTATTTAGTGGCCTAATTGCTCAATAAGGAGTGGAGGAAAGGGATTAATCTGCCTGCTCCTCCTCTGTGCTGGGCAGATGGAGATTGCCAGGCAGCTGTGTGCAGCCTCTACCCCATACAGAATGCAAAGGGAGTGAGTGAAAGGCAGTGGGATGGCTGCTGAGCACATGGGCTTTGAAGTCAGGGGCACAAATCACAAATGATTGCAAGCACTTGTGAAAATCACAGGACTATTACAGAGAGCTGAGGGGATATTGCACCAAAACCTGCAGAACCATGAGACAATATTGAAGGACTAAAGGCCCTCGAACCAACAGTGTTATTTAAATGTCCTAGAGTATCCAAATCATCTGGATGTAGCTAGCAGATATGGCACAAGACCCAGGGAAATCCAGAAATGCTGGGATGAACCTGGAGGCCCAGCACCTCCACTTAGGCTCAGAAAACACCACTGCAATCTTATATTCAGGCAACTGAATCTCATACGAGGAGCCTTGGAGGGACAGTGTGGCTCTCCATGCAGAGAATGAGGTTTGGTCTTGTCTGCAAGCTGTGTCTTGATCTGAAGGAGGTTCTTTATTGGACTGTACATGGACCACAGGTGTCTGAAGTAGGAAGTCAAAGGCAGCAGCATGCCTTATTTGCTATTTGCAACAGAACCAGAAGTTCCTTTGTTTGCCATGGGCATATGTATGTTTTACATGTACTGGTGACCTTTTTTTCCCCTTCACTGGCCATAGAGTCAAATCTAAAGAGAAAAAGTTTCAAAGTTGGAACTGAATGATTGAAGTAGAGTGGATGAAGAGGAACTGAGGAGTAAAAGTGACCTTCTTACTGACAATCCAAGAAATTGCCATATTTACTCAGTTCAGCAGAGCAAATGATGGCAAAAAGCAGAGCAGATCCTCTGCCAGAGCATAGCTGCATCACTCCACTGACTTCAATATACTTTAACATAATAGTTGTGTAGCTGGGCTCTAATGAGTTGCAGCCACATTACACCACTAAGGATCTTTACCTGGAGAAAAAGACTAAAACACCAACCAATTTAACAGACTTAGTTTCATTTTATCCTGATTTTGCTCCTGTGTAAATGCATTCAACATCCAAAACCACTAACAAGAAGTAGTGTATCTTTTGCAACACAGCATTAACACACTTACACAATCTATGAGACACTGGAGAGGGGTGAGGGGGGAGTTTCTGTCCAGCCACACCCCTTGGCAAACAGCAAGGACAAGCACTGCAGATTTTCTGGTTTGCTGTGATGTATGGCACCTTCCCCCCTCAGAATGGTGTCCAGTCCAGCTGATCCCTCATTTTGGGGTGGGCAGAAGAATTGTTTGCAGCCCTTATGAAGTGTTCCATTCACTCTAATATTTTGCAGTGATTAAAGGCTTTGTTTAAACTTGAGTTTAAACATTTTCCTTTAAGCTGTGAATTTAAACTCAGTTTTCAAATAAAACCCAACTTTTAAATGCCCAAATACTTCTTTTAGAACATTTCAACTTTTCCATATGCTAATCAGTTTAAACTATTTTCTGAATTCAATCCAGAACTGGTAAGAATTTGATCTCAATATTCAACTATCTGTGAATTTACTATTCATCAAGAGAAATTATTACTTCGATTTTGTTACCAAGAAACCTACAGGGGAAGCGTGACAGTCATAGGAATTGCATGGAATAAAATTGAAAAGAAAAAGAGATTTATAAAAAAAAATATTAACCAACATGGCACATGTTAGTCCCCTTGGCATCAAGAAATGAGAGAGGGGAGATAAAACCCACATATAGCGTAGGCACAAGGTAGTCATCACTGCCAATTACAGCAAGAAAAAATAGTTCACACTAAATAACAGAAGGACTTGCTAGGAAAATCAAAAGGTATGCAACACAAATAATAGATAATAGATAATAGCAACACTCTGAGAATTACAGTCATTTAATTTGCATGAAATCCTGAAAGATCCCAGCCTGACCTCACTGGGAGAGATGCGTCAGCAACTGCCAAGGGTACAGACGTAAAAAATTGAAATAATTGTAATTCATACTTCCTCTTCATTCTGAGAAACATAACCAGCAGATTAATAACTTGAGTTTTACCTTTGCAGACTTCGGGTTTTGCTGTTCTGCTTCAGTAGACAGTGCCAATAGTAGCAGAAGCTCATTTCTAGAAGTCAAATACTTTGTGTAAGTACCTAAATATTTAGAGGTTGTTGGAGCTTATGAAATGCTGAGGATGCTCAGTGTGCAGGTAGAAAGGCTGTAAACACATCCTATTCCAAAGTATTTTGTCAATGGTGGCAAGCAAAATGATGAGCACCAGCAGCAAAGAATTATTTTGCTGAAGGTTTGGGTGGTTCCTGTTTCACCAAAACTCTGCCCCCAAAATCCTGGACTTTAACACTGTGTCCTTGGCCCAAGTCTTCCTCCCCAGTGACCCACTCCTCTGGCAGGTAGTTTTAATTCATCCCTTCTTATCTGACAGGAGAGTCACCACCTTCCTGACACTGTGGGGCTCACCAGTTTACCCTGCTGGGGCCAAGGGCCTCCGAGAGCCTTCCAAAAGAGAGGGAGAAAAGGCCAGGAGCCGCCTGGAGCTGCGGGCAGTGCCCTTCCTGCCTCCAGCGTGGTGTGGTGGGCAAAGCCTGTCCTTCACAAGGGGCAAAGCCTGTCCTTCACACAGGGCAAAGCCTGTCCTTCACACGGGGCAAAGCCTGTCCTTCATACAGGGCAAAGCCTGTCCTTCACATGGGGCAAAGCCACCCTTCACAAGGGGCAAAGCCACCGTTCACATGGGCAAAGCCTGTCCTTCATACGGGGCAAAGCCTGTCCTTCACACGGGGCAAAGCCTGTCCTTCACAAGGGTCAAAGCCTGTCCTTCACACGGGGCAAAGCCTGTCCTTCACACGGGGCAAAGCCACCCTTCACACGGGGCAAAGCCACCGTTCACATGGGCAAAGCCTGTCCTTCATACGGGGCAAAGCCTGTCCTTCACACGGGGCAAAGCCTGTCCTTCATACGGGGCAAAGCCTGTCCTTCATACGGGGCAAAGCCACCCTTCACACGGGGCAAACCCTGTCCTTCACAAGGGGTAAAGCCTGTCCTTCACATGGGGCAAAGCCTGTCCTTCACACGGGGCAAAGCCTGTCCTTCACACGGGGCAAAGCCACCCTTCAAACCCAGAGCCGGGAGGCACTGACCAACCTCACATCATGAGCAGGTAAAGGGGGGCTCTGCGGGCTGTCCGAGTCTGTCACAGAGCCTGTGTCACCTGCCAGGGCCATTCCACCTCCTGAGAATTCACCTTGTCGCTTTTTTCCCCTGCTCTGACCAAGGGTAAGAGGGTCTGGAGCCCTCTCCTGCGGCAGCTGGGCCTCACGGGGCTGTGCGGGAGCAGGGGGCCGCGTCCTTTCCCGGCGGGATGGAGCGGCTCATGGCCTCTCTGATCCCCGCGCAGCAACAGCTCAAATCGGAGCAGCAGCACTTCCGAGACTGTGCCTCGAGTGCCCCAGTGCCCACGGGCCCGCTGCAGCCGCGGGCAGGGCAGGGAGGGGCAGGGATGCTCTGCCGGCTGAAGGAAGGGCCGGCAGGGCCGGCAGCAGCTGCGGTGCGGCTCCAGCTCCGGAGCGCTGCCCGCCCGGGTGGCGTGAGGGACGGCAGATGCTCTGTGATCCCGGGCCCTCCCGGACAGGGTCACCTCTCCTACGTGCCTCTGGGTCTGGGGACAGAAGGTGACCCCGACTGGGCCTGTTTTGCTGCTGGCAGCAGACCAGAGACTGTTCTCTGGATGTGCGCTGCCGACTCGAGTCTCAAGCTCGGCAGCTCCAATGTGCCTTGTCTCCTGACGATCAGTCTCATTCGTACACTGCTCTCTTAATGTGAGATGTGGTTACAACATGAGGGCCCAAATCCTTTTGTGCCCTTTTGTGTGTGTATATGTAAATACACATCTGTCCAACTAGACAGATGATTTAGCAGAGCTGAGAATGAAGAAGAAGAAGAAAAAGAAAGGGAAGTGGACTCAGTGTGAACTGAGTGCTTGTCTTTCTTGGGCCAGAACAGAACCAACAAAAGTCTCTGAGAATGATCTAATCTTGTCCCTAGGCCAAATCTAAAGACCACCTCTTCTTCTGCCATGCCTGAAAGTCGTTTGTCCATCATAATCTTGAAAGCCTCTGTTGGTTCATTCCCTGCAGCATCCCCAGGCAAGCAGCTGTAGTGCTGAATTGTCTATATCGTGCAAAATGTTTCTCTTTGTCTAAATTCACTTGCCAGAATGACACATTAGACCTTGTGCAACTCACAGGAGTTGTGGAGAAGCATTTAGTTTCTTTTACAGGTTACAGTAAAATACTTGTGTCAGTGTGATCAGCCACCAGAGTGCCCTGGGTACCCAGCCCCATGGCCACAGGTACAGGCTGCCTGTGTCCTGACTGGGTGGCAGCCCCTGGTCTCTCCATCATGGACAAGCATGCTCAGATCCCTCTCAGTGGCAGCTCCTGTTGCTGCCAAAATACAGCAGCAACAAGTACAGAGCAAGTGTTACCTGGGAGCCCCAGGATGCATATGACTTGCTCCAAAGGTGTCACACAAAATGGCAAAATTTGATTCCACGGAAGTCAGTCTGTGCTATGTACTATCCAAAAATCTATGGATTAATTTCATTCTCTCAGTCTATATACAAAAGTGCATCTGTAAAATCTGTAAATACTGCTTAAGACAGCACTCTATACCCATAGTATTAGAGATTCTGTGATTTAATAAGACTTTCTTTAATTTTATTAATATTGAGAATATTATTATCTTACAAATCTTATGTGTACTGTGATACTGAAAATTCCAACAATTTTTGACCCTCATTGTGCAATCATTTTTTAAATAGTTTTTAAATTGAACACAAACACTTTATCTGTATGATGGGGTTACAAAAATTATGGCTATAGTTCTTTTTGCTGAAAGCTTATGTGTGAGAAAAGTCACAGGGAAGTTTGGTAACTGGAGACATGTTTAATAAATATAAGGTACTGGTATTAAAGCAAACAGTTATTCATGCTATATTTTAATTTAAGTACTTTTTATAGGAGCAGTATGAAGTAATTCATACAGATAGAGCTGTTGAATGTCTGGTTTTGTTACTAATAACAAAAAATGCCCTTACATAAAAAGGCTGTTACCTGCAGGAAGAGGTTGCTATTAACCTACAAAGAAAGCAGAGGGTCTAAGGCCAAATTCCTGTGAAAGATCCCCAGCTTCAGTACAGTGGTCCTTGACTGCTTTCATGCCCTCATGTGGGAAGAGAAAGGCAGTGGTATTTTCCTGACCCACTCAAAAGGTGTGTTGACCTGGTACGTTTTGGTGAGCGGGGCTTTTGAGGACTGTGTGAAAGTGTCCCAATAAAACCACATTGTTCAATGGAAAGTTACCTTAAGAACATGTGGAAACCTTCAGATCCCACACACCAAAGAATGCTCTCATTCTCAAAAAAAAAAAAAAAAAAAAAAGTGTGTTTATTATATGGAAACCTACAAACAAAAAATTAAAGTTGACCAACCATTTTAATTTTCCTCCTGAATTTGGCTTCCTCCAACCCCAAGAACCCCTAATGTTTCCTTAAATACTCATCAGCCTGTGAAATATCCAGGCTGAATTTTCTGTGAATGTCAAATGCATATTCTCACATGAACCACAGCATTGACTAAGTACACATACTCATAAATATTTGTGTGACTGTGGCTTGTGGCAGTATTTAGCATGGTCTGAGAAAAACTCTTAAAATACATGTTTAAGTACATTGCTGAAATAGCTTCAAGAAATTTTTCGAAATTACTTTTTACTTGTGTTTTGATGAAGCTCAGTTAAAACTTAGGACCCATGTACAGCCCTTTGTTCTGTTTAGGTGCAAGCAAGACACCATGTAAAGGCTGTTCTCCAGAACTGAACAGCCCTTCAGTTCCTAATGGTTTATGTAGACCCACTAAAAAAGGCTTGAAATGTCTCTTTCTGGCTGCTGGTGAAATAGCAGGATTCACTGGAAATCAAATTTAACGATACAATTTTGAATAATTGTAAATATTACCAGCAGAAAGCCCATTCTAAGCCCACAGATTTATTTGCACATTTAAAGTTCCTCTCCCCCATTTGCCCATGGGTGCATTTGACTCAAAAAAGGAATTGCAAGTACCTTAAAAAAATCAGCCTCAGAAGCCCAGATTTAAGACCTGAACTCAACCAAACAAAAAGTAGCACTATCATTTGACAGATAGTGTTGCAGACTAAATTTTGTGAATATTCACACTGCCAAGAATGCTTGGTAGAAACTGCTTGTGTGTGAGTAACTCTGAATGTGACATATGGGGAACTTGCACATCTTTTGCTGGGAAGCAAGATCATATTAGGCAGTTAATCACTTTCCTCTAATCACTATTGCCATGGTTGTACCATTTCTGATGATCTTTCAGTACTATAACAGCCAGAAGTGCTGGACTGGAGCAGGACTATTGTGTGCATGGGAAACTGGTGCACAGAAAAACACAGATGTGCACACTCATACACAAACCATTTCCCATTAAAATCAATATTGGATCCCCTGTTATGAAATCTGAGTATCAAAAGGCACCCAAGGCACATTTCTTTAATTCCAAGCAGCAAAATTGTTCACAGGGTGCAGTGGAACCACTAGGAACATCACTAGTATTGATTAATGGAATATGACTGAGGGCAGAAATTAAGCTGGGGATAGGGGTCTCCATTAAAAATGTTTATTGCTAAGTGCTCATGTATCACTTCTGTTCCTCTGCAGATCAGATAAAAATCCACATTACAACCTTCTTCAGGGAAAAAAAAAGACATTTAGCTGACATATTCGTCAAAGAAATTTCCCTTCCTTTCTTTACTCCAATCTTATTTAGGGTGCTAAGAGTGCTAATAAAACCTGAGAAGTACCAGTTTGGGAAGAGAGTTAAGTACATCCTTAACACAAAGCAACACTTGAAGCAAAATATATGCTTTTCCAGCCAGCTCTGTTCTGCATTCAGTGGCCTGAATCTCAGACTAGGAAAATCAAATATGTTTTCATATCTGAAGTTGGATACAAAAAAATTGTGCCTCCCCCTACCCCACTAAATTCATTAACTTACCCAGCAGCTCCACCAGGTTATAATCAATTCAAGAAAACATCCTGTAATGAAGAAGAGAAAAAGTATTAATACCACCCACTCAACCTGCCACTCTACAAGCCTTACAGCAACTTCAGAGTCCAATTCTGTAGCAAAGGTCTTCAGGATGAGTCACTTTGGTCTGCATTACTTTTTGGGTACCTACAGCTGCTCTGGGATTCTTTGTTTTTACACCCACGTCTTACCCTTGCTGTTCCAGGCCCATAAAAATGGAAAACTCAGATCTAAAATTTCACAACACTTAGCCATTAGTAGAACTTAAAGGAACTACACTTTATGAAAATCAAATTACAATCCCTAGGGTATTTTTTTTGTTTGCCTTATTTTTATGAGACCCATTGAGTTATATCACCTTTTTAATAAAACCCACTATGTTTGCTTTTGCTGCAACCCAGAGTGAGAGGGATGGACAAGAAGTGAGAAAACCTCTGGTGAACATTTCCTGGAACCCCAGTGGACTTGGTTCTTACTTGCTCCTTACCACCATGATGTCCTTTACTGCAAACCCAGAATTAAACTTCTCTTTAGTGATTTTTACTATCTTTTCATATTAAGCTTCCCCTAAGTGTTCTGAATGCCATGGAATGAAGTGATGGACCTGGGAAGAAGAGAATAGCATGTAGCTAAATCTCCAGGGGATTGATTGGCATTGAAGGGAAACTTGCAGATAATTATCAGATAATGGAGACAGCAGGATGCTATTGGCACAATACCAATGTAAAAGATGTAAGACAGGAAAAGCATCCTGTTCCCTTGCCCTGATAAGCAATTTTTGGTGCAGAAGCACAGTCCCTTCTCCTGTCTCAGCAGTGGAGATCTTCCATTGTTCTGCCTCCAAGGGAAAACTGTTCCCAGCTCTGTGTGGACTCCTGTCTCCATCTCTGGCAAGGCATGCCACAGTCTGCACCACCACAACAGATACTCATAGAGATCCCAAGAAAACAAGGGATCAGTTAAACAGGGACTGGAAAGCTCAGATACTCAACAGTCTGCACAATGTTGCTTACCTATCCTAACCCATGCCAGCTGAAGTGTTGCCATCTGGTAAGGGGCTTGGCTTACACACAGCAAAAGAATGTCTCCAGTCCAAAGCCAGTAACAGTTCCAGTTCATCACAGTTCCAGTTTTCCAGTTCTAACACACATGCACGCACACACACACCAAAACAGTGAATTTTATCATTTTTTAGTTAGCTTTCACATCCCTGAAAACAAAATAATCTCTTAATAATCTCTCTTATTTGTTGAAGTGTTAACAGAGAGAGCACATAGGTACCAGGACACAGTCAGTCTGTAGGTATCCCCCAATGTTAATGCATGAACCCCCTGTGCTTGTTGCAAGTACAGCAGAGGGAGGAACAGCTAAAGAGCTGGAAAAGCAGCAAAGGAAGGAAAGCATGTGTGAGTGAGTGAGAGTGGGAGAAAAATCCACAGTCAGGCCAGAATTCTGCTTGCCAAAAAAAAAAGCTAAGAGATCTCTTTCCAAAAGAAATGAGTCAAACCAGGGAAACAAAAATAATAATGCTGTGTGCAACTTAAAGCAGCAGCTGCTATCTGAGAGAAAACATGAGATGAGTTAGAAGACACAGAAGATTAGTCTTTTTTTTGCTTTTCAAATTATTATGTTTGTCGAGCTTTTGGCTCAAAAATATTTGACCTAATCACATCTGTTTTACTGACTTAAATGAGAGGCCTGGCAGCTGTAGCTGGCAAAAGAATCTCCAAATCTGCAGACAACCTTCCAATATTTGGGCTCTTGTCTGAGAAATGTAGGGATAACAAAGTCTATACCCTAAAAGTGCCTATGCTGTGCAAAACCACTTACAGACAGATGCTGCTGTAGCCACCCTGCAAACAAGTCTGCTTCTAAATTCAGCTGTTCCTTGGCTTAGCCTCTGGAAATGGAAACCCATTACTCTGATGAATGTAAATTTATTTCATATTCTTGCAAACAATCAACTGAAGCCTTTTTGTCTGAGCCCAGATACAAAGGCAAACAATGGCTGCTGAAGAGAAGAGCTGACAAGCTGGAACACAACCTAGAAAGTCTTGCAAGGAAGATGAAGCCAATCTGTCTTGAGTGAACAGAGAAAAGGTGTTTTGCAGAAATGCAAAACAGTATATACATTTATTTTTACTACAGAAATATGTGTATAACAAGTGGGGGAAAAAAAAGAAAAACACTAATAATATGGTTACACAAAGATGAACTGGCTAGATGATCTAAATTTACTTTTTTTTTTGAGTCCCTGTAACCTGCTGGGTTTTATTTAGTGAGAATTTCCTGTCTGTCTAATTTTCATTGGCACATCAATTTTCTTGCAGTGCCTGATTCTCTTTCAACATCTGTTGCTCAGTTTGACAGTATTAATTTTGGATTTTTCCCCAGATCCGATTAGTCGAAGATTGTAGTGAATGCTGGCAAGAGATCTAAGTTTTCTGTCTCTCTTCTCTCTTCTTCATAATGAAAAAATGTTTTCTTGAGATTCATAATAATTGCTGTCACTGTATTTGATACTGAGAATCATAAAAGTATTTAGAGAAGTCTTATACATACTAATAGAAATCAGTTTTCTTCTCTTTCCAAATATTGTCTCCACCTGTCCATACACACACCTTATTATTGATGGCTACTGTATCCATGAATTGTAAGCACATTCCTCTAAGCATGTATGTTGAAAAGGATCAATTTTTCCTGTGTGTAGCTGCTGAAGTGTTATTCTAAAAACACTAGTGAAGGTCACAGAACACCAAATAGGAACAAATATACAAGCACTATGAATTTTTTTTGGTTACAGTCAGTAGACACCAGTGGGTGCTCTGTGCCATTAATCATGTCTCAGACACAGCCCTTGCCCCAGGGAGCACACAATCTGTGTTTAAGGGAAGAGCCAAGATGCTCTCAGGCAGAGCAGGGAAGCTCAGGAAGTAACATTTGTCAGTTTGATCAGTGGCAGCACCATACATGAACAACATCTATTTTTGTTCAGATGATGGTGATTTAGGTATCCAAGCAGAACAAAGAAGCAGCAGTGAAATCCCTCTGACAGTGCTGCTCATGTATAAGGAGAACATAGAAAAACACATTGGTTTCTCCTTTAAGGGGTACAAGGGCTCAACCACCACAAGGCAGCCTCTAAAAAGCAGAAAGAGGTGCAAGAAGGGAATCCAAACTGTCCTGGTTGTTTCAGAAGAAGGAAGCAAGTCAAGTAGAGCCAAATAAAACAGTTACCTTCATTTATTTGGTGTAAATGAGATATAAGAGAATTCTATGTTGCCCAAATTAAACTCCACTGTCTGTATTTGTCCTGCAAGGATATGGTTAAAACAAGCAGCTAGTAAAATAGTCTTGGCAGCAATGTTCCAGATGAATGTGGACAGAGCAAAATGCATTTGCAATGCCAGTAAAAAGGATGGTGCAGTAATCAAGATGGGAGATGAACGGTTTCTGGATGAGCATTTCAGCTTTGTGGGCAGGATCCAAGATTTTTTTAAAAAGACCCAAACCAACCTTGCAGGATTCAGGTATAATGTGACTGTGAGGACCAGAAAACATTACAGGACAAGCATGATGGTGCAGTCACTGGCCTAAGTAGCCAGCAGGATTGCAGAGTTGAAGGACATGTCAGGGAGGTAGCTCAGAGAGAAAGATTAAAAGCTCTGGTTTAGCCCTGTTTTAGCCCTGTTCAGTTCAAGCTGGTGGTCAGACAGCAGTGAGGCTTGGAAGACAGACCAACTTTGAGCAGCACGAGACAGGTGTGAAACACAGAGATAAAGCTGTGAGTCCTCTACAGAGTGACAGCAAATTTAAATGAGGTTCAGAAGGGTTAAATAGTTCACATACAAATAGGTTCTAAATATCTGCAAGGGATAAGGAGAGGCTCTTTACAGGAAAGTACCATGTATAAATGCAGGCACAATGTACATCCCCTTCCCCCAAATCTAGAACCTATATGATTGTAGATGCATTTTACTTCATTAATGAGATGTCCTTGTTCAAAGCCCTGTTGATTCTGCCACTTTTTATGCAGGGAAATAAAATAAAGCTGCAGCTTGGTGTGGGTAGCTGGTATCCTGGTGTGAGTACCTTAAATAAAATAAATCAAGCTGATCTGAAAAATTATCTTGTTCCAGACTATGAAATTCTGATTAGCATAGAGGCTGATCTTTGCTCTCACTTGTGATCAAATAAATAATAGATATCCATCAAGCTGTTCTTCCTACAGTTCTGAAAAAGAATCATTTTGATTTTTAAATACATGGGAGGTGTTCAGATATTGTTAAAGAAATCTGAGAACTATCATCTGATTGTGTATAATTTATTGCCTGCCTTTGGGTATTAGCAATACCTGCCATTTAGCTTTGTAGAAGCCCAGATGCTTTCATGAGGCACTTGACTTTTACAGTCTTTCCATTTAAAAATCAGCTGTCCTCACTATTCCAGTTCTAGATCTTTTGATCCTTGTGCTTTTATGTACTGGACTGTTCAAAGTTAACAGAGCTGCCAAGTGTACAAATGATGTTTTAGCTTAATTAGCTCTGGGTTACTCTCCTTAGCATGAACTACACATAAATGCATGCAAATATTATTGATTCAGAGTGACTGATCTATAATATTGTTTTGGAGGTGAATTACCACAGACAAAAAGGCAGGAGAACAAAGTGCTCTAAGCTGCACTACTAACAGCAAGAAGGCTCACTTTTAAACTGCAGCCTCCCTGGACTGGGGGGATTAACCTCCTCATCTGTATAGGCACAGATAGGCACTAAAGCTCCCCATTCACTTATGTACTGTTGCATGAAACATGCATTTTTTCATAGCTGGCATTTTACACATCTCTACATTCTACTGACAATGTTTAGAACATCTTCCATCACACCACAGTCACAGCAGATAGTTTTGTATTTTGATGGCACTGCACAAGCATTCACAGCAAAGGACACATCTGCCTAACTCTCCTTAAAGGTGCAGCAACTGCTTCTGTTCTACATCCACTTTCCCAGTCATAACTCATTTGAAAACATACATTTTATCTATCAGGTGCTCTAGGAATTAGTTGGTAGATGTCTTCATGTGTATGTGAGTTGTCAGTTTGATTCAGAGTTATCCTTAGACTTGAAAAATCCAGCAATCCTCAGCACTGCTGACCTATCCTGGAACAGGCAAAACTGGATTGGGCTAGAGCTGAGCTCACTTTAAATAGATTTCAAAGTCAGAATTTTAGCACAGGGGGGAATGGTAGTGTCTTCTATTATTATGGGCTGGTGTTTCACATTTTAACACCACATTTTCAAGTACCATTTTATTCTGCCAAAATTTAATCATTTGGTCTGAAATTTTATTTGGCAGTTGATCTGCATCATAAAAAAGCCCATAGAAGAATTCTTACTTTTATCTCCAGAGCAGGATCTGAAGACATAGTCAGCCACAAGGAGAGAAGAAAACCCTGAACATCTAATCACAATCACTGCACTGAGAGTGGCTGGGGTCCAGTGCTAAAAGTATAGCAGTAAATAAAAATGCATATGCCTCAGCAGGAAGGATACAGATTTAAACTGGACAGCAACACAGGCTCTGGAAAGTCTGACCACTGGAGTTTCTGTGTCTGCAATCTGTTCTTGGTAGCAGAATATTTGAATGTAATTGAGCATAGGAAATAATCATCCATGCTTTCTTTGTTAATAGTTGCAGTATTGCTTAGAAAGTCCCTTTTCCTGGCTGAAGCAACCCTGACTGCAGGAGATGTATAACTCAGCAACAGGTGACAGGATGAATGTGAAGGGCTTGCAGCTCACCATGCCATGGGAAACTCTGCCATCTGGAGCACTGAACATGGCCATGGCACAGGTCCTTCCTAGCAGGTACCACAGACAGGAAGGATGAGGTTTCCCTGTCTCTGGCCACAGCTGACTCCAGTGAACTGACAGCCCTTGCTGGTGGCTGTGCCATCGCGCAAGGAACAGAGTGACTCAGGCTGGCCACGCTGGGTGACTCCCTGCGTCTGACAAGGGCTTTGTCTTAGCTACATGTGCTTTGTTCAGTCTTTCAAAAGCCCTTTAAACTTCCACTGATTAGAGGTGGCTGAACTGAAAACAGAGCTCTGTCCCGGTTTTGATCAGCAAATAGAAGCTCAAGTGCTTCTTTGGCTTAAAGGTACGCCTGTAAATCTAGCCTGGGAAATTTGCAGGACACACTTCTGTCAGGAGGCATGAAGTGCATGCTGCTTTATTTTAGGACACAATGTGATGAGTCATTTTTTGTAAGTGTTCTGGCACTTTATCTTTGCGATCTGGCTTGGACCTTTCTCTGAAAAGTAAAAATAGTAACAAGACTTACTGTTTTAGCTTATTTTTAACAAGCTATTCTTTCATTTTAACATGATTAAGGCTAGCGCTTTTTTAAGAAGCTATTCTTACATTTTAATATAATTAAGCTGTCAATATTTTTAAGTTTTTACTATTACAACCGTGCAGGGACACACAAATGTCAATAAAGAGCAAATTAAATCTGGGAACTTTTTTCTCTGTTTGAAGCTGAGTTTCAGATTGAGGAGACTGTTCTAGCTAACAATCTGTTAACTGAGTCGTGGATCACTTTCAGCAATCTTTCATCGTCTGAGATGCTCATGAAAAGGAGCAAGAAGTTAGTTAGAAGGACTTGTTCTCATGATGGGAGATAGGAGGAGAGCTTAGGAGCATACCATGTGCTCATGCTTCACTCTGCTGCTGCAATCCAGGACATTTTGTGAGAGAGAAAACATTTCAAAGATCTGTACACCATGGACAGCAGTCAGAACCAGTAATTCCCCGGCAAGTGCAGTACATTTTGAGTGTGGTCATTGTTATATTTGTTGATTCAGTGGTGGGCATATTTTGAAAAATATTTCTTTAAACACTGCAGTATATATATGTTGGAATGTGAAAGACTGAATATCTCTTGATAAAATGGCAGGCTGACAAAACACTTGTATTGACAAGTGTTCAAAAGGACCTATTGGGAGGTAGGCAGGTCAGGAAACACCCTACAGCTGAGAATTTCAGGGCACAAGGCCCTTCAGGAATAGGCATTTTTGCCATTCAATTTGGACAATGTTTTGCATTTATTCTGAAGAAGCTGGGTTGTCACAGTATGAAATGCTTTGCTATAATAATGAAATTTCATACCAATTCTGTTTTCATTACAAAACATTTGTAAAGTGGAATCAAAAAGGTCACTTAATTTTGAACTGTGAAA
Source organism: Agelaius phoeniceus (assembly GCF_051311805.1). Taxonomy (NCBI): domain Eukaryota; kingdom Metazoa; phylum Chordata; class Aves; order Passeriformes; family Icteridae; genus Agelaius; species Agelaius phoeniceus. The sequence continues at coordinate 11,366,838 of NC_135277.1, forward strand.
AGCTTTAAAAATCTCTGGGGTAAAAAATTGTCTCAATCTGAGTAGAATTATACCTGTCTGGAATTTGGTCCCTGAATCCTTTTCATGTCTGACTAAATCAAGCAAGTGTGAACATGCACTCCCAGCAGGGATCAATCAGCTGTGTCAAAAGCAAGAACAGAATTACCTCATTTTTGTCATTAGACATGAGCCAAAATGTTAAGGATTTTTTAAAAGGTTACTTTTATTTTTTTTAGGAGTTGCTCAATGTTCTCATTTTCTGATTTGTCTGCAGACAGCAAAGGATGAAATATGAAAGACGCACAAATGTGTCTCGTATTTTCTGAATGACTGAAATGACAAAGTCTCAGAAATCCTTTGTTTTTGTGAGATTTTCATCATCAAGAAGTCTGGATGGATCAGATAAGCTTCTTGACTTTGGGTACTTAGGCAGACTGATGAAATAGGATTGCAGGTAGCCCTGCTTTCAGATTACAGGCATTTCAGTATTTCTCTGCCTGCTCATGCATTGATTTTTGCACTTTGTGAGTATATAAAATGTGAGCTTTTAGTACAGGCTTGTACAAAATTGCCACAGTTTCATACCAGAATAACAAAAGTGAAAGATTTGGCAGTAAGCCTCACAGAAAACTGTTCCCACAGCTCAAGCAATATCATGGGTTGTGAGGACTATTTTAAAGTCATTAATGCAGAATTCAGTGTGCTGTCTAATATACTGTGGTCTGCATGTGATGGAGATGTCTGACTCAAAGGATGCACAGTGTAATATAAAGATATATTGTTGAAATCTTTTCAAGACCATCGCTAAGGGAGCTATGAATATTTGTAGTTGTGTCTTTTCAGGTTTCATTGTTTTTTAAAATATACTTTTACTAAGAACCTAAGGCTATTTCAGTTTGTAATAACAACTATCTATAAAACAAAGGACTGAGTATGCTTTGCACAAATCTTCCCTAAAAGCAGTTAGACTAATTGTGCAATGATAAACCAGCAGGAGAAAAACCTGGGAATTGCCAGCTCAGAGAAGTGACCTGTAGTCTGCAGCCTCCACAGAGGAGCAGGCTCATAAAGACCTGAACAACTCTCACTCTGTTTCCAATATTTCCCTTGTCCTGAATTAGTAAAGCTGGATATCTTCTGGAGAAATTGCATGTTCTAGACAGTGAGTGGGATGACTTAGCCTTTGCTTAAGTGATAGTGAAGATCACTAGATTCACTAAGATATAGTGAAATATAGAATCAATGAGACCATTAATACAATCACCAACCTTTCCATAATTTTAACAAAATTCTATCACAGGTAAAAACAGAATATGGGCCTGCCTTATCATCTGTTATAGCAAACCTGTCCTGGGAAGCAAATCTCTGCAATATTGCTACTGTTCAGCTCCCCTTGGCTCTGTTCCCCTTTCCAGACCATCTCCAGGGAGCAGTGGAAGGATATCACAGCTGCAGAGACAGAAGCCCACCTCCGTGACATGGCCTCTGTCTAACACAAGTGCACAAAATTAGTGGGGAAAACAGATGCTTTGACATCTTCAAATGTCTCCTGAATGCTTTTACTACCTCAGGATGCCATAGTGTTCACATTGCTTGTTCAGCATTCAGGCAGTACTGAAATGGGAGGACACGTTTTGCTCAGGACTTCAAAACACAGCCAAGTATTAGCTGTGCTATTTTTGGCAAACAAACATGTACAGACATCTTCTTTGATTGCTACTTTCTCAAAATCACTATAATTTTCAGCAGTTGCCAAGAAATTAATCCTGCTAGCAAGTCCCAACCCTCATTTCCATAGATAATTAGTGGATGGGGGCAGCTAGTCCCTACTATCATAGCTGGAGGAATGCATTGTTCTCAATCTGCAGCTTACATCACCAAATGTTCCATGCTAAATTTATCACTGTCGATTACTTGCACAAATGCTTGGGGTGGCATTTGGGGATTTTTCTGGACTTTTGCTGGTGTGTTACTTGACATCCTTATCACAATAAAACACAGCTATTATTATACCACGAGTAAACAACTCCCCTCCAAAAATGAAAAGAAAATAGGGAGACAAGGTACAGAAGAAATGCAGAACATCCTGCAAGCCTGTTCCCAGCCTCCAGATGATGTTAGGGGCAGATCCAGCTTCTTTGGCCTATGGTTGTTTCTACCCAGAGTAAATGCCTCTACTCCCATACCAACACTTTTCCATCCATTTTTTTCCCCTGCTGGATTAAGATTCTTTATTATGCTGGTATCTAGTTCTTATCCTTCTGCTACCTTCAAAATGGGGAGTCATGAAAAGGAGGGACACGGTTGCAAATGTTTCCACTAAATTTTGATGTCCAAGACCTGCTTACTGAATTTCAGTAAAAATAAGTGCCTAAATGTCCCAGTCTACCTTAATCCTCATATTCCATTTTTCTTTTGATATTTAGTGGGTTTTTTTCTCCATATGTTGTGCATCTTAACAATGTGTCATCATTAAGAGAGAGAAATAAGGCGAATCAGTGGTCTCACAAGAGAATCCCAAAATCAAACTACTGTTAATGTTCTCCTAACTAAGGGTTTTAGCAAAAAAACCCCAAATTTTACAAACACACCCTAGCTATCATCATCCATCCTGTTCCAACAATATGTCGCAGGAAAAAAAGCCATATACTACCCACAACTAGTTCTTGTTGCATTAATTTTTAAACTCAAAAAAACAACTTTAAGGACACTTTCAGTTCTGCCAATCAATACTGTAGCGTGAGAATCAGTTTAATATTTTGATAGATGATGACTCATTCTCACATCTGAAAAATAAATGACATTAACTCTGAGATTAAGTCATTGACAAGACAGAGGTAATCATATACATGTAGCATTATGCTGGTTTTATTACCCTGAATCTTTTAAGCCTGCACATATTCAACAAAGAAGTAATGTAAAATGGAAAATCCAATTAGCCCACGCATATGCTTCTTGAATACCACTACCACTACCAGTTCTGCATGTAGATGAACTGAACAATGCATTCATAGCTTATGAAAGAACTGTTATATACAGCTTTGTAGCCTTGCATTTAGGTTTTGCAAAGAGATGAATTTACTTCATTTACAGATGATGAAAACATTAGGTATTACATGGGTTAAAAAAGTATCTTTTATGTAAAACGAGCAAATCCATCTCATTTACAAGTAAGTTTTAACATCGATCAAGTTTAGGAATGCTAAATCAAGAATGCGAGTACTAGTTTTGAAGCAAGCAGAATTAGAAAATAAATCCTAGAAAAACAACTGCATAATGAAAATCAAAACATATCTGTTTAATCTATATACATTGACAGTTTATGTATTTAGATTTAAACTTTGTGAGGCGTATGGAAGACATTTCTTAATTCAAGAATACTCCAATATCTCTGTGAAATATCTGACACTATAAATGCATCTTAAAGACTTTTTTTCAATCTGTAATGAGCAAATTGCAAAATTAAGTTTCATAGAACAAATCTGGTCTGTAGGCTCACAGCATCTCAGTGCAAGGATGTGTATATTGAATTTCATGAGAAGCCTCAGGTTGAACCCTCATGGCTGTCAGGGAGAGCAGCCTAAGTCCCTTCAGCTTTTGTTTTGCCAATGCAAAGAAGCTTTCAGCTTTTTTTCATAGGCCATGCTTCCAAATCCCTGCAGCCATTCTTTATTCCAGATATCATTTTCCTGAGAAGGTTAGCAGAGAACTGTACACAGTATTTAAGGTCCAATAGCATCAACACTTCCTCACATGTGTGAGAATACTTTGAACAATACTACTAAAAATAGAAGCTAAAAATTGCCAAAATTATAATCTCAAGTTCCACAGCTTGTCAATGGTGCAGACTCCATCCTCCTCACAATGAAAACACACAAAAAACTTCTCTGAGAAAATTAAGTCCAGATGTTCAAAAACATAACCACCAACAGCTGAGCCAGCCAGCACTGGACAAAATCAGATCATGAGAGGTCAGTGAGCAGAGATTGCTCTTCCTCTCTGAAGGTAAGTCCTAAGGAAATGCCCACTTTTCTTGCTAACTCTCCATGCATTAACATTCCCTGAAAAGGAGTGGGAAATATTCCCTAGATTCCTTTTCCACACATATGAAATATGAACCTGGACAACCTCATACTAACATGCAAAAATATGCAAGATTTGTCACTGGACTTTGACAGAACAGAAGAAAATAAGTACAAGAATTGACCCATTCCTATTTGGTTGACTGGCTACTGTCAGTACAAATGTGCACTACCTATAACTTAAACAATAACTTATTTTACTGTTCCTTTTTAAAAGCAGGCATATAGAATGCATCATGATTTTATCACTGATACAATAGATTATGCTTTTGAAAAATCCCAAAGTTTACATTATGGATTTTTTTATAAGTGTCTTTATTTGAGTTTAAAACTTTTAAAATACTTTAATTGTGTGAAATTCAAATGCAGTGTAACTGTAATTTCAGAAAATAGAATCTCATTCTCTCTCTCAACCCCTCTTTGGTTTCTTTATATGAGTTAAAATGACAGCCATAGATATGCCCAAATTTCTCCTGCTTTGCAATTGTAACCTACATTTAGGATCCAGTATAACAAAGCACATGGACTCTGACTCCAGAGACTGTTCCCACAGTTCCTAATGTCTGTTTAAATGTAAGCCAAAGTTTGAGTGGCCTACAGGTACTAAACAACCTGGCTCATAATATCCTCACTCAGCTGATGAGGAATTCCCGATACTGCATGAAAATACGTGTATAGCTCAGCACAGAGGTGTACATAGTTAAGAAGTGTCCATGGGAAAGCTGATGGCTGAGTTTAAAGTGCACTGCCACAGATCTCAGCACGTGTGCTTAGACACAGGGCAAGAAAGAGTTCTCCTCTCATTACCCTCATAAAAGATAACCAGACCTGGGCTTCTCCAGACCTGTCTCATCTTTCAGCTGATTTTTTTCTTTGACTCTTGTGGTGTTTGCACAGACACTCCAAGAGAACATGTTCAGCAAGTTCTCAGGAAACAAAGTCAGTTTGCTGTGAATGTTCACAAACATAAGTCCAACATACCCAGGAACCTCATGTTGCACCCAGTGTGCACACATCATCTGGCCCAAAAATTTTAGAGAAAACCAGTGGATTCACTGTAAAAAGTCAATTTGGCTGCATATCATCTACTGAATGTTCTTGAATGTATTAGTTTAATAGGTAATGTAGTATTTATAGTCACCAAGTTTCAGATAATTAGGAAAATTGACATTGCTACTTTCAAATGTGCTTTTAATTTAGTCTCAAAACAAGAGAAAACCAGCCAGGAGCCAAAAGAGATGTCTAAATCTACAGCCCTGGCTGAGCTTGGCTTCAGCAGAGCATTATTTTTGCAGGAACTAAGATTGGGAATGAAAGAGCACCACAGGACAGAGACACTTTCATTCAGATTCATTCTTGCTGAAATGAAAGTGAAGTGCAATTAAAGCTTGGAGATTTTCCAAGAAGCTCTAAATAACAATACATCTTCCTTTTATTCAGATGTTTAAATAGCTTTCAAAGAAAACTGATGAACATTTTAATTTTTTTTTCGCTTTAAAGCCCAAGAGAAATGGCCATATTCCTCTTTAACTTGAATCCTAAAACCCCATGAAAATACGTGTTCTTCACCTAATCAAGATTTTGTTTATACTAAATTAGTATGATCTAACTTTAGGCATTAAGTTTTAAATAAGTGCTTTCACCTTATTCTTCCTCTGTAGTCAGTGAAGAAGGGGACTTGCACACAGTCTGAGACCACCCTACTTTTTGGAAAGGTCTGGCTCCCATCACCAAATGCAGAGGGACAAGTCCCAATCCACAGTAAAATCTGATTTTAGAACTAAGCTGAGGTCCTTTCACACCTCTCCTGTTCATCTGACTGCTCCAGTACTTGCTTGGACCCACTGTGCGATGGTTCAGGTATCTAAACCTGCAGCAAATGAATCTTCCCCTCCAAATGCAAACTGCTTCCTATTATCTCCCTGAACCAGCCCTCAGAACCTCAGGAATGAGCATGCCAAGCTCAGCCCAAGGCTAACAGTAAGCCTAGGAACACAGATGGAGGCAGAGGAGAGGAAGAAGGGACTCACAGCCCCATTTAGCAGCTCAGTTATGACATGGACTGGCATATTCTAAAGTGGTTTAATCCAATGACTCAAAATGAGCACTAAATGATGGACCCTATTTATATGTGTGTGTTGTTTCCATCTGGGTGTGTTTATATTTATCTCTTAGGTATCTATAAAGACAGATACTTATCTTTATGTGAATATGTTTTTAACCAGGCTTTTCAAGTTTATGGTGTGTATAACAGAAAACCTTTCTTTCAGTTTTTATGTTCTCTAAGAATCAGTGGCTCATCTTTCTCCTTAAAGGGATGCTTTCACCTTTTCTGCTTCTCAGATTAATTGATCACCTGCTCTCAAATGATTCTGTAATAATTTCCATGAGACATTTGCTAATAGATACACTGTGGGATCTAGCACACGCAGCTGGCTGAAATAGCCTTGTGGCATATACAGTTAAAATGAATGAATGGAAGATAATATTAATAAAACTTTGCACTTTTCCAAGTCCATCCTTCAAGAATCTCAAGGCACATAGAAAATGCTAAATGATTAAGACTCCTGAGATCATTAAAGATGCAAATAAACATGCTTGTCTGCTAAGACAATGTCTGCTAATTAATTTATTTATTGTGTTTGGGGAGAACTTGTATAACTGATTAATAACCCTCCAAAAATAAAGGTTTGTAATTGACATCTTCTTATTTACAGTGCAGCCAGCAATTAATTTTGTAATTTATTTGTAGAAAACATTAAAAAACAATAATCTTTGCCTCTTATGTATTATGTTATAGAAGAAAATAGCTGAATTTAAACAACAGCAAAAAAATTAATACCTTCAAATACCAACTAATTGTTCCTCAATTAATTTATAATGAATGAATCCTAATGCATGCTGTAGAACTAAATTCAGGTCAAATAACTTTGTAACTAATCATTTGATAATTATCTGAAAGATATTACATACAGTAAATTTTAATCTCTGAAATGCCCAATTTTCTTTCTGGAATCAAATATTTTAACATTCCCCTCATAGTCCCTCTATACTTCATGACAATCTGGAACAGAAATTTAAAGTTATGTGAATATTTTCAGGCTGCAGCTCTCTGGATAAAATTCCATGAGTGGCATAGAGTGTTATCTGCATTCTCAATCTGTTTTCTCTTCCCCCAGTTCACTCCTCAGAACAAGCCTATGTTAATCTTCATGAAAACATATTTATTTCAGGTGTAAGACTCACTTCCTTAAACACTTTAAATAGATTTTTTTATTCTGATTCTCAGTGGAAAAAACAAAACAGTGCCACAGTTGCAGCAGGGAAGATCGACATGGTTTAAAGGAGAGACAACACGAACATGTTTTCCATCGAGTCCTGGGTTTTGTTTAGCTTGTACTCTTTGCTGGGGCCCATTTGGCTTTGAAAGAGCTCTGCTTCTGATCTCTGTGCCATTCCCACTGTACGCCCTAATCCTGCATCAACTCCTACAAGCACCTTTTATCTTACCAACAGAACCTGGGATGAAAAGAGACACAGATATGTAAAGTACCAAAGGCAACTTCCATGTGCTCACACTCTGCTAAATGCAGCTCAGTGACACAGCTCTTCAGCATAAAGATATGCCAAAATAAATCAAACAGGACTCATCTTGAAAGCTGCTAAAAGAAGGGGCAGGCAGCCCTTTGGGACCACAGGGCTCTTCAAACTCTCTTTGTACTACTCTCTGTTTTTTTCTTTTTTCAAGATAATGTCCCTGCTCTGAGTTCACTGCAAGAGAGGCTCTTCATCTGCCCTTTGTCTAAAACCAAAAAAAAAACCAAAATCAAACTCAAAAACAAAAGACAGAAATCTACCCCAGTTTTCCCATTCGGATTTGTTGGTGAAAAAGGAGCATCACACATAAACCTTGAAGTTCCTGCTCTGAGACCCTTTCTGACTAATACAGGACTTAAAGCAAGTATTCATCTGCTAGAAAGAAATCCAACACAGTCACAGCTCCTACCCTACAGCTCTGGTCCACTTTCTGGTAGAAGGGCTGCAAATGGACTAACACAAGGTAACTGAATTTTGGGTTATGTCCGCATACAGGAGTGTGTGCTGCCTGATGACTTTAAGCAGAAAGTGAAATATTTCTGGCTGCAAGCCCCCATGCAAGGAAAGCAGGGTCTGCCCCATGCAGTGTGTGCTGCAGTCATGCTGCAGAGCACTCCCTTCTAGGGCTTGGAGTGTGAGACCTTTGCACTGTTTTTCTTGGGCTTCTGAGAGCCCCACAGCTCACATGTAGTTTTGGCAACCTGCTCTCTGCAGTGATCTGATAACATGGGAGGCTCTCAGCCAGATTTTAAGGCACCCTGCAAATCAGGAAATTTTTAAATAAAACATTTATAAGCAATTTTATTCTTTTAAAATACAATACCCAGATTGTCAAATTTCCAGATCTGTTCTGAAAACTGTTATCAGCGTGTCAGTAAAAGATATTAGTCTAATGACATATTAATGTGGCCTCAGTGGGAGATACCCAATTACAAAGTTTCATACAGCTTGCTTCATCTCTTGCTGTGTATGGCTAATGAAAAAAGACAGGAAATTTTGGAGAAAGGGAGGAGAAGATGATAATTTTTTGAATCTGGCCCTCAGCAATTGTGGTCATCTGTGAAATTACTTTTTCCGTAAGCAGAAAATTCTCCCTTTGGATATTTAACGGAAGAGCAATGGAAAATGGAAAATGCTTCCGTAGTGAATCAGGATAGTGGCATTTAAAATGAAATTAATAAAGGATCAATGATATATAAAGGCCCAGCTTCATTCCAGAAAGCATGAATACTTTATTCACTGTTAGATTTTTAAAAGAATCCTGGTTGTACTTTGCACATCATTCACAAAACCTTTTGCTCTGTAATTTGGATGATTGCTATACAGAAATTGGAGAATAAATCTAAATGGTTTAAGGATGTATAATACATGCAGATACCTTCTTCTCCAAGCTACATGCTCAGAACTACTCAGGTCAGCTGTCAATCCACCATCAACCCACTTCAAGTCTCAGCAGACAAAAGTCTGCAGCAGAACAAAACAGGGTTTGGTGAGAACCCTCTCCACCTCCTCCTATTTGCCCTACTAAAAGAAAGCTGAAAGCAGCAAATAGCTGGCACTGCCACTGACATAGACAACAGAAGTTTTTTCCTGATTCAGGGAGGGGGGAAAAAAAATCATTCTCCAACTTTTTTTTAATATTAAGCATACCAGCAAACCCTGGAGCTATGCAGAAAATCTACCCATCCTATCACTTGCAAGTACTTTCATAGTGTGCAGTTAGTACTCAACATGACACTTTTTCAGACATTGGTGGAAGAGGGATTTGATTTTATGTTAGCAACCTCATCCTCTGAGGTTCAGTGCTGGACTCCTTTGCTAGTGGGATATTTACTAACAGAGAGAAAAGCATCAGCCTCTAAAAAGAAATCAGCTGGTGAGGAGCATGCATGAATTAACAGAACATATATTGATCTTCACCCCATTCCAGGAGCAGGAATAAAAGCAGAATGCACAGCAGTCATGTGGCTTGCTGGTCTAAGGCTCCCCTCTTCTTGCCATAAGCACTTTCACCATTTTCGGTTCCTGTTGGCTACAGTGGAGCCAGTGGAGGTTGGAACTGAAGCAGCATTTTGTTGGCATGTGGGCAGTAATCCAGCAAAACAAGAGCTTTTTCCATTGCCATATGTGTCTATTTTCCCTCCCAAACAGACCATCCATCCCATTAGCCAAACGGTGTAAACAATTTCCTTGACAACAAAAAATGTATCACACATCAATCAAAAAAAAGTCTAATGTGCCAACTACTACCTCAGTTGAATGTGCCTTTTGCTTAACTTTATTTCAGCTGATCTAACTCTGGCAAAATTATGTAAATATCCACACAACCTGACTGATGGAGACACCTAGGCTATTGCTATTACAGGTCCAGCAAATTTCACCTGGACAAGAATAATTCCATACAGACAGGAGGGATGCTCACCTGGCAATGCAGAGCTGCTCTGCAGTCAGACACCTCATCATAGCACAGCTGTTCTACAGAAGCCATTTTTAAAAGTCTACAAATTAAACTTGAAGAAAGCTTACAGTGTAATTACTGAAGAGAACAAGGACACAAAGGGAGGGAGGAAGGGATCTTTCTAAATGCCTGTAAACTCCTTAGGGGGCTAATCTTCAGAGAAGGGAGGCATCAGAAATCAAATTTGATGAATAATTTTCTCAGTCCACACAGCACTGAAATTTCATCTGACACAGATATCCATTTTATATCCAGCCCCCACTTCTGTTTAATGGTTAGATAATCATGGATCATAAGTTTAGTTTTAATAACAGCCACAGCAGACACTTTATTAGCAGATTTTGAAGGCTACAGGGTTGTCATTTGTCATTATAGCAATTTTCTGGTTTAAATACTGCATCAATTTGTTTTTTTCTTTTTTTTCCCCTGAATTAATGAAGGTAGGTCTCTCTCTCTTCATTCTGATTCTCTAGTACTATGAGTAACTACATTGCCTATTTGAGAGTTTTCTGGCCTGAGAAAATATAATACATACAGCTACTAACTCACAGGGCTTCTAAGAAAGACCAGGAGTAGCCTCCTCTTCAGAGCAACTGAAGAATTGCTCAGACATATTCAATTTTCTGTAAATCAAAGTGAATTCTCTAGCAAATGTCCTGATTGATAGGAGGAGTGTGTGTTGGAGAAAATCACCTACCCAGAAACTGCCCAGTGTTTAGTACACACATTGCACCCTAGCTCTGGAGATAAAAAGGAGACATTGCCCTAAAACCACACTGCCACACAAACACCTCCCGCAGTGAGCATCAGGGGCAAGACATGCACTGCACTTGGCCTTTCTTGCATCCCCCATGGTCTTGCTGTCCTGGTGGAGTTCCAGGGGACAGAGAGCCTTTCTTGACCCCAGACATCAGAGCCAGGGGTGCTGCAGTGTGTTTTTTAATTAAACCGAAATTGTAGTGTTTGACCAGAAGTCATCATGGCCAGTGAGGGCACGGCAGTGAAGAGGTCAATGATATTTAAGATATGAAATGAGACTTTAGATAAAGTTTCACCTGGTCTAATGGAAGGTGTCCCTGCCCATGGCAGGGAGGCTGGAACTAGATGATCTTTAAGGTCCCTTCCAACAGAAACCATTCCAGGATTCTATGATAAATCACTAAGCTGTTTTGTGGCTCTGCTTTCTGCATAGCAGTGGTTTACTGTTTGGAAAGCATTTCAAATGACTGATGTGTATGTTTATTAGCACAGTGCCAGCAGCTTCCAGGCATTATTTTAGTGGGAAAATTAGAAAGCTACTACAAATACTTAAAAAATAATCACCTCTTCTTTTTGAAATTTCTCCTCAAAATCAGCATCAGCTCTGTATGGTAGCATTATGTTTCTCCATCTGAAGTTGTCTGAGAGCACAGGCAACTGGTTAAATTTAACTAGAATTTTAAACAGAATAGCATTCATGTGTTTTCCAGCTGTTTGTTCCCTTCAGAAGAAAAACACTGTGGGTGGATGCTGTATCAGGAAGAGTGAAGTAGTCACAAAACTAGGAAAAAATGCATGCTCTGAGTATTTGAAAAGAGATAATCTTAATTTAAAATGCATTTTTGCAAACTATTCAGGACCTTCAGTTCAGAATTTGCTTGTGGTTGCATTTGTGCAACCACATTTGATGCATTTGAACATCACCAGCTGACTTGGAAGTGTCATAAACCATTTGAACATTACGTACAGGTAACATTAATGTTTTAAAATTCTAATGCAGACCTTAGACTGGGGTCTTGTTTGTATTACAACCTTTAGCACTTTGGCCAGCAACATACATTATTCTCAGCCCCCAGAAAAGACATGAATGTTTGGATTTGTTCTCTGTCTAGCCATAGAAAAGCCAATAGTACTGAGTTAATTGCTCCCACCAGTCTTCCTATTGCTTTACCCTAAGTTTACAGACACTGAAATTGCTGCAGTACAAATGCATGAAAATGAAGCCAACTAACCGAAAAGTTATCTGTTTCACAGTTCTTGCTCAAATTAAATGGAAATTATGTTCATGCACAGATAATATGTGCTGATGTGGGCCCTGAGGCAGAGACTGAAAACAATCCTTTAACTGCATACATGTATATGTGTATATGTGTTTTACACTAATCTCTTACTTTGGGCAAAAAAGCGTAACTTGAGTGATTTGTTTGCTTAGAAAAAACATTGATTTGTTCATGCTGGCTGATTTGAATGCTCCTATTTTGGGTGCCGTTAGCATCCTCACCAGCACAGCCACAGGATGGTTTCTCTTCACCATCCAAAGTTACAGACAGGCAAGAGAGAGAGGCTATAAAAGCACAGCTGGTGACTGACCCCACCAATCCCATCAGGGCATGGAGCAGACAAAGGGGGCACAGACCCCTCACTTCTGTCAGGGAGCAGAGTCTGACACCTCAGCCACTGCCTGCCTGGGCCACTTCACAGCTGCAGCTCTGCTGCAGTTTTCTCCTCGAGGTTGAATGGTAGCTACTTTTGGAAAAAAGAAATTATTTTTTGATAGAAAGAAACTTAATTATGAAAGCTTGAAAACTCTCACTAGATTAGGAATCCAGATGAGGTGACCTCTAATACCCTTACCAAAGCATTTTAGAACAAAACAGGATAACAAATTTGTCTTGTAAAGTTTCTGTCTTCAGAAGCCTTCCAAAAAGAGGCTTCACTTTTAGATTACCCCTGCTGAAAGAAGGTATCTGTAATTGCTTCTTCACATTTTATATCTGCACATTGGAAGCACCAGGTGTTTTTTCCAAACCAATTTTTCAGGATTAAAATGACAGTAGCTGCAAATTTATTCAATAAACAAACTACCTCCTTTTCTTTTTTTTTTTTTTTTTTGGAGCAGTTAGAATAAAATCCTCAGTAAGCTTGCTTAAATGTACCTCATTTCTAACACACAAAGGAGTCAAGAGCAACAGCAAGTGCATTAATCATTTGATTTCTTGGAAGATCTCCTGCACTTCCTTTGGCATTCTCAGAGTGCACTGTACTTTTCTGTGTCTCTCAAGTGGGTAGTGCAGAGATGGAGAAGCACAGTTTTAATTTCTATAGAGCACAACCTTTATAATGATTCCCACTCCCATAGAGCACTTCCTGCAAGAATAATTCAGAATGGTTTTGGGGTCTTTCCCCTTCACACTGGATGAATTTGTCAGCCTTGTAGTTATGCTGATGGCCAAATGGCAGCTGACACCTACTAAGACATGATGAAAGTATGTACAAATTAATGAGTTTGATAGCAAATCCCTAATCTATAAACAGGAGAACACCCTGTCCTGCTGTGCTAAGGGACATGTATCTGGTTTCTCTACCTATTTATCAATATCCTGTCTCTCAGAACCATTCAGCAATTGGGGATGTAGCTCTTGGCACCTGCCTACATCATAGCTGTGATGTCTACAGCATGAAAGGACTCAGACATTATCATGGAGTGCACTGAACACAATTTGAAATTAAATGCAGGGCTTTTTCTAAACTAGACTGAATTAGAATGTGCCTCAGGTGCACACAGCTCAGGGACCAAAATCACTTCTGATTTAACTTCATTCAAGTTAGAAGTAAAACCAGTGATCTATTGCCCATATTCTTATATTTAGGGTCTCCTTAAGGGCATTGCAGACATTTCTTCACTGCATTACTTCATTGTACTAATTTTAGCTGCTTTGTTATTTTAGTTCAGTTGGTACCAGTCACAAGGACAGTAACAGTGATCCCAACACTTGACAGCCACTCAGTTCAAGCCAGCCCAGGAGTCTGACCATCAATTTAAGACACATATTTATTATAACACAAGATGCTGATACTTGTTTACTAACTTATTATCCCAGCAGTTAGTAAACAAGATGCCACATGAATAATTAATAGTTCCCAAAAATCTCATAATTATAATCTAGTGGTACTTCTCAGTGCACTCCTCTGACTGCTGATCTGAGCATCTGCAGGTCAAATAGTTGTCAGAAATTAGCTAATTATATCCTTCCCCATGAGGATGAAAATCTTTAAATTTAATTAAAAGACCTTAACTCCAGTCCTGTACATTAAGGTCTATTTCCCATTGGATTTTCTTCTGTATGACTTACAGTGATAGGCTTAACATTCACATTAGCAGTGACTCTCATCTGTGGGGCAGCTTCTTGCCCAGCATTGGTTGAAAGATAATTTGATCAAATTAGTCTCTTTGTCATCAACTCATCTTGCTACTTCACTTTCACCACAAATAAAATAAAATAAAATAAAATAAAATAAAATAAAATAAAATAAAATAAAATAAAATAAAATAAAATAAAATAAAATAAAATAAAATAAAATAAAATAAAATAAAATAAATAAAATAAAATGAACCATGTGAATCTACTGCTTATTTTGTACCAGTATGTCTCATACTCCAGGTAGTAAGCAAAAGATTCACTCACAACACTTGTTTTGATGGATTAATCAATATGGTTGCAAAGGTCCCCCAAAAAAGCATGAAAGGAATGAAAATGTTAAGCAAGAGCACACCCAGAATTGATTTGGCCATGTAGAGTAGGCTGAGCTAAACAGGTTATGAAACCAAAATACTCCTCCTACTACTTCACAGGTTTTCAAAGGAAGAAATAAATAAATTACCTCAGCGTTTCCACCACATTAGAGAACCCTATAAATCTATATATTTTTGCTTTGGTGCAAGCATGCATTAATTATTAAAAGTATGTTTAGCACTATTGATTCTTTGCCAAGAAGACAGATTTATTACAAAAACCTAAATATTAGCAGAAAATAGGAATTTAAGATGGCTCTGTTATATCCACATTTACTATAATACCTGGATTAGAAAATCTAAAAAGGAATAGTTTTCCTGCAGTTCACTGTAGTGACTCTAAATTGGGTATGATATTGTAACAGAGCAGAGATTCATCCAGGATTCTTAACCATCAAATTTCTCTTTTTTAGGGCTGTTAGACTGCCATAAGTTCCTTTACATTGTTCAGAACTGACAGCTAGCATTATATAATTGATAACAATAACATAAATGCAATTTAGCTTTATCAACTCTTTTGCTCTTCAGAGCTCTACTAACTCAGATTATAGCAGATACTTCTGATACACAGGTAACAGAATGTTTCTCTTCAAACCTATTTATGGACAAGGAAACCTTCATAACAACTCTTTTATAAGGAATTTTGCAATTTAAAAGCAAAAACAAACCCTAAAACTTGATTTAAGAGAAGGAAGGAAGAGAGGGAAGGAGAGAGAGAAGAGAAGAGAAGAGAAGAGAAGAGAAGAGAAGAGAAGAGAAGAGAAGAGAAGAGAAGAGAAGAGAAGAGAAGAGAAGAGAAGAGAAGAGAAGAGAAGAGAAGAGAAGAGAAGAGAGAAAAGAGAGAAAAGAGAGAAAAGAGAAGTGTCCTTCAAAATGTCCATAGGAAATACTCATTCCTAACCAGATGCACTTAAAAGGAACTAGCAGAAATATAAAAGAAGTCCTCTTCCTCAATAACAAGACAGCAGATTCTACAAGCCAGGATGATAAATTTGAATTTTAAAATGGGTTGAATCTTTCATGCCACTGTATGAATCACTCTCTGCTCACTTGAACCTGTGTGTAGGTTCAGATTTCTGCCAGGTGCTGAGTCACAGAAAGGTTCAACACAGAGAATGAAACACCAGCAATCCTGGCTGCTCCAAAACAATCTGCTTTCAGGCAGGTTAGGAGGTCATTTTTCTGCTGTCTTCTGCTCTTGAAGATCAGTGAAAAACTTGTCGGATACAACAAAAGGGGACAAAGATTTCTGTCAAACAAGCACTGAAGGACTGGGTCTACTGACATTCTGCCAGCTGACAGGTAGGAAGAATTCAACTATGTATAGTCCAGCAGCGCTCCTCAAACTTCTACTACTGAGCTACTTTGTACAGAAAGATGAGGGGTATCAATTTTTTATCACAGGACCTTCACCTTAAAGACAAAATGACACAGCACAGTGGAAAAGTTCAGAAGTACAGTGGAAAGAATGCTGAAAGAATAAGAGCAACCACAGTAAAAAGACTGATTTTCTCCAGGTAGAGGCAACACAGTGGGATTAATAATGGAAAGGGAGAAGGGGGCTCCCCACCTTCCTTAACTCACAGGATGTGAGTTTGATCTGAGTCACTCCTGGTGTGATGCTGAACACCAGGGATAAAGTCAGACCATAAATCTCAATATCCCAGCCTGTTATGATGCTGACTAATTTATTCTGGATTGAAGACAAAGGGTTATAAAAACAAATTTATGGCCACTGTATTTATTATAATTAATTTTCCTGCATAGTGTTTTGGAAAAAAATTACCAATCTAGAAGTACCTTTTTTAACAGCCCATTGCTGCATTAAGGTGCCTGGCTGCATCTAACATTGATGCAGTAAAGAGTTCTTGTACTCAGGAAAGGAGTGATTTCATCAGTCCCAGCAAATCCGGATGACTCAACATCCCAGAAGGTCTTTTCTTTCTTTTAAATATCCATTTTACCCCCATACAGATAAGATTGGGTATTTCTGATGTAAAAGCAAGACTGACATTCAAAACTGCTTGCTTTATGTTTAAATGGATAAAATAATATCTGTTTCTTCAGCAAATGTGTGTCTGCACCAAACCAACCTGGCACAGGAATACTGATTTCCCTGCTAAGCCCCTCTGCTCTCAGGTCTTGAATAATCCCTATTTTCAAATAAATGGTGATTACTGCTGAGTCTTACTGGCATCAGTACCAGCTCTGCCTCTGATAAGAGAGAAAAGCGAGTATCTCACAGTGCTTGGGGAGCTGAGGAGGATAAAGTTACAGAATTTTTGGGCATTGTTTTAGTTTCCAATAACCTTGATTCTGTTTCTCCCTTCTGCTGCCCAAAAGCACACTCCTCAAGATATGGCTGCTTTCTAATAGAGGAGGCATGGATCAAAAAAACCCAAAGAAAGTTTTTAAATAATCTTCAGACTGGCAGCTCCTTCCTTACAACAAGCAGGATTGTGCTGCAGCTAATATTTCTGTTGAATAATATTGAGATACTGATATATTGAGAAAATGCATTGCTATTTCTTACAACTTTAGACATAAATGGCTATACAAAACAAGACAAAAAAAAAAACCAAAAAAAAAAACACCAAAAACCCAAAACAACACAGAAAGTTATACTTAACATGTGGATTGAATTTTAGTATTTTCTCCCCATAATCTCTAGCTTTTGTTTTTCTTCTAAAATGATAACAATTTCTGGTCTGTAAATTGAATTTTAATCTAGTCTTTTCAGATGGTGTCAGAGGGAGCTCCCTGTAATTACTTCCTCAATCACTCCCCATAAATTAAGCACTCCAGGCAATGCTAAAAGTCCTTTTGATCACTGGAAATACCATAAATTTTAAAACAAGATTGTATTAGGCTGCCAGATTTATAACTAATTTCCCAATAATTCCATGTCCTACTAATTTTCAAATTGTGCTTACATGAAGAAACTCGAAAGTATTGGGGTTTTATAAGAAGCAGAAAAGTAATGCTGTACTTTAGGAATTTTATTTAAACTGCTTTTATATGAAATTACAGCAGTCTCCCAGCTGTACATTTTTGCAGTGGAGAGAACAGAGTCAAGGGGCTTCAATAGATGTGACTGGAAGCAACCAAAATGGCAGACAAGGATCCAGACAAGTCTGAAAAATGCCCAAACCAGCAAAACCAAAACCATTTAGATATGATGATCACTGGCTGAAAGCAACACCTAAATTCAGTGCCCTGATCTTTCTACCACCAGCAGTCCCTCAGTGCAGATGTTGGACCACATCCCATTCCAAATGATACAAATCCCCCCTATGGAAATCATACTTCAAAAGGTGCCAAGCCACACATTTCTAGGACTCTGAAGTGTTGGTTAGAAAATAAGTTCCCAGGTGTCCCAAGAAAGTAATTTGAACCAATTAATTCTGTGATAAATCTTTGGCCTCAATAAACAATAAAGATCAGTCCTTACTGCCTTTAGCTAAATAATCAACAGTTATCAGCACAGTTTTTTGGGTTGAATTTAATCTCAAAGATATAACTTCCACTCTAAGCATTGTACCACAGCATTTCCAGCCTCTTTCCTTGCCTTGAACCTAATGCTAACATACATTCAGGAAAGAAATAAACACCAAACAGAAGTTTTGAGAAATTAAAAAGAACAAATAGACCCCAGCCATTTTTCTTCTTATTACTGTAATATACTTTAAAATCAAATATAGAAAAGACTATTGGCTATGCTTAAAGGTTACTAAATATCAAAAAGTTAGTAAAAAGTTCATAAGAATTTAAAAATAGGGAAAATCCACACTGCTGGTGGAAATCTTATTCTAACCTAGGTAAGAGAGAAATATTTGCTGTGCATACAGATTTGTGAGTCAGGAACTGGACTGCAAGACAGTTCTATTCTCCACCTAGTCTGATGCCAATTAATTTCCAGCTCCATTTTGCTGTTAATTAGTGCTGTTCAGAGTCCAAGTTTTCCAAGGCACAGATTGCCAGTAACCAAGTGATCATGTAAATGAGGCTCTGTTATTAATGCTGCTAGTTAGGTTGGAACAAAAATAACAGCAGTTTGCAACTTTATGTTTTTAATAAAACCTTAGTAGAAGAAGAAGTGAAATCATCTGGTCTTTAAATGCAGGACACTGCCAGTTGTCCTACCTACAATAACTATCTGTTTTTGCTAAAGAAAAGCCTAGCAGAAACAATATTTTTTGCAGTGAGTCAATGATGCAAACAATTAATTAATTCCTTCCCAAGGTAGGTATTTGGCTTTCTACAAAGAGAAAATCAGAAGTTTCATGTTTCTTACCAAGCTACTTTGTGAATGAAAAAAAGTAGAGAACTGCAATTCCAAATAAATATCCTTCTGTTTGGAGACAAAGCCAACCAACAATGCACTATCCTCAGAAGTACTGCATTATAATATTTTTTTTTTCTGCCAAAGAAGAGTGGGTTTACCTTTAATGCCTTTGTATTAGGAGATAGCCCTGGTTATTCTGTGCTGTCTAAGGGTAGGCACTGGCCACTATGGTTGATGAGAGAGACAATTCTCCCCAAGCACAAATAAAGTTTGACTGCTATACTATGAAAGCAGAGTATGAAGTTTGGTATCTTTCAGAAACATGCATCCTTCAATTGTGCCAATTTGTGTCTGGATTTTTCCCCCTGTCTTTCCTCATGATGAGACATAACCAAGTTGTGACCAGCTATCCCCTCCTTATTAATTTGATCTCAGGATGGGTCTTTTGCCATTGTAGGGCTTCCCTACAAATTCCTTTGCAGGGAGGGAAGGGTGAATGCTGATCATATGGACTGCAGAGGAAGCTATAGTGAATATTCAAAGTATTTGATTTATTTACCTCATCTGCTCTTTATTTAATTGTTAGCCAAGATGACATGGCTTTTAAAGTCAATATGTTAAAGAGCAATTTCAGGTACTGCTCCTCTCACATTATCCCCTGACATTTTAAAAAGCTTTTTCTCTTCACTATTGCCACATTAAAAAGCTAACTGAATGAATTCCAATGAGGGTCACTTGTTCAAACAAATGGGAGAGAATTCAAATGTTAGATATTGTAGAGCATCTATGAGGAGGGTCAAAGGCATAAAAGAAAGTGCCAAAATTTGACAAATATTTTTCCGCTGGATGATGCTCAGTTGAGACATCTTCCACAACAGTGTCTGTAACAAGCATAGTGGTGAAGTCAACATTTCCTTTTTGGTTGGGTTCATTAAAAGCAGTCATGGCTTTAAAACATTTTGTTGTTTGACCTCTAGACAAGAGGATTCAGGGGAAGATCCCTTTTCTACTCTAAGAAAGGCAATAGCTTCATTTTTCTATTTAGAAAGGGAAAAGAAAAACCACTGTGAACTTATGTGTCAGAAGTCACCATTTTTTCACCAAAAGGAAACTAAAAGAGAGGAAAAGGATCACCAGCACCTGAAAATGTATAAATCACATTTTCCCTCCAAAGAAAGACAGGGAGTTCTAAATACTCATTTTCCAAGGGCAGTATAAAATCTTGATTAGCACAAGTCCAATCCAAGATACTGAATGAGGATTTTAAAATTCTCCTCAGCAAAGTTATTGCAGGAGACCATGACAAAGCAAACTGATCCATAAGGAGATCAAATATCAGCTGTGCTTTTATGGACTCTCAAAGTTTATATATAAGATAGGAACAAATCAGCTGAATTTCAATGCAAGGACTTTTTGTGCATTTCCAGCCTCTCAAAGCCTGTGGGACAGAGCCATTCATCTACTTTTGCTTTACATCTGTCTTAATGGAAGAAAGCATCTAACACCAAGACTTTTATAAATAGCAGCACTTAAATCCAAGATAAGCACAATTCACAGGGCTGTACTCAATGGGAATATTCCTCTAAGGCTTTGCAACCAGTGTGTAAAACTGTGTTTCAGGCTGAAATCTGGCATGTGTGGATTTCACAAGAATGGAAATCTGTGGTTCTTTAAGAGGACAATTAGATGAAACAAGTAGTGGGTGTCTGCTTACCCAGACAGAAACACCAGCTTTGCAAGTTAATGTTTTTTTGCTAAATGATTACTGTCTAGCATGTACAATATCCATTAATAGAAACTGAGTTCATATTCATGTGGAAGGCAATAGCCCCAGGCACATTATTAATGAACAGAAGAACAGGGGCCTCTAGGCTTGGACTAAGCAGCACTTCTACCCATGAAACAGTAGAATTACTGAAATAAAAATGTTTCAAAAGTAAATTGTCAATATCAGAATATGGCTTGCTGAAATAAAACCATGAGGTATGCTAGAGAAGGGGCACAGTTGCTTAAAATTACTGCTGATTAAAACCCTAGCATGCTGTTCAGGTACTGGGAATAACTACATATTTACTGTGCTGAAGACTCTAAAGGTCTAGAGAATAAGAAAACAAAGCATTCAGATAATATTCCAAGGTGTCTCTCTAAAGTTGCTTCCTCTTTGGTGCAGCTGGAATAGTGCAAAGGGATGTAACAGATCACAGCAACCAATCCACCTGTCTGCAGAAGCTTTTCACTATTAACTAGAATAGTTCTTCAGGAACCTTATTGTATCAACATGGAAACACAAGACCTTCATTTCCACCACAATGGATATTGCCCTTTTCATATTATTTTATGTTTTTATTTCTCTATGCTTTAAAAGAGGTAATAAAAAACCACAGTAGATGCATATGAGAGATATTAAACCTCCTACTAACTTTCACAAAAGCAAAAAACCTGCATATTAATGTTAAAAACCTGAGTCCTTGAATTCCCAAGGAGTCCCATTGAAAAGAATACAAGTATTTAGGACTAGAAGCACCATTCAGCTTTCTGCTGTTGCATCAACCAAAGATAGAATTCGATCTTTAGGCCTTAATTTAATGACTTAATATCTAATTCAGGGATGTTTTTAAGAACAGAACTCCTTTGGTATATGTTCTCCACAGTGTGAGAACATCATGCAGTGTTGATATTAGCACCTAAATGAAGAGTATCTTCTTCAGTGTCCATCAGGTGGCATTTAATGCACCACAAAATTTTACTGTTTCTTCCCATAAAGGAGAAGATAGAGTGGAGCCTGTCAGATCTGCTTGCCATGGTCTGTCACCACTGCAGCTGGAGTGTTGAGTGGAAGGAGCAGGGAATGGTACTTGGAGCCCCTCAGGGATGCTCTGTTTGCTCCCTGAGGCCACGGAATCAATGTGTGAGCATCACTCGAGGGCAGAGCTGATCCCCCAGCACTCCACACACTGAGCACAGCCCAAAGTGCCTGAACCAGCTCCCAGGAGTGTGAGCCATCCCACCCACACCAAACCAAGTCCCCTCAGAAGAAACCCCCCAAACACAAAGCCTGACTAACAGCTGCTCTGTGTGTAGCTGCCCTGCTCTGCACTAAACCTGCCCCTGTGTCAGAGCTCTGCCCTGGCTGCTCTTGGATCAGTGAGGATCAGAAACTGTCTGCTGAGCTCTGACACAAGACTCCTCTCCTCTTGGCATCCTCCATTTCTGAAGATTAATAAATGAAATCCACTTATTATTTGGTCATAATTAGTCCTTAAAAGTGCTTTGCAAACACAGCTAATTGATTAAGTAGCCTGTGCTACAGCATCAAAACACTGGTTTTAATTAACCACCTTAAACCCCCTAGTTCATGCAGAGTTAAAGGAGCCTTTTTCATCAGTTAGATGTACAAAAGTGAAGAGGAAGGAGAAAAAAAAAAGGTATGGATTAATTTCTCTGTGAGCATTCTATGCTAATTATGTAGCCATTTCCACCATTCAGTACAATTTCATACTAAAAAACTCTCTTTTTTTTCCCCCTAAAGTAATTTATACCAACAAAATGACAATCTCAGTCTTGGCTCCAGATCTTAATCCCACAGCTCCACTGTATTTTGACAGAGATTCTAAAGGCTGCACCTGCAGGAGCCACCTGCCCTCCCCAGGGCTCTGGCATCACTGAGCACCTGCAGAAGGATCCCACATTGGCAGACATTTGAATCATCCTGGTTTCCAGCTCAGGTCATCCCTTTCTCTGTGTGCATCTAATCAAACCCAACAGTCTCTCCTGGTCTAGACTCTCTAATACCTGTGTTTAGGATTTCACAGTGGTGATATTTCACACCCGAGGGAGTGGAGATTTTTCTGTGATCTTGTTATGTGTAAGCTTGTGTTTAAATTTCTGGGCATGAAAGAAAATTTGTTAATTGTTCATCAGTGTGACTCTATCACAAAGCATAGCAGTGACCCCCTGACTCAAGCTCAGGATTTTAGAGCTTATCACCAGCAGGGCTCAGACACTCTGTCTCAGTATCCCAACACGGGGAGGAGAAGAGAGAAAGGCTGGGTTGCATTTGCACGTTTCAGTCTGCACTCTACATGCCAGAGGAGAAAGGTTTGACTTTTCAGTCCAACTGTATGAAATTTGGTATTCAAATGTGGATTTGTCTCCATGTTGTAAAAGCAAAGTATAGAGGTTGCTCATAAGAGAGTCGAGCATCTTCCAGTGCAGAAATGGAAGCAAGAGAAAGGATAAACAGCACAAGGACAACCTCAGGCTAACCCTGTACTTCCCTGATCCACACAGGTTGTGTATTTGCCTGTCCATCTGGTATAAATTAGAGAAACCTTGATGCTCTGGTCTCAGCTGAGAGCCCTCTGCCCTCTCCACCTGTTTTCATTGTGCTTGGTGCTGCTAAGTCCAACAGGGGGCATTGGATGTGGCCTGGGCAGACACAGTGCTACCCTGAAGATCCACTGGATCCCAGGAATAGTTTGCTCATGAAAACCTGCCTTGGGTACTGACACTGCCCCTCAACATGCAAATTACAATGGAGATAGACACATGACCTGGCACCTGGTGATGAAAATTTAAACATTAGTACCACAGATTTTTTTTTAAATATTACAGTCTAAAGAGTACAGAGAGAATAGTCTACACTATTACAGTGTACAGAAAGAACATATCAAAGAAATAAATACAATTTTTCTTTCCACTGTTTGCACCAGTATTTGAAAGAACACTAAAGTCATTAATGCAGCACAATTCCTTTCAAAGGCAATAGTTTTCTTTCCACTTTTTCTCATGGGCAAAAGCTAAAATGCTAACTTACAGTGTACACCTCTCTGGAATGAAATTCTGCACATATTCCTCTGGAGATTTACAGTGTATATGTGAAGAGTTACAAATGGTAAAAGAGAAAATGTGCCTATATTTTCCTATACATGTTCAAATCTTTCCTTTAGAGACATTTAAATCCTCATAAATTGCCACTTGCATATGAAGCTTTCTTTTTAAATCTTAAGTAAATTCCACTGCTTTTCTATTGCATAATGAAATAGCCAATCATGCTGAGGAGGTGATGTTAAGCTTGCCTGAGCTTGCAGCAATGGCTGAGAACATTTCATAATTCAGAAATACCATAAAATCCTTCATCACAGAAATTCAATTTTTTTTTAATTCGCAGAAATCTCTAGGATGTATCTAACATTAAACTCCCAAAACAAGAAACCAAAACCAGATATGTTCACCTCCTGTTCCAGTCTCCATCCTCATGTAGCTCTATTAAGCAAATATATTGGGTTTTTTTTTCATTTCTTCATTTGAAATCTATCCCAGTGTAAAATACACAGTATTGCCTAACAACTTCAGCAGTGACCTGCAGAGCACACCCTCAGCAAGCTTGCCACAAATCCTGGCTGCCTTTGGAAAAGCACAGAGGGAAGCCAAGGAAGGAGTTCCTTTCTCTCTGCTTGGCACTGGTGAGGCCTCCTTTGAAGGAGGCCAGTACTGGGCTCTTCAGCCTTATTTTGCACAATATTGCCTCTCAGTGATAACAGCAAACATTCTTAGTGAATTTGATGGGACTTTAGCCTATCTCCAAAGCACTCAAACATTATAGCAACATGGCAGGTCTATGGGAGATGCTCAAGAAAAGCCCTAACTATGTACAAAGTGACTGAACCACAGATATTTCAACACCTCAGACAGATTAAATTGATATTTCAGCTCACTGGTTCTGCTATTGTTATGCTTCTACTTTTTCCTGAATTGCTTTGTTTTTCTTAATTTTCCCCTTTAAGTCTCTCTGCTTTTTCCAAATTATGAGTTAAAATCCACTTCCAGCAAAACATCTTCTTGCCCAGTACTGTTACAGAACTTGCCTACAACTGAAGTCTTCCTTGCCCATAAAGTGGGGCTTTGCCATCACAGAGCCACATGAACAAGGACAAAGGGCACCAGAGGTGAGTCAGAAGCAGAACTGTTCCTATTCTTGCCCTGTGCATTTAAATTTTGTCAGCCACCTTTGCCTGTGTGTCACTCTCAGTGGGGACAGCACAGCAGCACTGGCAAAAAGATGACTGGCAAGAGGTGGCATGAGCCAGCTGCTAAGGCTGAATCCTGAATATCAAATGTCAGCTGTAGAGAGGCCATGAATAAACAATGTGCAGTCGTCACACTTTCTCTCTTGGGAATCACCCAGTATTTTCAAATACCTAACATAAGCAAAGTGCCAAGAATGGGATTGTAGATTCTATGTTCACAGGAACCTTCTCAAGTGCTCAACATTTTCTGAAGAAAGATGAATCCTCTGTCTGGAAAAGGAGAAAAAATGAAATGTGCTGTCTGAAAAGGGCATATCCTAGCAACTCACCCTCATGGTGCTGGGCTACCTGGCTGAGTACAATAGCTCACTACACCTTTCATCAGTGCTGGTGTAATGGTTAAGCAAAAGTGACTTGGTATTTCTGGGGTTCAGTAATTGGATTTGGAGCCTTTAACCTCCAGGCCACAGGGTCAGATCCACCTCAAGTTCATAGAGTCAGAAAATCATTAGTATCACAGACCTGTTCATGGCATACCTGAAATGAATGTGTGGCTTCAGCCCAGTTGCTAGTGAGAATGAGTCCCTTGTCGACCCTTTCAGCAGAAAAGCAGGGGATTAAAAGAGTTAGGAACACAAGTTAGTTTTTTCTCCAGAAGGGTGGTCTCTTTGGTCAGAGTTGAGACAATTTTTCTGGTGAGTTCTTATTGCTGCCTGCTCTGCAGTAGTCTTTATGAATATCAGATTTCAATCTTGAGGTCTACATATTTCAGAGTCTTTAGAGCTCCTACATTTATTTTGGATAGAATAAAAAAAAAAGAATCCACATTTGACTTCCCTTTAAAAATTTGTTCAGCTCAGCTACATTTGATTCTAGTTTTTCTGAAATCTCAGCAGGCCACAAGTGGCAGCAGCACTGTAGACTGGACTCAGAGGTGCCTATATCCACGTTCCTTGCATTAAATTGCACTACTGAAAATATCAGTTAAAAAAAAAAAAAAAAAAACAAAAAACCCCAGAGCAGAATCCGTTGCCTTCTTTGAGATCTTTGGTTTATAGGAAGCAGGGAAGGAAGGAAAAGCAGTGACTCCAACAACATTTATTTAACAGTTACCAACTCCTGCACTGGAGCAGGCTGTAACTCGGGCAGTTTCCATCCTGTGCTGGGTTCTGCAGCTCTGACAGCAGCACACACGGCAGCACCTGCCCAGGGCAGAGGGGAGCCGAGATGAACCCGGCTCTCTCTTGTCAGCAGCAATCTTTAACTGCTACAATGTTTACAATAAACACCAAGCCCACAGAACTCAAAGCCAGCCCTAGTTCCCAAACAGTCGTGGGTGTGTAAGCTTTTCAGAACACATGATAAAGTCAAACTTTCACTCCTCGGCACTTAGGCAAAAAAAAACCACCTCCCCCTCCCCAGATGAAATTCTTAAGCTTTACCTCACTTTTGTGGACGTTTTAGCCTTTTGAAAACCAAAGTTTAAACAACATGGAGAGAAAGTCAGTGCAATTAAAATAAAATTAAAAACATTACCAGAACTGCAAAGGAGAGACTACAAAAGACTTAGAAAGCACTAAGAGTTATTTGCCTCTTGCTTTACAAACCATTCACTGAATCCCAATCGTAGACAAAACACTCACAGAATCCCAAATGTAGTTCACATGCG
The DNA here is from genome assembly GCF_051311805.1 of Agelaius phoeniceus. NCBI lineage: Eukaryota > Metazoa > Chordata > Aves > Passeriformes > Icteridae > Agelaius > Agelaius phoeniceus. Next base: position 11,393,510 of record NC_135277.1, read on the forward strand.
TTTTAATACTTGTTTAGAGTGGGGGTTTTTTCATAATCAGTTTTGAGTTTATTTGTATTGGGTTTGTTTCTCATAAAGCATCTGTTCTTCTGTTTCTTTTTACATGACTGGCACTCTCCTAGTGTAAATGACTGGACTGACATTTATTGGATTGGGCTTCACATGGAGCACCTGTGAGCAATATGTGCTGTGTGTGACTTTCTTATGCAGCCCTAGTAATTTTAATTGTTTTTGGCATGTTTTTCCTGCCATATACTGTAACTTGACCTTTGCAAATATTCATTTCATTTTGATGCCTGTGAAATGAAGTAGACTAATATTCCAGAAGAATTAAGTCCTCTGTTCAGTCACAGAAAGAGATACAGAAAATGTAGTGGCAGCACAATGTGTTTTTCAACAAGAGGTTCCTAGAATCACAGAATTCACAGAATCCTTTGGAAAGAACATGGTATACTTATCAAATAATGTAAATGTCTGTAGAGCATAAATGGCACGGGAGGAGAAGGTGGTCCAAAAGAAAAATGTAGGAATATAAAAAAAAAAATTAAAAAGAAATCACTTTCTCAGCTATTAGGAATAACAAGGTCTCGTTATTCTTTTTCTTTTCCTACCTAAGCTTATAGCACTGTGGTAGATACTACTAAAGAACATTTAGTACTTCTATTTTCTAGCATTTTTTTGAAAGAGCACAGCAGTTTCTGCAAAGTCTCTTGAATTGAGGTAATTAGTTATTAATTTTTCTGAGGTAAAGCTGAAGTGACAGTTTTTCCTAGGACACAAAATGGGCTAGGAATACACAAGGGATCTGAAGTTGAGAGTTCTTCAGTTCTGTTCTCATGGAAAACAATTAGACAACATGGCCTTATAACTGGAGAAAGGTATGCAACAGCACTGCTCCACAGTGAGTGGAGAGGATTTCTTTAAGGAATTACATCCACCACACCAGGTATATTAACACACCTTTCAGATTGCTCTCTGCACTGTCTTGCTCTAACAATGAAAATAGAGAAAAATTTGAAAATCAGAGTGTAGGGTAGTGTCATTCAAAAACATTCCAGTTACTGGTTGTGATGATTTTACTTACATATGACTTCAAATTCTATAAGCTGGACAGAATTTTAGTTGCATGAAAATTATGATAATTCGAGGGGTTTTTAGTTCGAGTATTTTTAGTTCTTGTATTCTATAAATGGTAATCAATCTCTGGACTCCTATTTAATTAGAAGAGTAATGGAAGACACTAATTAAAAGCTGTAAGCATCTTCTCAACCAGCAGTTTAAGCACTAATGTATTATTTACTGAACGCCCTGGCTAGCTGGCACAGTGCTCAAGGGGTGCAGACCGTGCAGCAGCAATGACAAGCTGATGACACAGTTCCTCCTGACAGGCAGTGCTAATGAGCTTTGGCAGGGATCACTCTGCTCCAGGCTCAGAGGCTCCAGCCACAGGCCTGCACTGAGATTTCCCCACTCACACTTCCCCAAAGGACACAGCATAAAGGAAAATGGGCTTGGGCTGCAAAGTGTTTATGACAAATGGAAGCACTGTAGAAATCACGTGGCGCTGTTCCTCAAAAGGCTCAGGATGTTTTATATCCACAATAAGGCTGCTCTACAATGCCACAGACCTAAAGGTGCCTTGCTCTAAAGGAGAAGCTGACCCACAATGTTCAGCTCATGAACATTCAAAGGCAGTACCTTGTTACTACTCACTTAGCAAGGGTCCTGGGTCAGAATGCAGTGTGTGTTAGACAGCTGAGTACCCATAATAGCTAAAGGCCCATCAGCACCAAATAATCAGCAGCAGGAAGAAATATTGTGAGGGACCTGTACCTGGTGCAAACTGAGAGACCAGAGGACAGCAGAAGGCAGCTGAGTCATACTGGCTAATAAGCTTATGGATTATGATATAAACAAATCTCTTGTAGTTTGCCATAATTATTACATTTATATGTTTGACCCCATTTTAAATTCATAAAATACATTGAAAAATACTAACATCAGCTTTAAATCACTAACAGTATTAGGCCCAGGATTATGACCTTTTCTTCCTATACAGCTACATTCTGTAAAATGAGATCTATTGGTTTCATTTCCCCAGCACAGCATCCAGAAAAGCCTTCAAGTAGAATTATTGCTTCTATTAAAACATGTACCATCTTCTAACTCTTCCCGTTTTCTCAGTTTAATATGAAACAATTGAGAGTTATATCAATACATTAGAAAAGAATTATCTTTATCAGCATCCTCAGAAGTCATGATTAATGCAACAATCTCTTTGCTCTAACTGAAGATGCCACAGGAGGTACTAGTCCTTCTTGAACAATTATGTAATTTCAGCTTTGTAGAGTACACATTTTTGCAAAGCGGTCAATAACTTCTGGTTAAGTAAAAGCATTCCTTTCAAAGAATACAAGTTTCTAAGTAAGCTTACACATACAACAAAAACCACAACAGACTTGGATTTTAAAGGCACCTGCTTACAGCAGTGTATTATGAAAATCTGATTTACAACACTATTAACAGAATACTAACATACTCTATTAAACCTATTCTGGTGAATACTCGGGACCAATTCCCCTTTGCTACAGCACATGCAGAATACCATCCATAGACGTGCACCCACACAGATGCTGCTCCTGGGCCACAGCAACAGCTTCATCCCATTGGAGAGATGAGGAATTCAGGGCCAGAATAACACAAACAACAAAGCAAGTCTCCAGAGAAGCTGCTGCAGCCTGTTAAGTAGCCCACATAGAAGCCTCTCACCTGAAGGGCACAATGTGAGAGACCACTCAGGCAGGATTGCCCTCACTCCTTGCATCCCAGAAGTCCTGTTCACATAATGCTGGGCTCCTAAGGGCGTGTTATTCCACAAAACAACTTTCACAGACTGAAAGGAAACCTTTCAGCCTTCTAACAACATCCAAAGGTGTTTAGAGCCTACTGACATCCATGCACATCAAGAGGAAAAGTTTGTAGACCTGGTGTGGCTCATTTTCAGTTTTGAGAACTGGGCCAAAATTGAAAAAAATCTTTAGTTTTTGTACTGAGCCTCTGTGAATTATGTGAATCATATCAGTGATGTATCATCTACGTAGATATGTGTATGGATGGAACAAGTACACTCATATGTGTGGCAATGGCAGTGTTAAAAAGAAAATAAATAACCCTGCCCAACTGAACTTCCTTTGTATTTAGCAAGGGACATTTTCCTCTGATATGTGTGCGAGAGGTTGGATGGAAAGGCAGCGTTATTAGATTTTATGCTTTTCTAGAGATGTTGTCATCTGAGCCTAATAACTTTGTTTCTCTTCTACACTCTTCAGGGGAATAAATGGATATTTAAAGTTTGGTTGAATTTTTGTGCTGGGGGACTTGGTTATTTGGTATAAATGTGATCCATTTCCACCCCTACCCCTTCCCTCCTGACTCTTTTCTCGTCTGTACGTTTTCCAATTAGGAACCCCAGTGACAGAAATCAAGCACCAAATTACCAGCCTGAGGCTAAACTACAGCAGCAGCTAAATTCCAATTTTAAAAATCTGATTGAAGAATGTGGGGCTTTATCTATATGCCAATGTATGTGCAACAGGAAGGTTTCCTTCTTTCCTCCCTTGGCCCTGTGAGCAGAGAATCCACTAAAAATACCTAAATGAGATCATATCAGCTTATAAGAAAACTCACAAAAGAAGGAACTATGTGTCTGATACTGCAGCAGCATCTCTGAGTCACATTTCCTGTGATGAGCCATAAAAGGTCCCAGTTCCAGAATCCCTTCTTGTGTACAGGCAACGTGTCTGTGCTCCTGGGAGTGCACACAATGTCTGTGTGCAAGGACTGAGGAGATGCTGCACCTGAGGTCCTTCACGTTGTGCTTCTTTCACACAGAGGCCTCTGTCTGGGTTTTTTAGCAGCCTCCTGTAGTTAAAGCCTCTCTAGCTTCCCATTTTCCCTTATGCAATCCCAGGTGGCATGTTCCATTAATTTGATCTCTCTCTGGATGAAGCTGTTGTACCTCACTTTGCTATACCCTGCTAACAGAGGGACGTTGACTGCCTGGGACTAGAAACTCATTCAGAAATTAAAAAATAAACCCTCTTAAAACAGGCACATCATCGTACAAATAAACACAGAATGTGGGAACAAGTACTTGCCACATCCCTCTGAGTGGCCTGGTCTTGGCCCTTTCTGCCCAAATCGAGGAAAGAGCGTCTGTGTCACAGCCTGTGCAGGAGCTGCTGCCTTGGCTCCCCAGCCCTGCTGAGCACTCAGCCCTGGCTGACACTGCCCTGTGTCCCTGGGGCAGGGTAGGCAATGTCAGACCCACTCCATGCAGCACAGCTCACCTTGGCAAAGGACCAAGGTGAGTTTCATGCCATGGCTCTCGTTTGAACTCAAGTCTTCTTCTCCACATGAACAGGTCTGTCCCAGAGATCAGGGACTGCCATTTCTTGGTGTGAACTGACCAAGACTGCCAGGAGACAGGTGAGCTTCAAGACTTGTGCCAAAAAAGGAATGCTCCTTGAAGAAATAGTTTGTTGTGTGATCTGAGAAAGATATTTGCACTATAGGACACAAAAATTCAGTTCCTATTCTTTAAACAAGCTTCTGTATTTCACATTGAAGTATGCAGTGAATATCATATCTCTTTTCATCAAGCACAACAAGCAAACACTATCATCTCACTGACAGTTTATTCCAAGGATGCTGGTATCACCCTCAGAGTTCTGTCTTTTTCATTGTCCATGGGTTGTCAGCTCTCCTTTTCCAATACCACTCCAGTATTTAACTCTGTGCTGTCAGCCAAGTAAGCAGATATACCTGGGAAAATACACAGTGCCACCAGTGCAGCACAGACACCTCCTCTGTGCCTCACACAGTACAGACATGTCATTCTGAGCACATAAATACCTCCTTTCCTTCTCTTCTGCCAATGTGCTTATATTTTTACCACTATGGATGGATTCACTGACAGGCTAAGACCCATTTTTTTACACTGTTTACTGCAGCAGACGGTGGCTCCAGCCACTCCCTATCCTGAGTGTTGCTGAATCCTGTCCTGGTTACAGGGCTGGTTTTATAAAACTTTAAAGCTTTATTTTAGTCCTCATCACCAGGCTGAATAGTTCATGAGGCTTACATGCCAGTACAAAATATTTCTTGTTAGAGATGTGTGAGCTAGTTTAAATTAAAGCTAAAAGCCTCTGTGAGTATGTGAATTTCAAAGTTTGATTTCTAAGTAAATATCCTTGGTTAGAGCTCCACGTGGAAGAGAATGCAGGGAAAGAATCAGTGAAAGGGTAAATAACACAAGGAAAACAGCTTTTAAAGCTGAGTTAGAGAGAAAAGACTTGAGGAAAAACCACAACACACAAGAAGACTTTCTGAAAAGTTTTACAGGGAACTCAACTTGCTGAGCACCATTGTTTATGCTGTTGTTTAATATTTTTTTTTCTCCAAACTGAAACATTTTGAAAAGATAGAAAGTTCCAGAAAGAGACAGAAATAGAGGAATGTCCTTAAACATTTGTGACCAAGTGCTGAGAGAATGGCCCTTTGCCCAATTGTCTTTTCAGATCTTTCTTGCTATTAGAGTGCTTTCACTGATCTTTTCTCATAAAAAACAGTTTGGAAACTTAACACCATTTATGTAAGCTAATCCAAACCAGTGCTTACTGAATACCTCTGCAATTAGGTGTAATTCCAGCTTAAAAAGAAATCTGAATATGGCAAGTCTGTTATGGATGACATTTTGTTAGTGGAAGTCATAGCTCTTGGCCAGATGCATGCAAGTATACTGTGAAGTATATCTAATTGATATTTATATCATCAGTCAAGGAGGGATCAGTGTTAGGAACATGACCTTCATCCCACCTGGTGAAGAACTTTGAAAAGGCAACAACTGTCATCTGCAGTATGGAGTCTGACAAAATATTTCTTAGACATAAATTGTACCTTCACTCCCAGTATCAGCCCTACAAGGACCTTCTCCCATGGCTCCTGCATGGGGAGGTTTGCTGAGGCTCCCTTTCCATGGCCATTGCCATTACACACTCCAATGCTTGCTTTAGCACAAGCCACTCAAATCCCTGGTGCAGAAGACTGCAATTTCACATTTCACTGCAGAGGAGAGGGACAATGGCAGGCTGGACAGGGACCTACAAGATCCCAAGACAAGGAACAGCTGTGGAAAACACATTACTATTCACAAGAGCCTTTTGCTTGCATTAATTTAGACATGTACAGAATCAGGAGGCTCCAGCACGCTAAGGGCAGAATCAATGGAAACTACTTTTTCATTTAAAATTAAACTATTGTTGCTATAAAAGGCAGATCTATTTTTAATCTTGTCCACTCAGTTCTATTAACAGACAACAGGATACAAAGCAGTTCCATCTGGCTCAAAATGTTCAATATCAGATGCAAATTGCAGATCCATGGATTGAGTTATTGGGGAAGGCAGGGTTTTTTTTCTCTTAGTCATAATGTAAATGTAAAGATAATCCAGTAGCATTTGGGGAGGGAAAGAAAAGGAGAAAAAACAAAAAGGAGTAATTGGGGTCACATCCACTGAGCACCGAGGCATTTCCAGAACAGCATCCAAGTGAGTCACAGGCAGCATGAGTGAAAAGAGGGGGGCAAGTGATAAAGTAGAATTCATGTGGCCTTTTTAAGCTTTTCTGGCAGAACAAGAAAAGTAATTACACACTGTCTCAGCAAACATCCGTGGCACCACCTGGTGTATTCTCAGAGAAATCCCAAGAAGGGATTTTTCATCTTAACCTTGATAAGTGCTGTGCTGGTACCAACTCTCTGCATTACACGCAATTTTGAGAAGGAATCAGCCTGGGAGCAGGGAGTGAAACACAGGCCCTCTGAGATATGCAAGTGCTGGAAGTCAGCTGGAGAGTGCCTGGGTAACAAGAGCTCCAAATGAGAAGGAAAGGAAGAAGACTGCTAAAACTGATTCTGATACCATGAAGTCATAAACATATAAAATCCCTGGAGCAGAGAGGGTGCTGGTGAATGTCTCTGGTGTCTCAGCCAGTGCCATCATGCCTAAGGCAATACTGGGCCTTGTTTCTGGCTGTGTGTGGCACAGCTTCCTCCTTGCTTTGCCTACCACCTTCCCCAAAACTGGCACAAGGGATTCAACAGCCTCCTAAGTGGGGTCCAAAATATATGAATTGCTTTAACAAGTAATTACAGTTCCTGAGTTCCTGTGCCACTGCTACTACCAAAAGTAACTAACCCATAAATAAATTTCCTGAGCTCTTTGTGCTGGGTCTTAGCCCATGAAAAAACTTTTGCCATCATAATTACCCCAACTGGGGCATCAGTCTAAAGACACTCCTGCTTGCTCACATCATCAAACAAGTCAGCAGTTGGTCTGTAAAGGCTGATTCCTGTGGAATTACCTTGCAGTGAGATTTCTTTGGACTGAATGGGTATGATGGTGTCCAGAGAGTTGAAATTAGCACACAGTCCATTCCTTGTATCAGAGATACAAGGGGATACCATGGGATACCATTTGAAGCCTCAATAAACTGATTATCTTCTGTGTTCGAGACATGCACATGTGCATATGCAGACATAAATACATGCGTATATATATAAAAGTATTTCTTAAAATAAGTGTATTTGTGAACAGATGAATTTGTGAATCAGGTCACTTGGATGTTTGCCAGCTTGAATAGTTTTGGCAGGATTCTTAGGCTTGAAAACAAACAGTAGTGCCTTATTAGAACTCCAGCAGACACTGTATTGCAAACACTTGAATGAGTTTTTGCACATGCATAAGATTGAAATATAGTGTTTTGTAACAAAATGCCAGATTACCAAGGAGGTATTTGAAATGATCTTACCGATTTGTGAAGTAAAGCATTCATTTTTCATCCTCAAATTTTATTTCAGGTCCAATACTAAAGAAATAAAAATAAAAATACCGCAAGTTAGACTTTGGAAAGAGATGTTACAGAAAGAATAAAAAGAGAAATTTCCTGGTGGATTCCTTAATCACGTACAAGTCACTGGTGAACAATAAAATACATTGAAGATTGCTGCAGAAATTAGGTCTTGACCTGAGTTGTTGAAAAATATTTCAAAGCAAATTGAAAACATAAATGGATTTGGGGGGGAGGGGGAGAGTTCCAACTATATTTCAGAATAATGAAGACAAAGTCTATGTCATACCAAAGGCTAATACTAAAATTAATGTTACCACCTCTATAAAAATAGATAAATTGCTTCACATCTAGAATGTTGTATCTAATGCAGGATATAATGCCACAAGAGACTAACATACACAAAACTCCTCTCTTTTCAGCCTAAATGATGTTCAGGTCATTATGACACCTGGCAGCCAAATCAGAGAATTCAGAAGTAAAACTGGTATTCTGTGCTTTATCTTTTGTGCTTGGAACCTTAAGAGTAGGTAGAGAAACTATGGGATGAGCTTACCTAAACACTGCATTGCACGCTGAACATGATTTAAATCACTTTGATACTTTTATAAATAGTTCTACAGATGTACCTGGCCAAAATCTCTCCTCACACCAGCGTATGCCTGTAATTTCTCTCCTTAGATTGCTAATATCTCCAGTTTGAGTGGACTGAGGCTAGAATTTGATTCATAGAGGTTATTTGGCTTGTACTTTATTTGAAACTAAAGCATAAACAGAATTATTCACAGTCTATGTGTGTTTAACTTGTCAGAAGACAAAATCAGTATTTGTGCTTGATGAAATCAGTTGAATGAATTGATAGTGGCTTTCTTTTGTGGGCTCATTTTCTTCTTCTTTTTCCTCAAAAGCAGTTACCTCTAAAGGAAACTAGCACTTAAGAAAGGTGATAGGTTCATAGTTATAGGTTCAAAACAGGATTCAAATTTAGCTCTATGCTATGGGTAGAGAGAAAGGAGCAGCACCACCCTTCCCACACACTCTGCTCTGAATTACATTTCTTTGTGTGTTAATTTGCTGTATTTTTTCACCCACATTAATGTTCATAGTGGGTGAAAAGTAGAAACACATTTTTAATGAGAATTATTACAATAAATGGTATTCTGTCCATGGTCTGCAAAGGTTGAGTGCTACTGTAATCCTTCACTTTACATGGCAGCATCATTTATGATCCCTGGGCATGTCCCAGACCCAGGCTGGCATCTAAGTTCTCAATCCACCCATCACTTTGCAGATGCTTCAGCCCCCAGCATCTCTTTATTTCAGTCATGAAAACACTTGTCTACAGAGCAATCACTCATCCTTAGACTGACATTGCTGCATCAAGCAATTTATAGAAGCCAATGCTGTAATGACATTTCTCAGACTTATATTTTATGGGTATTTCTTTTTTGGAATTTGTGAGGGATAGAGAGGACTAAGCTGGGTGGTTAAATTATTAAACTGTCCTCTGAATACCCATCTTTCCAAAATGCCTTAAACAACATTTTAATCAATACTAAAGTAAGCTGGTTTGAACTGCAAGAAAATTCCCAGGGGCAGTAGCTATCCCTGTGCAAAGCTTATTTTCAAAGCTGAATATGCTGATTGTTAATTCTCCAGAAAACATGCAGTCTGCCTTTATCATTTTGGTATGTTTCTCTTTTGGTCCATTATCTACTTGAATGGTAAGAGGTACAAATTAAAGCACCTTGGACATGTGCTCTGGATGTCACATTGCACAGCAGAGCCTAAAGGACCACGATGTGGCACAGTTTGCACTGGGGAGCAGAGCTACCTCTCCTGCATCATCATGCTGTGCCTCAGCACACACCCTGTTCTTTGCAAGGAATTCAGCCTTTTGCTACCCCTTTCAAAAGCAAACACCAGCCTTCCCTTAAAAACAGATTCAGGAGACTAAAATACCAAAAGAGTCAAACCAAAAACTCATGTGGCCAGTGGCTGTCATTCCCTTACACCTCACAGGGAAGCCACCTGTGTTTAGGCACTGACAGAGATGTGAGGGTAAGGCCACTCTCACTCTTTGCCTCTTCAAGGGCAGAGAGTTCAGGCTCTTATTCCTCTCTCACACTCATTTTGATTCATCTGCATCTTCCCTGATTTACATTGAAAAGTAGAAGCTGAATTAGGTTCCTTCAGTTCTACTGATGAAGTGATTACTCCAGTGAAAAAATTCTGCTTGTCTCATACCCAAATGAAAAGCAAGATCAGTCTCTCTTTTGGAATAATCAAAATTGGAATAGGAAAGAAGGAATGGGTTCATAATAAAGCTTTTCAAATGAGCTGCCTTTAAGTCCTGTGGAACTCTAATTCTAAGTGCCAGGGCCTTACTGCATGAAAGCAGTCTGCACCCAGAACACAGGCAGTCAAGTGGAAGGCAGGACTTATCCTGCTCTCCCCTTATTCTCTTACACATTTCTCTATTACTGGACATATTTCCTCCTTCTCCCTATGATTTTTTCTGTTTTATTCCTGCACCATCCTCCTCTTTTCATTTCTTGTACAATGCAAAGCTGTTCCTGTCCCACTAGAGGCTTTGGCCCTTTTGCCTGTGAATTTCTTCTCTCTTCTAGTACAAAGAGCTCTAAATTTGAACAGGCACAACATAACCAGACTGTTTATTCCCTCTGTTGCTCTCTGCTTTTACAGAACTAGAGGCAGCAGGAAACAAAACAGAGGGTTTTCATCCTTTGCATCATTGAGCCAGCCAGTCCCACAAGATCCTACAAGGAGAGTTCCATATCCCTGGACAGACACACGACTCTAATTACCAGATACAGAGGTGCTGCTGTAATACAGACTCCTCATCAAGTGGCACCCCTTTTTTTTGTTTGGTACATTCTATTGAAGTGGGTGGACCCACAAGGACCTACCTGAGACATTTTTTTACATATTTCAGGCAAGAAGTCAAATACAACTTTCTGGGATTAATGCCTGTGAAAATGTGGATGTCTTGGGCTTTTACTCAAGCTACTCAAAGTCACAATACTAAATTGAAAATCATAGTGATTGTTGTGAGCATTATTTCATTGTAGTCAAGGATCATACTGCCCTTGATTAATAATTAACCCACTCCTGAAATTCTCAAGGTGAAGATCCAGTGGCAGGCAAGTAAGCATCAAATGGATGAAGGTATTTGTACCATTATACTGACAGAAATAAATCTTTCTTTGAAATATTAAATTGACATGGCTCAAAATGCAACAGATTCACACTGACTCAGCCCACAGTTCATAGATTTATCCCAACAGCAACATGTGCCAGAAGAAAAGGGAAAACTTAAACAAGTGATTTTAATAATAAATAAGGCTTTGAGTTTTAATAGTGCTAAAAGGCTTTAAATTCACACTTTACTGCCCTCTCCACCTTCAGTACTGCTGAATTCATAGAACTACCTCATACAAACTTTAAACATATAATAAATATTTCCTAAAAACTCTACAGGGAATAATGTTTGTTCTGTCAGTGCTTCATGGATTGTTTTGTGGCATCTACAAATAATGAATGATTAGAGCACAAACAAGAAAAATAATTCACTTTAAGGCATAAACAGCTGCACTTAATTCTGGAGGAGTGCCCAGAATTGCTGCTTTGAAATCCCTCTGCTTTTTCCACGATAAATATGGTACAGGATCATGTAACAAAGTCTGCAAACAAATTATTCCTACTTATCTCCTATGTGTCATTCTCTCCTGTGTGTTTATTCTGCCCTGTTAGTTTGGCATTGTTGCCTAGGTGCAGTACTGTATCACTCAGTTTTATGAAGTAATTACAGCTGGAAATAAGTTTTGTAAACCTGATTTACATCCTCCTAAAATTGCCATAAATCCATAACAGCCCAAGCAGCTCTGATTTAGCTCTGTGGCCACAGAAGGCATTTTCTACCACACTGGATTTGGACAGAAAGTCTCTAATCTGATAACCCAGGTGTACCAAGTCATATATCCTGTGACAGTAATCCAAGTGGCCCTCAGATTCCTTGCCTCATTTGTTTAGATCCTTGAAGTTTTCAAGGATTCAAGCTGCTGTGTTGGAAGAATAACTGGTTCTATCTGTTTTTCATGGGCTTTTTTAAAAGTTGAAAAAGGAGAGAACTTAATATCTAATACATTTCTAGAGTCTCTACTGCAAACTTTTACTAAAATTAAATTAGATGATACAAGTAAAGGTCAAAATTGAAATGGAGTCAATAAAAATCATTAGATTAACAGTGATCCTGAACTGAATCACCATCTAGCTGAGTCTCCAAATTAATACAGCCAGTCACCAAATAAAATGATTCTACCGCACCATCAGATCTTACAAGCCTGTGAATACTCTCCTATGGAATTTAAGGAGGCAGTGTCCATTTAAACCTTTCCCAATGACATCACTCTACTTACAGCAATCAGTCCAATCAGTTGAACTTTTTTGAATTTAAAAAAAAAACATATTTCTGCCTCAAAATGATCATGGCAAATTTGAGGCAATGAGAGGGAAGTGCACACTGGGGTCACCCATCACACACCAAATCCATCTCACTGAGACATGTTCTCACTCTGCCATCACAAAAACACAGAAAAATGTATTTATGCATCTCTCTCTAAGAGTTTTAATTTAGTAGTCACCCTAAAAGAGAAGTGTCTTTTCAAATGGTTCTATTTTACAACAGTCAATAATCTAAGCATTGTTTAGACAAAAGCTACCAAGTCTCTTTATTAACATCACACTTAACCTTGTGATTAGAGCATTTCTGTGACCAGAGGAATGGTCAGTGTGGTGACATCAGCATAGAAATCATTGCACTGACATGAACAGTGATGATAAAACTAACAGCCTGTAGTGCATACTTCAAGAAAAACCTTAGCAAACATCTTGCAAACAGGAAAAATGGCAGAATGAAATAGATAAAATTGGATAAAACCTCTGCCTTGTTTCAAAGTCCAACATTATCAGTGCATTTTCTCTATTCCTTGAAGGCCTTGGGTATAATTTGAAATGTCCCCATGTCATTGATTATAGGAACAACACTGAAAATTTAACTGAATTCCTGATATTAGAATTATAAAAATCCTTACACATCATGCTGGATTAGAGTTTGATATTTCTAGATGCTCACATGTATCCTAACCACCAAGCATGCAGTGGGCACCTTAAATACAGATCAAATCTAAAACCAGACTGAGTCAAAACCAAAACCAAGCCAAACTAACATCTCACCAGCATAATCCACTGAATGAAAAATGCTTTGAAAATCAGCCCAGAAGTTTTCAGTATCATCCAGGCTTTAAACTGGATCTACCCAGACCTCAGAGATACAAAAAACACCAACCAAGTATCTCTCAAAGCACTTCACTGTAAAAATATTTGGAGCCAGATGTACATCAAATTGAAGATAGAGATAGATGAAATTCTAGAAAGATCTTTTACAAGAGAGTAAATTAAAGAATTTTGGAATTGTAGAAGATTTTGTCATGAATCATATTGGCAAATCACTTAAATTTTTCATTAAGAGAAGTTCACTCATCTGATATTTAAAGAACATTAAAATATTTGTGGGTTATGATTAGTAATACAGGACTGAAATGCTATGATTACAACTTCTTGTAACTGAATGCAGTTTTAGAAGTAGAATCAGACAGTATTGTTTGATTCTGTTTAGACTTTTTGCTATGCCTGAATGAAAGTATCATTTCAAATTATCCCCAAACAAAATTTCAGTTTTTGCCCTACACTGTTTTTCTTTCACTTTCCTGTTCAGAACAAGACTTCTACTTTCTGGCTACTTTATTTTTCTTTCTGGGGCAGAAGAGCCATTGGAAATAATGAGAAATCCTCTGAAGCCAGGGAAGTAGGGTTTCCCTGAAAGTAGGGAAGATGATTTTCATTTAATCTTCCAATAACTGCAGGTATTATGGCAAAAATTACTTTCATTCCTGTTTTCTAGGGCGCTGTCACACTCCATTCCATTTTCTTTTTTCCCATTAGGAGCTTCCAAGCTAGGATGCTGTAGGAAGGAAGGCAATGTAAAGTACAAGGGAGTAGCTGCCAAGGCAGTCTTGATCAATAAATTACACCCCTTGTCCCTACAAACCTTGTCTGACACAGGTGAAGCACCACAGCACTACTGCTGGAGGGGAAGGGCATGGCTGGCACACCCAGATAAGGCAGAGAGACTTCAGCCACCTCTGCTGATAACCCTGGCACCCATCTGGATGGGCACTCCTGTCCCTGGCAGTTTGGATCTGGGACAGGATCTGGAGCTCCCTCCCCCTCAAAGAGATGCCACCAGCAGTGACCAGTTTCAGGTGGTAAATGAGGTGCTACCCCTCCCAGATGAAGCTGTTCTCAGCTTCCTATAAAATCAATTCCACTTCCAGCATGGATGTGCACCAAGAGGAAAAGTTTACTTTATAGATGTATATGCACCTGGTTTGGTTTTTTTTTAATATATAATGACTTTGTAATGACAGTCCAGTATTGAGTTTTTTAACACCACTTACTAATTCACGTCTTGGAATTTGCTATTAGCAGTGGAAACATGCAGCAGCTCCTGCTTTACCCCAAGTCATAGTTCTCAGATCCTAAGCCACAGCTCTGTGTCTGTGGATTTTGCCTCTGGCCACATTTTGCCTGAGAAGCCCAGGACACTGTTGGGATCTTGCTGCACACTCTCTTTGGCTGTGGTTCACATCCAAAGGAGCTTTAACCCTCCTTTGCTGGTTGTGGACAGGGGTTTGGTTCATGACACAATACAATATGACATTTTATGAGAGAAATATTTTACAGCTGGGGCCATCTGGCGAGTCATGAGGCACCCCCAGCCAGGGTATTTCGGAATGGATACTTAAATTTTATTTATGTTATGAAGACTCTCACATATAGGGAAAATAGGCTGGTTATTAGCTATAGAAAAAAAAAAAAAAGGGTAAGAATCTACCTAGCACATAGCACTGTTTTTCCACTGAGGGAGAATAAATTAGGTTAGTTTGCACTTTCTCTGCCTTCCAGACAATATGTTCTACCAGAATACTGAGGATAATTTGTCTAGAATGTATTATTCATATACAATTACGATGTATTAAAATGATAATGTTGTTAGAGTCTAAGGATCTAAACAAAGTATGTGGATATATTTAATATCTTTTTATTAGACTGACATATTTAGAAGAAAACAAACAAGATTTCAGAAGCTCAAGATGATCCCCAATGATCTGAGGAATTGTATGGCAAAAAAGTCCACCTGATCTTCCCTAACTATATCAGTTAGGCAAATAAAAGATATTAACCTGCTTCATAAACCTTGCTTCACTCAAAATACTGAAAAATTGTGCTCACATGTGTTTATGCTAAGATATGGAAATGGCAAGAACAGAGAGAAGAAATAAGGTTAAGAGCAGGGATATTTTTCACGCAAGTTATGCTAATATTCTCCTAAATTCCAACATGAGCTTCCAGCAAAGCTGTATTATTTTCAGTGAAACAAAATTACTCATGTGGAGCCTAAGCAAATTCAGTGACTTGCTTATTTCAAACAGGCTTTGTATTTTATGACTGTAAAAGATTTCAATTGCCTGGTAAGTAAAAACAGCTGATTTAAGGGCACAGTGTATCACCCAGCCAGCCCTTCCTCTAATACTTAGGTAATTATTCAAAATTGTTATTTATCCCTGTGAATGTGGATGTACATAACTTCCTCTGAAGGAGGAAAGCAGCACAGCACTTGCCTTGCTGTACAGACTCTTACCAAGCACAGACTCTGCTCTCCCAATAATCATTGACATATATCATTCCCAAGGGTTTGTGCTCCTGTGAATGTCTGGGGGTCCCAAGGATATCCCAGGGAAGCTCATCCTGATCTTGCCAGGACATCTGAAGTGCTGGTGCTGATGGAGCATCTCAGGATGGGGCTGCTGAGCCACCATGACACGTGTGTGCTCCTGGGTTGGGCACACGCCAGCAGCCAACAAACTCCTCAGGATCCCCCCTCAACTGCAGGGCTGATCCCAGCTGAGAGGGAGCAGGAGCAGCAGCAGGCAGTCCTGTCCCTGTGAACAAGCAAAAATGTGTGTATGGAATCACCTCTCAGGAATGGAGGAGAGTGGGAAAAGCCTGCTTGCTTACAGCTACTCTGAGGTACCTTAAAGAGAAGGACAACTTGGATGTTACCAACATTAAATATCAGATCCCTCAGAGCATTCCTCACAATGACTGTGCCACGAGTGGAGATGAATGTACAGCAAAATATTTTGACATCAGCCTAAAATACAGAACAATGGTGAAGTTAAAGCACCAACACAGCTCTGGAAGCAAAAAGAGCTCTACAACCTAGTTAGATAGGGCATTTACAAGAAACATAATTTAAAAACCTTCAATAGAAACCATGAAGAAGTTTCTGTATGTCACTACTAACTGTATTTTGTGCTTGATTTTAAATTATTGAGGGTTGGCTGGCTAGGGGCCAAAGTGCCACACTACTTGGCTGTTGCAGATATTTGTTGAAGACAGAATCCACAATGCACAAAGAAATGTCATCACTGTTTTTTGTGTAGTGCCTATGCATCTGTCTTCATTTGACTGATGTTTCAAAAAACAATCCTATTTTTTCTTCTTTAAATAGAGAGAATATATCAGACCAGCAGTTTGAAGTATTTATGTTAATTGAACAATTTTAAGAGCTTTACTATAAATAGCATTGCCAAAAACATCTGATTCAGTTGTCACCCACATAATAAGGATGTGCTTATTTATATTTTTTCCAGACATCTAAATTGCTGCCAATTGTGAAAGTAATACTGATGAAAAGAGGAAAAGGAAAGGATTGTCTTAGATGTACATCAATGACAACATCACTATATCCTATTTGAAAATTATTAATTTGGAAGGTTTGCAATTAATTTAAGTAGGGTAGAACACAGGGGAATTCTGGTTCTCCTACAGTCAGATCTTGAGGTTCATCAAGCTTGCAGTGGACTCAAATCAAGGCCACCAGCTCAAGGCTGTTCCTGAGCTCCTCCAGAAAGCTCCAGTCTGTATAACCCTCATAACCTGCAACAGGAAGTCCCTGTTTAAAGACCATCCCTCAATTCAGCATTAACAGAGTGCAAATTTTAAAGTAGGCTTCTTAACAAGCTGAAATGCTGCCAGGCCTTCTAATCCAGCAGCAAGTCCTGTCAAAACATGGTGACTTTGGACCAAAAAACCTCCATCACAGAGCAGAACAGGCTCATTTGGCTGGCAAGGGCAACCAAGTACTTCTCCTACAAAAAGGGAGAGGCTGAGAAACCCCACAAACACAAATTATTGAGACCCACACAAGTGAAAAAATTCAAGTAGCTGTGGGAGCAGGCACCAAATGGAGCTATTGAGATGAAAGAATGGCCCTGAATGAGCTCCCAGTGCACTGGATCTCCTCGAGGCAGGGTGGCTGAGCAGGGCATGCTTGAGCCGTGCCCCAGGCTGGGTGTGCATGTCACCACAAGACACCAAGAGAGCAAAGGCCACAAATCAAGCTTCAAACACTGAAAACAAACTTCTTTTCTTCCTCCATCTTTCATGAATATCTGAAAATAGCTGGAAATAACCAACAACAACGAAAAAAAGCTGGGGGCAAAGGCAGAATGATGTTGGAATCAGGCAGAAAAGTCCTGAGATGTATGCACAGACTGCACATGGGACCATGAAATTCTGAGTTAAGCTGCACAGATTCTTTCTGACAGGCATGCAAACAGTCTGTAGTGTAAATTGTATGGGATGGAAGGGTTTAAAGGCCATACCTGGGTCAGAGGACACTCACTTATGAACACCACTGACCCCAGGCTTCAGCTCAGGAGGACCCTGCAGTTCCAGCAGTACAACAGCCTCTCTCAGGCTTATAAAAAAGCTCCTGTTGCTAAGTGCAGGCTTGCTGGCAGCCATCTATATGCACTATTTGCCAAAAGGTTCTTTTTCCTCTTTTGACTTATT
Organism: Agelaius phoeniceus; assembly: GCF_051311805.1. Lineage (NCBI taxonomy): Eukaryota > Metazoa > Chordata > Aves > Passeriformes > Icteridae > Agelaius > Agelaius phoeniceus. Next base: position 11,411,419 of record NC_135277.1, read on the forward strand.
CAAACTTCTGTAAATTAACAGCTAAAAATGCCCTGTTTTTCACAGGTTTTAATTAAGATTGCCTTCTCCCTGCAGGAAGAGAAATACTGAAAATAGCCTGAAAAATTAGTCCCCTTGTTGCCAGGTGAGTTTCTCCAACACACCCAGCCTTGCTAATAAAGTGAAACTCCTATCTTCACTTCAGGTGGTAGCTAATTAGTATATTTTCTTAATTAAAATGCTTTTCCTATCGAGGTATTCTTCTAAAAGGCCAAGGAGGGCATTTTGTTGCTATGACCACTTAAAATCAAAATGTCTTATTAGAGGACGGGGACATCTGCTCTGGGTTTCAAAATCTCCTAGAAACTTGCTGGGAACACTGTGTGCAAGTCTACAACACCAACTGAATTGATTCAAACACCAAGTAAGAGATTCAAGACCAAAAGGTTTAAACTACAGAGGGCTGAAAACTCAGCTCATAAACCTGCCCATGGGAGAGGTGCCATTTGAACTAAATACGTGGTGTGTAACTAAACACTGTCTATGATTCTTTGATTCTGTTGTCACATACACATCAGTTCAGGGCCATTTACTTTAATTTCTGCTTAGAAATAAATTTAAGCCCTCAAAACTGTCTACTTTCAAATGGATCAAACTTTCACTGATTTTAACACCTACTGATCCTTTAATAACAACTGGTTCCAAACTGATTTCATGGCTTTTTAATTAGTATGTTACCAGAGCTCTTATAACTGTTGTTAACATTGCCACAGGTTTTAAAAATCCAGATGGTGTGTTTTGGCAGCTGGGCTGTTTGCTTGACCAGCCTGCTTGCATTTCTGTTCTATTTATCATAGTTCTCGGTTAGGACTTCCAGCAGAATGTATTTAAAAGTTGGGAGATGCGGGAAGGGGTTGCAATGGAGGACAGACCCTTCCAAAAAAAAAAAAAAAGGCTGAAGAAGAATGATGGATTTGGTATTTTTTTACTTCATACTTCTGGATCTTCAGTGACTGTTCCCCTTCCTCATTTTCTCTCTGGAAAAACTGTGTACAGAGCTACCTTCAAACTTTCACAGACTGAGAACAAAAAATAAAAATATGTGAACTCCAGCATTTTGAGTCATTTGTAGGAAGAAATGTATCAGTTTTTCCCCCTTTTCTCGTTTTCCTGTCAATGGTGTTCAGATAACATAGAAACTCGAGCCTTTCAAATGCTGCAAGCTGAAAGTAGGTTGAAAGTATCTCACTCTGCTTTTACCAAGTTTGAATCTGTCTGTGATTCCTGCAGAATGGGAAGTAGGAGAATTACATGCTGCTTCCATCTGTCTCATTGTATCTGAGAGTGCAGAAAGGAGCTGTCACACCAGCAGCTCTCCATCACAGCACTGAGCTGGGGTCACAGCCATCTTTCACCTATTAAAGATAATTCCAGGCTTTGTCTGCAGTGTGGAGTGTTTCCTTCCCCTTTCTTTTTAGGTGTAATGTATAACCTTGTCAAAGAGCTAAATATACTGCCAGTTCTCACAAGAAACAGAGAAGTGTCAGGGACTGAATCTTTTCACACTGACTTATAATAAGTTTCCGGTTTTGGGGGGCTTTTTATAACAATTTCATGACTTGCAGAAGCAGTTAATTTCCCCTCTTATACAGTACCTTAGGGTTGTGAATCAATTTGTTCTTGCACAGACATAGGTGAAATAATATCCCTGCTGAATAATGCTACTGCACTGGGAGTTTGTGACTGACATCTTGGGAGGGCAGAAGATGTGACTCCTTTGAACATTAAAATATGAGAGGATTTGTTTAAGGTCCAAATGCATGAAAAACCTTGCCATTCATGCAAGGTTTACTGACCTGACCAATGATAGGAAAGGACTGTTGAAAAATTAGTATCTTCGAAATAGAAATTCCAGATTTCTAGGGAGAAAGTCATAGATATTTGTAGATCAAGAAGTGAATTATCCATTAGAAGCCAACATTTTGGTTTTAAAAAGGGAAATCTACTAATTTAAACAAAACACAAACAAAGTTGTAATCAGGATCCTGAACATCTGCCTTTCACCCTCAGTCCTAGCAGAATGATGGTAAATTTTTGCAAGAAGAATTAAGTGATTGTTAAACTGAGCCTCCCAGGCTCCATGCCTGTATAGTAGGAAGTCTGGGAAATAACAAGATGCCTGAGGGTCTGTCAGCCCTTCAGGCTCTCACAGCAGAGGTGGGAAGCTCTGCATTCCATGGCAGAGATGTAGCTTGCAATCATGATACCCAGGTCCTCCCATGATGATGCAACAAACCAAAGATTTTTTTTCTTTAGAGTAGGGATTAGAAACTTGCATTTGAAACATACAGTCAGGTGAGTTCCCTGGCTCAGCAGGGAAGGAGATGTGGGAAAGAGACAACATTGGAGGATATGAGGGGTCTATGTTCAAAACAAAGGAAAACAAAGGGTAGCAGAGAGAGATTTTAAGGTTAAGCCTCACATTCCTATTATGAAGTTACACATTTCACATTTACTACAGAAGCCTTCTATTTCCTAAATCCAGTTCCTTGCTCCTCCTCTGTTCTTCATTATCTTGGCACATAATTCTGCAATATAATCCTGCCACAGTGTTCCAAAGAATTTGCATTTGAACTGTGTAGTCATACATAAGGCACTCTGTGCTAGTTGTGTGATACATCTGTGCTGTGTGGCAGCAGCCCTCCCTAGAGCAGGGTTTCAGAGTGATGGTAACAGTAGTAGGGAGCTGGCTCCTCTCAGCATTGATGGGAATGGTGCAGCAGCTGAGTGAGAGCACTCGAGGTTACGGCGCAGGATGAGGAGCATGGGCCTGCCTGGCAGCACCTGTCGTGTCACAGCAAATGAGGCTCCTCAAGCTCTGAGTTGCTCCAAGCCCTGAGCACAGTGGAGGTGTTTGTGCTCAAGGGCAGACACCTCCTGCTCCATATCGGTGCCGTGATCCTGCAGGCACCCTGAATGCCTTAGCACTGGCATTGCTGTGACATCTCAGTCACTCAGCCACACAGAAGCAGGTGGGTAGAGCCCAGGACATCCAGTCTATGTAACCAAAACTGTGCACAGAGATGCAAATCTCAGTGTTTAGCTGGCTTTGTGCATTCCAGACCCCTCTCCTGTCAGCAGGCCCTGCAGGCAAGAAGCCACACTAAACTGATACATGCTCCAACCATTTGTACCAGGAACCCTGGTACAAATCTTATATTAACAAATAAGTTATTGCTTACTAGGATAGAGGTCATTATCAATGGAAGCTGCAGAAAGTTCTCAATCTAGACCCTTCCTAGAAATTCAGGATCTACCAGAAACAGGGAGTTGCAGCCTCTGGGATGTGCTTCACACAATGCTGCAGTTTGTGCTCATAGGGACATGATCTTGAGAGATTCCTGTGCCACATCTGTGGCATCCCTGTGCTGCCCTGCCAGACAAGAATTACCTGGAAAATCTGTTGTCTTGCTCTGTTTTGTTGAACACACACAAAAAGCAAGTGTAGGCCTAGGCCTGGTCCCACACAGCCATGTCCCTGAGTGACCCAGGTTCCTTGCACATCCCCTCCACGTCCAGGGGCTCTGTGGGGACCAGGAGCTGCTCCCCACTGCCTGCACATCCTGCACATCCCCTCCACATCCAGGGGCTCTGTGGGGACCAGGCTGCCCAGGAGCTGCTCCCCACTGCCTGCAAGGCCGCCAGCTCCTCTGCATTTGGCCAGAAGGTCTCTCCAAAGACACCAGCTCCTCTGCATTTGGCCAGCAGTTCTCTTGCTGGCTCCTGCACACAGCATGGGTTAAAACACTACTCTAATCCCACTTCCCATCTGCTCAGGGGAATCTCCAACCAGTTCCATGTCCCTGCATAATCCCATTTTGATGTGGGTAAATTATGGACCTTGTTTGAAACTGCTCACCAGAACATTTACATACATCATTCAAATGTATCTGTGAGGCCTTAAATTTCTGTCTGTAGGGAGAGGTTCTTCCCAAGGTGTCTAAAGGGCACTATGTAAACCTCAGTCACTAAGTGCTTTAGGACTATTTCAAAAATTCTCTACAATTAGAAGTGAGAAATAGTTTTAAAACTCCGGTAGAAGTCAGGTGCAGCAGACTCCCACCCACAAAGTCTGTACACTTAAATGTGCACTTAATGATGCCTTACTAAATCACTTAACAGAAACAAACAAAAGTATCATGGAAAAAACCACAAAGAACTGCAATATTTCAGTAATTTATAGTTCACATTTGTATAATGATTTCACACTGGAATTTCTCAGATGCAGATTGAAGACTACACCGCACAACAAAAGCACAACAAAAAAAAGCATATCTTCATCTAAACTTTGCCTGTTGGAGTGTGTCATTTCAAAATTCACCACTGAAAGATTTTCCTAGAAGAACTCCAAGGAGTACTCTAAAATGCTTTGATATTATCATAATCAATGTTTTTAATGAAAAACACATTATTCTGTTTTCTTCTTGAAGGAAGAGAATCATACTTAAAAGTGTGTCTTTTATCTTCATATTTGAAATTCATAAAACCAGCATTTATCAGGAATCCTAAAGGCACTTCTCCCACAAAATCTGAAGTCACAATTTACAGATGATACATCTGTTAATTGGAAGTTCTATTTTTGACAGATGTTCGATATGTATTAATGATCTGGTGCTTTGACTAATCCAGCCAAATCAACAGCTTTAGATGGAATTCAAAGGCTATTTCGGGGATCTCAGCCAACATTTATGTCACTAAATTTTAAAAAAAGAAAACCAAATCCACAGCAGAAGCCTGTCTCACATCCTCATAAATCTAAGTGTATAGAAAGTAAAATATGAATTGTCACACTCTTTCCAAATCAAGCTGACCAGAGCTACATTGAATAAATAAATAAATGGACAAAATACAGCTATTGTTATTGCCCATGGGTTCAATATTTACCAGTTTATGTACCATCTGAGCTGTTTCCTGTAATCAGCCAGGCACATGGCACTTTCATTCTCAAGAGACATTATCACCATGACAACTTTATCAGAATAAATTATGAAACACAACACTTGGGGCACGCAGAATGCGGGCACAGGTTTGGAATATTGTTTTGTTAATTACTCTTTTAACAACGCTCCAAGTGCCCACTGGAGAAGAGGAAATTAAAAAAAAACCTACAAACCATGCCTATCAAAATAACAATAAAAATGTAAAAACTTAGCAAAAAGAAAAGGAATAAAGTCATTAGGCTGAAAAATGGGCAATCAAAGGAGCTATTGCGCTCGGCAGATGGAAAAGCAGCAGGTGCCATAGTGCGATGGGACCTTGCTTCCCATCATGCACACTCCACAATGATGCAGCCTGACAGGGAAGGGAATTAATGTGTCGGAGCAGGTACTTTCTGTCCATTAGCTGATTCTCAATACATCCACACAGACTGCTGCCTCTACCTGCTCTTGGAGAAAATGACTAACAAGCCATTGTTCCCAAAGTTCACGCGAAAGGACAGCGCTGTGTGACCTGCCCGTCACCATCCCAGATTAACGGAGTGAGGCTGACCAAGGAAACATTTCTGCACCTCAGACTGGGATTAGAGATTTCAGCCTATGAATAAATTATTTGAATGCAGATGTTTGGAATACATTAAGGTAAAGCATATTGGACAGGCTCCACTGGGGGGAAATGCTGATGAATAGAATTTCCAAGGCTGTATTAACTCTGGCAAACAACAAAAGCAGTGTGCAGAGCCCGATAACACACCCACACCTATTCTTTATCTGGGAAAATCCCTTGTTACACCAAGGACAATTTATGTACTGTAGAGTCCATCACTCTGGTGGCCTGTGACACATCACTATATTCTGGCTCGTTTGCATTCCTCATTTCCATCACAAATGACAGAAAATAAAACCATAAAAATAGAAAAAAATCAACACAGGGAGTCTTGAGAGGTTTCAGTTTGTTCAAGTCTGTCAGTCCCCTTCACTGGCCATCTGTCCTTTTTGCTGCTGAGTTCAAGGATGTCTACAATGAGAAGTACAAGATTTACTTCTGGCAGCAGCACAATGACACATTTTGAAGTCCTTGCTTCTGACAAAGCATTTCCAAAGAGGCACAGAAGTACCAAGTTTGCCCTGACTGAAACAAATGGCAAATTTATTTCCACAAATAAAAGGAATCTCTAGAAGGTCTCCATTAGAATTTTTCAGTACTAGAAGAACAAAAATTGATATTTTTATCTGCAGTATTTAATATGAATTTGGCACAATCATACACCAGGTTTCAGTTAGACACCAAGGTGGAAGACTTCCATGATCAAAATATTTTCTTTTTTAATTTACAACAGTCTGAGTACACTCTTCTTTGAAAATGTTTTGTTTTGCAATATCATAAACAAATAAAACATTAATGATTTCAGAACCCTGCTGATATTTCCAACTGGATAGATTATGTTCTTCTTTGTAATGATCACAATTAAAACAAAGAAAACCCAAAGCAAAAAGATAGATAAAGCAAGTCACTAGTCACAATAGAAAAGGTAGAAAATTCATGCAGTTTAGACAATACATCTTTTGCTCTCAGTCTGCTACTGTGTAAAGTATAAACAGCAGCTGCATGTAGTGCTAATTTTATTTTAATACCTTGGATTTTTAAAATGTAATTTTAAGAAAAAATTAGCATTCCTTTTTTTTCTTCCTAATTTTGTTGTCTCATTACACCCTAGAGCTAAGAATTATCTCCTTTTAATTATTTCAGCTTCTCAAAAACTAAGGACCATTATTTTCTGAAAACATCCTTCAGAATCCTCTTAGTTTATTACATTCATAATTAGAGAAAATAATGACATACCGTTTACAGATATCTTTAGAATTGAACCACCAGAAGATCCATTAGGCACGCTTAGGCCTTTCAAACAATCCACCAGACACAGGCAAAAGCCACTTTTTGAAGGCCTAACTTAAAACTGTAACATGACCTTTTTTTAATTTAAAATTTGGTTTATCAAAATGCTACCAGAAACGGTCCATTTGTTTTGTACTGATAACACAGGCTATGACTTCAGGGAACTTTTAAGTGAATAAAGCATATGCAGGACTAGCCAAAGGATTATTTTAGAAATTTGGGGTATAGCCAGGGCAACCTTCACACCTGGCTTATTTCAGTGGCATTTGAGATCCAATAGAAGAATAAGAATTAACACTGAGATAGAACATATGCAGAAGGGTCATGGCAGTTCCAGAAACAAGCATGTAATTAGAGACTGTCTCTGCTTCAAGCAAATCTGTGAATTTAAAAAGAAGGCTTGAGAAGAAGATGAGACCAGAGAGAGAAATATATACCACAGAAATGTGAAAAACTCTTATCTAAAAGCCTAGGCACAAAGCTAAATCTCAATATGCTTCTGCAGCAGTTGTTAAAGCAAAGGATCTCTAGCTGTCCAGATCTTGGAAATGCCACCAAACAAACATTGCATCAAATTTAACCCACTCGGGTGCCTCTGATTAAGCTGATAATGTATTTCAACTGTGCAATTCACTGCTGGACTAATATTTATGGAGTTAACTAAAGAGCCTATGTTTTCCCAGAGTCCAAAGGGACATGCCTTAAAGCCTAAACATGGTATTTCTATACAGTCTGCTTCTAGCAGCTGCCATTTAAATGGAAATTGCTGGATAAATTTCCAATCATGACCTATAAGAAATATTTCTAGCAGCATTTGGCATGATTGATTTGAGTTCTGTAGCACTGCCTTCTCACAGGGATTATCCATTTTGCAGCCTGCTTTGCTCCACAGGAAGATGGAACGATAGAGACCAGGAGGAAAGGATGAATACAAAATGCCTGCTAACCAGCAAGGCTAATGGCACTATTTATTCCTAAACCTGTATCAGAACTCGTTTTGTAGTAACACACAACAGCAGACCAAAAAGACATTGCAAAGATTGTTGTTGCGATTGCTTTTTTTGACCATTTAAAAAGCCAGTTAAGGTGCAGCCTGTCTGCAGATGCTGCATGTTAGCAGACACAGTGTCATCCCACTGCCAGCAGCTCAGAATGCAGCACCATTTGCACTGACACATTTGTACATAGCATGGCCTCCTCTCTATGTGCTCATTTACAATCTGATTGCCTGTCCACTTTAAAAAAAAATTAATAAAAGAGATCCCTCTGTGAAATGAGTAAAATACTATTACTAAATGATATGTGTAATCATTCAGTACCATTACTACTGAAAGGTGATATTGCAGTGACATTGAGAAAATTGGATCTATTCTTCATACAATTATATAGCTACACGTTCACTCTAATGCCATTCTAATTGGAAAGGAGCACTGAAATGTGAAACTGGGCGCATTTCAATATCTAATTATCACTCGGTAACTCATTCTCAAAGTAGTTTTCTGGAAAAGACAGTTGCCAAGAATGCTATTTTAATTCTGAAGTCTTCACTAACATTCTTACAGAAAAAAAAAAAGAAAGTTTTATTCACTATTTGTTTTTATTTCAGCTACACCACTGAAAAAAGATGGACAATAGATATAAACAAACATAAATTGGTCTGGCTTCAATGGAAAAACATTTGCCAGTCAAGGGATTGTGAGCAAGGTATGCTTCCTTGGGCAGGAGCTCTTAAGGGTTAAGAGAGGAAAACAAATTAAATTAAAAAAGCAATATAAAGGCAACATTTTTACATAAAACATTTGCTAGATAGAACAATAAAAGAAGTAATTTGAGTTATTGTAGGTAAAATCAGCAGGATCTACGTTAGAGACCCATTACAGTGCTTTAACAGGGTACTTTTGAATTGGTGTTTCTCCCTCAGGACTTAACCTGATGACAATCAAATGCAATTTAATTTTGAAAACAGAATACTTTGGGGGAATTTTATAATGAAAATATTCTAAAGAACCAAACATACATGAAATGTGACAGTTTCAGGGATGAGTCTGGGTTTTGTTTTTGAAAGGAATAGAAGCTTTCACACATCAACACCTATATCCATACAACAGCCTTTGCATTCACATGAACAAAAGGATGGCCTGCCTGCTGGTGTAAATTGGCAGCATTCACCTGCTAAAAGCCTCCTTGCAAAAAATCCAACAAGCAGTCAGAGGTAGGTGAGTCTCAAGGTGCTGAAAGATCTGAAAATCTCCAGTTCTCTCTATTTTCATTATCAGGCTAGAATTCATCATTTCCCCTACATGTTTATCCTTCTTCCCTCCACATTCTCTCCTTAAAAGCACAATTTAATCTAAAAATGAAATTACTTTTGTTACTGTCTTAAAAGGCTGTGACAGGACGTGTTAGGAAGAACAACTTGAGACAGTAGATTACCAACACCAGAAATACCAAACACTGTCTGAACGTGCCCCATTGTGGCTGATGTTGATCTGTAATTACATGAGCTTTTAAAACAGGGTACATCACAAGAAGTTTCTCCAAAGATCATTGCTCTGTATCATCCTGCCCAACACAGAAAGGATGGAGCAGGGGGAAGGGGAACAAAACCACTAATTTCTGCAGGTGGCATAAACATCCAAACCTGCAGCCAAGCAGATCCCCTTCAATAACGTGAAAAAGATCCTTCATTCTGCTTTCCATAAAGCTGCTCCAGAGCTTTACATGTAGCTGCTGGAATCTCAGTCACTCTCTCCAAGTTTCTACACACAAGTACAAGTGGCTCCAAGATTTTCTAGCCAGTGCTCTAAATGCCCTAGAGAACATACCTGCCAGCTTAAGGATCTTTAAAATAGCCACTAGATAGAAGCCATGCAAATCAGGTTAGGACCATGAATTGTTTTGTATTTGCTTTGATCACAAGTTTAAAACACATTTTGCTGAAAACCAAGGCAAAAAGTAGATTTCAACCTTCTGGGCAGTGTCTGCTACCTTCCCTGCCAAGAGAAAAATAACTGATTCCTTGCTATTGACATGCAGAGTGTTTTCTTCTACTACTTAATGCTCCTGGGTCATTGGTCCTTCTTAACTTTTCTCATCTTTTCCTTACTTAGTTTTTTTTCCCTTTGACAGTCATTCTTAGCCATTTGACTTACTTTCCACTTTCTATGCAATTCCTACTTGTGGCTTAAATCCTTGAAGAGTTCATGATTTAGCTGACCTTCTCCTGAGGATAGCCAGTGTCCGTGGCCTTGCTGGAAAGTCTCCTGGGAACTGCCAGTTCTTCAAAGTCTTTTCTCTCCCAGTTCTTGAAAGTCTTTTCTCTCCCTCTCACACAGTATCCATATCACTAACCCAAGGCTATTAAGTATCCCTTTATTAAGCCCAGTATTTTAAATTTGTTCTTATCTCTCTCCACCTTTTCTGTATCAGAAATGTCAATATTTCATAAACTTTCTCATGAACTGCACCTTTTCCTTTTGCAATTTCACCTGTTCACCTTTATGCAAAGGCACCAAAATGCAATCCGCAAGCCTCCCTTTAACTCTTTATTCCTGAAATTCTGAGAACTGACTGCAAAATGTTTCAAGCAGATATTGGGCCATCTGCATTCCTTTCCAGCAGGTAAGTGGGGAGCTCATGAGCCACATGGCTGCACAACAGCATGGCCAGCACCTTTGGCTACTCTGCTTTTGATCATGAGAACTGTAAGACACTAAGACACCTAATGGAAGTGTCTGTATCCATCTCTTGCTACATTCTGCTCATCAGAGCAGAGTGCTCTAAATATCCATACACAACCAACATTTCCATTTCTCCCAATAGTTCATTTCCTTGCCTCATTTTCTAATATATCCTATTTGATATACATGATAAAACTTCATCTTTCCTCCTAAACAATCAGTGAATGTTTATTTATGTTATTATTGTATGTTAAGACTTCAATTCCTCCCCTTCACTTCCATAATCCTTGCATTACAGTACCCAAGACACAAATATGTTTGACATATGACATAAAGGCTATCAGAAGCACCAAGGATTTGAAAGATATCTTAAAAATACATACCACAGACTCTATTTTCCCCCCTGTCCAGCATATAATGAAATTTTAATGGTGCTTTGCTGTGACTAGCCAGAAGGAGAATGTTACTGACAGATGGATGCTAAAAGAAAAGAGCTAAAAACAACTAACAGTCCTAAACTGATGAAAACAATTTAAGAATCAGTCTGTTGCCTAGGTTCAGATTGCTGAGAGACTCTAATGAAGACTGTTCAACCATACTTTTGGATTATTGATAATCAGTTCTTGAAAAAGAAAAACTCTAAGTCCCATGGCAAATTGATATTTTTCCTATTCTTCTTATACAATACCAGTTAAGTAATTCATGCCATTAAAAATCTACAGCATTTTAAAGGGGATGGCAGCACAATGAAGGAAAAGCACAAATTAAATAATCACTTTTCCTAAGAGATCTGATTTTTCATGGAGAGAATTAGAATTGTGGATCTATGAAAGACAGAACACAGAATAGAAGAGTACCTCATCCTTTTTTGATAACAAGAATGCATTGCTAAATGAATATAGCACCATATTTCTCATTTGTTTGCAAAGTTTGAAGATAAACTCTTAAAGTCAACATAATCTTGAAGTATATGGATTAACCTTTTCCACATGTAGCAATCACCAGCCAGAAGATGGAGAGAAATTCATATTCTAGGAAAAGGGCAGAAATAAATCCTTGCCCTTCAGTACAGCCTAGAAAGCCTCTTCTGGCCACCCACACTAGGCTGAAGTTCATTTTCAGAGAGCTTGCCAGAGTGAGATAACAGAACTATCACTTGAGCAGGGGGAAGATTTGTTTCCCTGGGCTTGAGACAGGCCTTGGGCAGGCAGGGACAGCTCAGCTCATCAGAGAGGGCTCTTTGCAGCTCAGTGTGGACTCAGCTGTACTCCTTAAAGGATCAATTCATCTCACATATTTTGCATGTCCTCTCCCAATCGAGGCAAACTCCTGCCCCTAATGACTCTATTGACTATAAATGGAATCTGGACAGCTACTTCTGGCCACATGAATCCCACCCTAGTCCAGGGTTATCTCATAGCCCACAAGAAAATAAGGATATTGAAAGGCTCTGGAAGAACAAGAGTAATTTAAAAGTAAAGACAAAAATACAGAGCTATGAAAGATGCCACTATCCTCTTTCACAGAGATTGCCAAATAATCAGAAGGAATAGATCACATTCTGTGAATTCCAGAGTACAGAGATAGCTCCAGCATTCTTTTTTCAGCAATGCTCTTCTAACATTTCATTTGTTCAAGCTTTTGTTGCAGAAGGAATACCACAGCATAGGACTTACATCACAATGTACTTAGTTAATTTTGCAATGTGTTTCAAAGACCTTCTAGACAAGAAAAATTGAATAAGAGAATCTCTCTTCAACTTTAAAAAAAAAAAGTATATTTTTAAAGTAATGCAACAACAACCTTGAAGCCATAGATTTTTAAAGGTTTGCCAGGAATATTCAGCTTCAGCAAGTTAGTAACTGATTTTCAATCAAAGTATCTATCTTTGATGTGCTTACAATACATATTCAATAAATAAATGAAGAAGACTAACAATTTTCCCAGTCCACTCTATGCATAAATACACCAACATAACCTGGAGTCTATTTTTACCTGTGGCATATGCATTAATACTGCCACTGCATATAATCTTTAGTCTCATTCCACAGAGAAATTAAACCAAGAAGTTTTTGAAAAGACTTACTAAAGAGGCATTATATCTCTTGATAAAATATTTGTTGCTGCTAAAAGAGAAGAGAAAACCTCAGAAACATGTGATAACTCACCCACTTTCAAGTTTTTTGTCCTCATCTATTTCTTCTTCTTCACTCACACTAGAGTTAAAAATATTCTCTCTCCATTTCAACTGGCTACTGAAAACCCAGTCAGTAAGATCTACAATAAAATGCTGTATTAAAATGCAAGGGTGCAGATGAAGTGTGAGTCATTCTTGTTTCATCAGAGCCATACCACAAACAGTAAAATCAACTGATTTGCAGTGTTTGTCTCTGAATTTTGTTCTAGCAAAATTGTCTTGTAGCTAGAGGTGCTCAATGGACTCTCACAAAGCTGGATAAAAACCCTGTACCTGCACAGCCACCAAGAGGGGAGCAAAGCGTTGCTGCACCCTTCTCTCTCTCAGCCTCAGCAGGCTGCAGGTTATGGAGATGCCCTACCTTTATCAAGGGACACAACATTACCATGAGCTTCTCTAAAAGAGATTTTGCTGTGAAGTTTCAATGAACACAAAAGCTAAGGGACTTGGGCTTGATAACAACACATTGATATCTTTATTCATCTCCTTTGTTGCACATATCCTCTGGGCATCTCTGGAAACATTCCCTCCTCTCAGGATTTGTACCACCACACTGTGAAATCCAGAGTTCCCCCATCACCTTAATAGGTCTAGACTCAACTATTAAGTGTTTTAGCCCAAAGGATGACAGGGGATTTGACAATCTCATATGTTACCTGAACAAATCTGCTGAGACAGATTAACTACAATGGTACATTTCCATTTCCCACTGCCTCTTCTGACTGCAACAAAGCACCTTTTTCAGCAGAATGGAAAGCATCCCTCTGAATTCTATATAGATATAAACTACCTCACCTGAAGCATGAAGGAGATGAAAGCATATTTAAGAAACCAGCCAGGAAAGAACAATTTGCTTCCCAGCTTAATTAATTAAGTTGCATTACCTGCCATAGCACCTTATTAATACAAGATCATTTAGCAGAAGTAAAGCCTTCAAAGAATTTAATTTTACCCATCAAAACTAACTTCATCCTGATATTTTGCCAGCACAAACCAATCCCTTCCAAATTTGGGCAATTTCAGACCTTTCCAGTAAACAGCAAAATAATTTCTTTAAGAGCAACATCACAGTAGAAAATAATATCCATGTTTTATTCTCAATATCAGTTACCCCCACACAGATGTTGGCAACAAGCTGCTGAACTCTTGATATCCATATGTATTAATTACTTTTCATTAACTACCTAGAGAATGCTGCAAGTAAAGTAAAACATGAGTAACTCCCCACAAAATTCTGAACAAAATTCTGACAATTCTGAACCTGCACAATCAGAGGAAGGAAGCTAGGTGTACAGCCAGAGACCTCATAAAAACAAAACCTCATATACCAGTACTTACATTTTAAGATTACCTCGTAACATTGGAGACAATATTTCTAAGCCTGAAGGGCTAAAAGCTGTGAGGTTATTAACAGCCATGTCTTTAGAAACTTACTCTCATCTGCCTCAGATGCTTAATGAGTGGTTGGAAGGGAAAGGGAATCAGCTGCTTACCATTAATCATTGCAAGAAGTAGCCCTGCAAGCTCATAAATAGCAGGTAAACCGTTTTTACTGATATGGTTAGGATGATAGTATGGGACCAGGGACCTTAGCTCTGCTTTCATCTCTTCCAGTATTCTGGGGATGGTGACAGTATCACCACCCCTCCTCCAGTTTGCCCTTCCCTTGACAATGTTGTGTTTTTCCTTGCTTCCTTTGAGCTTTTCTCATGAAGATATTGCAAGGCAGACAGGCACTATATAAGAAAGACTTAAATTATAAGACCACAGAGAAATGCCCATTATTTCACATTAAGGAAAATTTAGTATTTCAAGCAGATGCCTATACTGTTAAAAAAGTTTGGCTTCATCTCTTCTTTTTTTAACCTATATGTGTCTTTTTTTTGTATCCACAAGTCTCAGGAGTGCTACAATCATCTCATTTCTTCCTATGTTTCAGAGCTCTTGCAGCTCTCTTCTACACAGTGACATCTCTCTTCTACACAGTATCCTCAGAAACCCACAGGGCAATCTATTTATAACTGCAGTGGAATGAATATTCCACAGAAACATTTCAGTTAAGGAACTTTGTGCCCCTTTTTCTTTTTATAGACAATCACAGGAAGATTCTAATAATTTAATTTAAAAATGACTGAATGTATTTGCCATTTGGGCAGATTGGCATGGTCAAGCCCTCCAGTCACTTTCTGCTCCTTGCCTCAGTAACTCTGTTAGCAAAGTATTATTTTCAAACTATGATTGCCAAGACAGAATATTGCTGAAGGGGCCTGTAAAAATCAGCCATTTCAGAGGACACTTAATGCAAAAAAAAAAAACAAAAAAAAAAAAAAAAAAACAAAACAACTATTTTTAGGGAAAACTTAATGTAAGAAAGGTTTATATAAAATTTAAGATAATTATTAGGAAAGGTTAAATGAATATTCCCTTTTCTTCCATTATCGTGGCACTATTAAGGCCATCATTCCTGTGTTATTTGTTTATTTACTGGAATATATTAGATGTTTATTTACTGTAAATATTTACTTACTAGACTATTTACTAGAATAGCTGTATTCCCCAAAAGTTGTGGGATTGTTCTAAAACAATGCAGTGAATGCATTAGAGACTTATTCACAGATTTCTTTCTGTATGAAGAGAGTGAATTAACTACTTCCATATGTTTACTGGAGCCATATATTCTAGATTTTAATGGGAAAAACATCTGCTAAAATCAAGACAGTACCAAGCACTGCTGTGTTGCCTCTAATAAGACATAATTTATCATTTTTTATCCTCCTTGCTAAAGTACAAATTGACCTTGAAGACCTATTCTATAGTAGCAAGATATTTTTCCATAGTTTTTCTGTGAAACAACAAACAGCAAATTACAGTGACCTGTTGAATTTGGAATGATCTCCCCAATAGATTGTCTCCTTTCATGTAACTCGGCAATTGTTACCTGTTATCAGCCTCAGGTCGGTCATTTAAAAAAAAATTCTGTAAGATAACAGTGAGGTATTGGATAAAGCTCTTCATAATTTAGGGAACAAAACTGCAAAACTAGCTTGCCTAGAACTGCAGAATTTCCTCTCCTTGAGAAAGAGGACTGAAAAAATATATAAAATTGTGAGCTACTGAAACAGAATACTGAACATATAAGACAATATTGAACCTGATAATTCAGCATTAAAGTGGAGGTGAGAAAAAAAAACAAACCCAAAAGCACAATATGACAGCCACTTGGTCCATAATAGCAAAAAATCTCAGAAAACTTAATTTGTGAAAAGGCATTATATAAATTGATAAGAAAAACTTCACCTATTTTGAACTGAGGTAATATGTGAACAAGTTCATAATAACTTGCATCAGTTTTTGAGCTGATAGTGTCATAATGAAAAATAAATAGTAATGAGAATTTGGTATGAGGTATTTGCTTTATTTGTATTTAATTTGTATTATTTCATAGGATTCTAGATCCTCCTGCCAAGAAAAGGGATCTATGCCTTAGCACAGCTTCTGGGAAGATCTGCTCCAGGATTTCCCAGGCACAGAGCTCAGTAGCTCTTTCTACCTCTTTCAAAGAGGTGCAATGTTTCCCTTTTTTCCAGTCACCAGAGACTTCACCTGACCACCATGACTTTTCAAATATCATGGAGGGTTGGTCGACAATTCCATTGGTCAATTCCCACAGGACTTTGAGGTGTTTCTCCCCAGGTATCACAGATTTCTGTATGCTCATGTTCCTCAGGAGGTCATGAACCTGATTTTCACGGGCAGTGGGAGGGACTCCTGCCCACCCAAGGAGCTCAGGGAGGAGCTGTCAGCAAGGGCACAGAATTTCAGTAGCTCAGACTTCACTTTCTCCCTTGCTGTTGGCAGTGTTGCTCATGGAGCAGGGGCTGGGGATGTGCTTTCCCTGACATTCCCTTCCTGTTACTCTTCACTTCCCTTGGCTAGTTCATGTCCATCCCATGCTCCTCCCAGGATCTGTGTCCTTGCTCCCACTGCCTGTGCTCCTCCTCCTCCTTCCCTTTGCCCAGCAGGTCTCAGCCCAGCCATGCTGGCCACTTCCCTTCCTTGCCCAATTCCTTATCCTGTGCATTGAGGGCTCTGACACTCTGGAAAATCTCCTTAAGGATCTGCCAGCTCTGCTCTGCTCCCCTGTCCCTGCTGGCAGTTTCCCAGGGGGTCCAGTAACTGTATATGGGGCTCCCTGAAGGTTGACCATACTTTTATAGAGGCCAGAGGACCAGCAAATTTAGAATAGTATCATCCTCTTTTATATCTCCTGTCCTCTTTCTTTTATTTCTGCTTACAAATGCAATGCACTTACTGACATCAGGTAGCTGATGATTTTATTAACTTGACTGGACAGAACCTGTGCACACCTAATGACACAATCTAAATCATGTTTTGTTTCAGGAACCATGTAAAGTCATACCCCTGCTTGCTGGCTTCAAATCACATAATTTAAAATTCATCAGCATTCCTATCCCAGCTCATACTCTAGCCATTACAAAGTCATGGTTATGCTCTTCTAATTACATTGCTTATGTCAGGGAACAATAAATTCCTTTTTTTTTTGAGTAATTTACTGTTCAAACATTATCAAACTCTTCATATCAAAACTAACTGCAATGATTTGTGTACATTGAGTCCTAACATTTTAGATTCTGACCAAATTTCTCTTTTTTCAATTTCTTTGACTCTGATGCTAATAGATCTGCTAATAGAATTATGACCCTTCAGTGGGACAGGATCTGCAGAGGTGGTGCATGAGATTATTCAGGTTGGGTTCAGTTGTGTTTCAGTCTAGATAACTGGGAAATAAATTTTTCACAAAGAATATGCCACAAAAACCCTTGTAGCCCATTTTTTTAATGAAGAATTGCCTTCTTGGAGCCAGACACTTTCCCAACCTCTCACTTATTTTTAAAATAATCATAATAAAAATAATAATTCTTGTGATTTATCAGCCAGTCTCCAGCTAGCAATCTTCACTTATCTATGGGCAACTTTATTCTTTTAAATACAAGTGAGCATAATATTGAAGTATCAATTCTTGCATGATAGATTTGTTGTTGTGCAAGTTCCATGCCCTTTTCATTAGGGAAGTCTATTGCATTAAGGGATGTGCCAGCCACAATAACAGTGTGCAGGCAGAGGGCTGTGATTGAAGTTATGCTCCCACAAGCACAAGCTGGACAGAATCTTAGAGGAATTTCAGGGTAAAAGAGTCTGGTTTTTAAAAAAATACTGTTTTGGAGAGAAAGAGGCTCTGGCTGCCTTCGTGCTGTCCCTGGACTCTGGCCTTACTCCAGAGCAGACTTTTCAGATGATGACTGGATTTCAGCACGTGCACTTAGGGCACTTTGCTTCTCACACAGCCTGCAGTGGCAGAAGTGAACCTCCCTGACTTTGGGAAGTTATCTCCTTTTCCATCTCTGGCTGAGGAGGGCAGAGACCTGCTCACCCTTCCCTGTGCACTTACTCACAGTTCTTACAGGATTCTGTGGAGTATCAGAACTCCTGTGTAAAGGTGGCAGGATTATGCTTTTACAGAGATATTTGACTAGCTGTAAATTCTCCCACAAACCAAACTTTATCAGCTTTTTAAACTCAGGAAATACAGGAAAATTAAAATTCCAAGTTCAAATCTCAGTGAGGACTCTCCTTCCCTGTACCTCTGTTCTCCTGCTTGACCTACTTGCATTTCAGTCTGCCAGACTCAAGCTGTTTGTAATGTTCTGGCCTGACTTAGCTGTCCTGAAATTCATTTTGATCATGTTACCTCTTGGATTAAGAAGCTTCATCGACCTTTTTCTTGGTGTCTTTTTTTTTCTCTTTTCTTTTTTGACATCAGGGATATAATTTAAAAGTTTTACTGTTATGTTCAAGGTACTTTAGGCCTCTCATCCATGTTATTTATAGGAACAGATCAATGCCTATGTTCAGTCTTGGAGCCTGTGCTCAGTCTTAGATTACTGTCTGCCTTGATCCCTTATCATTCTCTGGTAAAATTTAAGCATTTTTCATTTTGCCTCTTGTAAGCTCTAATTCTTGCCAGGAACCTAAACCAGCAACCACCATACATCAAAAAATCTTAACAGTAGGCATGTACTTAATTCTTTTGCTGCACAGGGACACAAGTGTCCGTGCAAGCCCATGAGATCCCTCAAAGAGCAGGAACTGCAGGCCAGCAGAAGTGCTCCTGTGGAGTGGAACAGCTCCCAGGATTCAACATTGCACTACAGGCTTCAGAGACTTATTTTGGATAAATTATGCTGGTCCCATGGAGTGAATGCTCATCAGCATTTGGAGTGAATAAGGTTCATTTCTAGGTACATTTCACTTTTTCTGTCCAGTTTCATTGGATTGAAATCAGAGTTCACTCCAAGGCCATCCTCCAAGGCAAACCTAAGCACGATAAACAGGGACACTCAAGAGATTCCTCCTCTGAGCCAAACTGAAACATTAATGCTGATGCACTTTTGAGCTCCCCAGTGTAGGAAAGAACCATTATTATTTCTTTTCCTGGTTTCCAAAATTTACTCCATGCAGGTGAAGGTTTCAGAAGTGATTATTATCCTGTTAACTCCATACAGTGATTGGGCTCTTAGGCTCATGGGCTGTTTTTAAGATATGTAAGGCAATGCCAGAGAGACACTGTCTCCAGTTACAAATTGGTAAAATACTTAGCACAAAATGGAATTACAAGGCTTTCTCTAGGACCTTCCTCCAATGACTGCTATTTATAACTAATAGACACTGCAGAATTGGCTATTTGGCTGCACCATTAGAGAGAGGAACTGCAGCTCATGTAACATGTCATAGTTCAGGGGAAATGAAGTCAAAGTCATGCAGATATGGCAGTTAATAGCAGGAAAAAAAAATCTTTGCAGAATTACCCAGTAATCTCTGGCCCACCATACATTCTGAGCAGCTTGACACTGACTTTCCATTTATCCCCAAATACTTAATTACTGTTGGATATGTTTGCAGTGTTGTCAAAACACATAACTCCAATTCCCCATGCACATGCCCGGGACTGAATCTTAATCTCACAGATGTGTAAATTTAGAAGAAAATATAAAGATTCTATTACTGTTGCATCTTCATCAATATCAACCAATTAACTGCCTGAAGGAGAAACATAAGCACCTGCAGTCAGAAAGGGGGAGAGAATATTTATTCTATTACCAGAACAAATGATGAGTGAAATAAAGCAAGAATAGAAGAAACACATTTAAATTTACACTTCTTCTTTTCCTTCCTTACTGAATAGCAGTATAGGCCATTAAGGCATCAATTTTTCCAATTGGTATGTTTTGGTTTTGTCAGAAAAATGTGAATATTACAGCTGGAGGGTTTATCTGACAACAGCACGATCACTTTGTGCTACCTCCTAGGCTCCTGACTGCTAAGTAATATGAGTGTTGTTCGATAAAGTGCATATTTCTGTATATTCAATATATGTACATCATAACTCAGATAGGAATACCTTGCTATTTAGTTATGTAACATATACAGATGGTAAAAGCCTTTTCAAAAGCTCTTCAGCTTTGTATTGAGAAATGTGATATAATTTGGTCTTTTGTGCAAATAATAGTGAATTGAAATAGTGGGCAGCTCTCTAATCCCCTCTCTTATGGGGCAGTTTCTCTGCTTTTTTGGGCCTGTCTGACTGAGGAAGGATAAGCATAAATCCACTGAAGAAGGAGATGACATTTCTAGATTATTTAGAGGGAAGTGTGATTGTGGTCCTTCCTCTATTCTCTGAGAGATTTTGCTCATCCTGTATCCAGCCCACTGAGCTGGTTCTTGTGCAGTTTCAATAGTGGATTAGCATATGCCTTTCCAACATCCTTCCCTGTCCTTTTCCTCCTTGCTTCAGGGTTAAGCCTCATTTATTAAAGGCAGTTTCAAGTATGACAGTGATTGTGAATTCCACAGTTTTGGGGGCTCCAGACTGAGACATTTCCAAGAGCCCCGGCTCTCTGAAACAATAATAATTATATATGTCCTCAGCTATCACAACCTTATAAATGCCTCAGAGTAGAAAGCCAAAAGCTGAAACAAATCAAGTCAATCGTAATTTTTTTAAAAGATCTTCCTGTAATTTCTTAGGTGAAATCACAAAATCATTATTCAGATAGAACTTATTGGAATTGATATAAAGACTGACTGTATAAAAATCAATAAGAGAAGAATTCACAAATCATGTATCCAGTAAGGACTAAGTTCTTTAAAGTGTGAAGTTTTAATTGGACCCTCAAACGATGAGTAGTAGTCTTGGAAGATACAGAGCTATTTGGAATAACATAATAGCAGAAACTCATACCATTTCAGGAGCCAGAACACTCACCCCATATTACAAGCATGAGGGAGAGAGGATGAATCACTTTAAGACTAAGACTGATGAGAAGGAAGTGACATTTCACTATGATTCATCCCTCATTGAATTCTATTGAGTGGTGTGCTGCTCACTCGGAAAGTCTTCAGCTCTGAGAAGGAAAAAAATATTTGAAGAGAAATATTCCACTCTCCAGTTTTCATGTGAGCTCAGAACACCAAAGTCACCTGGGGGAGCTGGAAACTGGCCATGTTGTTCTGTTACCTGCTGGCAACTGGTTATGGTGAGTGCATATTTAAGCACACTATTTGCATAAATACACTGTTCACATACCTGGGTGATGTGTGTATATAGATATGTACACACACAGATCAATAAGCAAATAAAGGATTTCCAAAACGTGCAGCACAATCTGCATTGCAGAAATTGTTAAGAATTGTTCCAACTCTTCATTCTGAAATGTGAGATTTATGGTGCTCTAAATCCCATTTATATTTTTATCTGAATCAGCCTGCTCATCCCTTTCTGCTTTGCCTTCCCAAATCAAATTCAGTCAGTCCTCCCTAGCTCTGTCCGAATGTTTCCTTTGATTGAGTGATGTTATTTCTAGAAAAAACACTCAAATCAATTTAATGCAAATTCCTTTTCACGTCCTGGTTGACCCATCAGGACATCGACAGTAATAGATTGAAGTAGTTACTTCCTGAGGCAGATGACTCATTGAGTGCTTAGTAATCAATTTTCATCGGTGTGACTGCATAATCTGTCTTTGGGGTTCTGTTACATGTCGTGACTAGAATGCCACAGAATCCTGGATTGCCTGATACAGAAAATGAATGGTGAGCCAGCAGCCATCAGCCATTTTAAACTGCACAAACCATCCCAACAGAGCCACACTGAACACAGAGAGGCTCTAGCTGTTTCCATGCACACCAGAGGAAGGCAGGAGTAAATCCAGGGGAGCCAATGGTGCTGCACGAGTTGCAATCCAAAGCAGCCAAGGTCAGAATTTGATCCTTTGAAGATTTGACAGTAACATTTTTCTGAAATCAGAAGCAATTCACTGCATTCAAGCCTTTTCTCATCTCTGCAAAAATCTGTTTCATTGCTCCTAGACTAAGAGAGGTGTAATCAAAACAAAGGGAATGAGTTTTGATCTAGTAAGGAAAGGACGTGAATTAATTTATGAGAACTTAAACTTAGGGGAACTGGGGATTTAGATGACCTAATTAAACACATTATGGCTCTACTCTTGCTTACTCCATTGCAAACATGCAATGTTTCATTGTATCCAAGCTGCATCCCACACAGGACATGGCAGATGATGATACTGCATCATAGTGACTGCATAATTTATAATGCTTCTGGAAGAACAGGAGGAATGTGTGTTTGCAGCACAATGGCAAACTCCACACTCTTCTGCCATAAGGTCTCCTGCAAGAACATATTCCTGAATCTGGGATGTAGCACTAAGCAAGCTGACGTCAAAGTTGTTCCCTCGGTGTTCCAGGATGAGCGATGACTCTGAGGCTCATGCTGTGGTGTTACCACTGAGTTCAGATTCCTCCATAACTAGACTGAGTAGGTAACAAAACCAGGGCAGAGAACACCTGGCAGAGTCTATGCACCATTTCAAGGCAGGAACTTTAATTCTCAAGATTTATATCAGTTTGACAACTTGTTTGGTTTTGTTACACACTCCTCATTCTCTCTGGTGTGTCTTTGAAAAGCAACACTTGAAAGATTTAATATTTGTTGACATTGTAGCTTTCTGACAAGGGAACATTGCTCTTTTAACAAATTCTGTGTTCATAAGGGGTACACAAACCTATGAAGAAAGCTGAGGGGCAAACTCCATAAAGTTTGAAGGCATGCAGTAGATCAGTCACCATGATACTACAAGAAATGTAACAAATTCAATCACAGAATAAGGGAAATTTCTGAGCTTAAGCTGATCCCTAAGATATGAAATAAGTCTATTCTTTGATAGGAAAAAAGTCTGATTCCCTGTTTTAGTTTAGGTTTCAGTTTAGATCCCAGTGCAGTGTCAGTAACAGAAATCCTGCAGCAGAAGTACCAGGGTGCACCCTGCATCCTGAGAGCTATTACTCCCCAAAACTCATGGCTCGTGCAGGGTTTCACATGGAGCTAGTGGGAATACCAGCAGCTGTTTGGTAACTAAGTACAGATTCAGCAGGGCCTCAGGGCTCATCTCTCCAGCACTAACACACAATTAGATGGCTTGGACCTGGCTCCCATTCTCACTCACAATGATTCTGTAATGACCTTAGCAACAATAACTCTTTCCAATCAGCAACAGAAAGAGAGAGGGGAATTTTGGTAGCAGAACTGTAAATGAACAAAGCCACAAACAGCTGCTCCCCGTACAGATGCTCCAGGGCCTCTCATTGCTGCCAGCCAGTTCTCCTTATTCCATGTCCATGTATTTATTCTCCCTAATACACAAAAACTTACAGTAGTCATGACCCAGTCGGTGGTAATTTAACTGTCCAAGTGAACATGTAGTAGCAGCATGATCTCAGGAGTGAGCTCTGATATTCACATCACATAACTGGATGACTGGTAATTATCAATGCAGTGACTAAGACAAAAGACAGCCTTTCCTTAGGGAGAAGCACATACAGAGATTCTGGAAGGCAGAGCCACGTGTACACCTAACAATAGCACCTGTCTTGGCTCTAAGTACAGTTCCTTTTTATCATGGTTATTATCTCCACAGGTAGCTGCTCTTTTGCCTTCATGATTTTCCATACTATACCACTAAAATACATGCTCAAACAGGGAGGTTTTTGAGACAGTTGCTACAATAAAAGAAAGCATAAACAAAAGCACAAATACATGCTGGGAAGAGAATGGATGAAGGGCAGCCCTGAGGAGAAGGACTTGGGGGTGTTGGCTGACCAGAAGCTCAATATGACCTGGAGCCCAGAGAGCCAAATATGTCCTGGGCTGCATTCAGAGCACTGTGAGGTGAGGGAGGGGATTCTGCCCCTCTGCTCTGCTGAGACCCCACCTGCAATGCTGCATCCAGATCTGGTGTCCCAGCATAGGAAGGACATGGACCTGTTTGGACTGTAAGAAACAGTCAAAGTTTACTGATCACAATCCATATGCTAAAAATTAGCTGTTGAGACAAGCAAGGAAATACTAAAAAATAAAACATGCACTATCAGAAAATAAGATCATTTGTTGAAATATTTGCAAACCAGAAATTACTCTAAGCAGAATAATTTATAACAAATATGTTTCCTATCTCTACTTTTTAAGTATAATAACTTATTGTAATTGATGTGAATAATTTTAGCTCTGCATTCATATAATTCATCTCTGCAGTAACACAGCATTTAGAAAGCAGCATTAAGCATGAAGTCCCATGGATGTAACCATAGCTGCAGTGGAGTGGAATATAATTAACCTTTACATAGTTCAGATGTGCAAAGGTCATGACACCTGCCACTTACAAAGTACTCCTTGGATGGTCTTGGGAAATTGGGTTTCCTGTAGGTTCCAGGGTGATTATTCTGAACCTGCATATACACACACATACATCATGTCCAATATAATTTCTAGTACTTAGAGCAGTGCTTCATGAGACTGAACATTAGCTGATATAAGCAAGCATTACAGAGCTGTTCTAAATGCATTCCCTTTTGGGCTTCCCTCTCCTTCTTCCCTTGGTGCTTTGAGGAGGATGCTCAGTCCAGGGGTCTGTGTGGTCCATGAACACTCCTGCACCAAGAGCTGTGGGGCAGGCAGAGCCCTGGGTGTGCAAACATGGGATTATCCCCCCATGAGAGCTCTGGGTGTGCAAACATGGGATTATCCCCAGGCTCTGCTGGAGCTGCTCTTCCCAGCCCTGGGTGCAGGAACCTGCTGCCCTTGAGTGACTGAGGCCCAGCCACTGCTCCAGGTGTCCATGGAGCTGGAATCTCAGTTAGTGCAAGCTCTCTTGGGACATTAATAATAGTCTGGCAACTGATACAAGAATGTTGTGCTTAGATGTATTTTTAGATGTGTTTAGGGCTTTTTAGATTAAGATAGATTTTAGTCAACCTTTAGTACACACAGACTGAGAATGTTCTCTTGAAATATTCCATCCAAATATTTGAAAGGAGATGGATTTTACAGGTTTTTATTTTTTTCAAATATTCTATACAGAGCATACAAGGTTCAGAGAAGATATCATCTGTCTAGAGGACCTGGGATACTGATGACAAAAAGAATCTGATCCATTAGGGGAAGGTCTTGAAGAAATATTTTTGTTTAGTCCCAGTCAGGGAAAAAACATGGTTCACAAGCTAAATATGAAAATTAGCTCTATAATGACATCTAAATGGCATCATACTCAGCATCACTGCAGCTGGAAAAGCCAAAAGAAGAAAGAAAAAAACATCTTTGTCAGTGAAAAATCATGTCTTCAAAAGTTTTTAATGGAGAGAAGGCTTATTAAGGAGAATAGCTGAAAGCAAAATTCTTGCAAACAGCATAAACACATTGTTTAAAGACATGGTATTACAGTCTCAGAGTAAATTTATATCTGCTGGTAAAAAGGACTACCAGACTAAGCTAACAGATTTTAATAGCTGAATAAGGGGCATTATTAGCAGTAAAAGAAAGTTGATCCAAGAAATTAAAAATCTTATGTCTTATGCATATGGAAAAAAAAGAGCCTAAATTCTGGGAGCTTAAATCTAAAAGTTTCCAGGATCAGAGGATACTCACTTAAAAGCCAGAAAGCAACTGAGAGTGACTCTCTGCAGCATACAGTTACTGCCCACAACCAAAACCTGTCTTCCTGGTGCTGCAAAGGGTGGGTTCCACATGCTGGGACACAAAAGTGCATTGCTGGGCTATTTTTTATCAAAGCAACACTACATACTTAAAATCTAATCTCCTATTCCCTATAGTTTTTCCAGTGCCAAATCCTAGCTAAATATGCAACTCTATTGTCCAATCTTGCCACCAAACTGAAACAATTATTCCAATTTAGCAGAGGTACAAAGGGATATGTATGGGATACTCCATTTTTCTGTTTGCTTCTACTTACCCCTAACCCTCAGATTGTTGTACATAAGGAAATTTTCCATGTGCTTCTATTTGTATGCCTGTCCTTCACTCTCAATATTTTAGCTCACTTATGCAACTGAAAATTTAATGGTTTCTGTATTCTTTGTAGAAAATCATGATTTTGCAGGAAATCATGAAAGTTTATAAAAGAAGAGATACATATATGGTTGAACATGGTTCATATGAACATTTTTACAAACTGCTAAAACAAGCCCCATAGCAAGACAAAGTTATAAGTACTATGACAAATACTTGTCTCTGAAAGAGATCTCTGGTATTAGCTTGACAACAGCATGTCAGCAAAGGTGTTTAGATACAGCATCAAAATTATGAACATGCCATGTGCTTTGATGACTCTGTCACCTCACCTCAGCAATACAGAGAGGAAAAGAGGTAAACCACTTCTTCAGTTTAACTCCAAATAATATTCTTACTACCATTCACAGCAGTTGTGTTTAGTTTTATGTCTCTATGCATTGTTCTAAGAGAACCTTTTACAGTAATGAAATATCTCTGCAGTAAGTGACCTGCAGTAACACTGACACATGTTGTCAGTAGAAAGCAGAATCCCAAGCAAGATAATGGGATTTCTTTTAATTCAATTTGCCACAGATGTAGTTAGCATGCCAGCATTCTCCTTGCAGAGATGCTACTCTTTATGGTTTGGTTCCTAATTAACGCAGTCACTTGGAGCTGCACAGTGCTGCTGGCTCAGCTACCATTTCACACAAATCTAATTTGGCCCTGCAGAGTGGTGTGAGTTCAGTGCATCTGAGGAGCTGTCTGACAACAACAGCCTAATGCACCTGGCAAAACCTGTATTTCTGCAGCCCACTTGGTGCTGGTACAGCACAGCAAGGAAGAACAGCCAGCAGGGCAGCTAACAAAGAGATGTCTTTCACAAAGGTTCCTCTCATCATGGCAATTCAGTGAAAATAATTTTAAAAAAGAGATTACGGATATGAAGCCTATAAATAAAAGATTGTAAACTGATTTTGTAAACTAGGCATCAGAATGAGTGGTCTGGGTCAAGGCAAATGCAAATGCACAGTCGAACTCCTAAGCCTCCATGCAGAAGTGGCATTTTGATTCCTCATCTTATGTAAACTTGATTTTACAACTACAAAACTCTCATGCTTTGAGAAGCATCTTCTAGCAGTTACAATAAAGAATACAGAGCAAGGATAAGAGCAACACCAATAAGGAGGCACTAATCTTTATCTTCTATGAAAACACAATCTGAAATCAGACTCTAACCTGAAGAGGGAAATTATATTTATACTACACATCACTAGGAAAGATCTATTTTTCAAAGAGCAATTAGGAGCACAAATATTTCTACTTGTACATAGTACCACCAGAAAGTCATATGACTTAGAAACATTTCACAGGCAAAACAAAAATTAGCATAAATAAAACCACAATATTAAAAAAAAAAGGTTAAACTACCACTGAAAAAAATTAAAATGAAAAGTAATTTTGAGGAGCTTTAATTCCACTGAACTACCAGATCCTATTGACAAATTGCACCAGTGTTGAAATTTCTCCTTTTTATTAGTTCTTGCACCCTTGCTTACAACTGTAACAGCACAAGGTTTGAGGGCCTCAGCAGAATTCAGCTCATAAAGTTCTATTCAAGCTCATACCAACATAATTTATGGTCACACCCTCTGCCATAAAGAACATAATGTTAATGATCTTAGAATCTGTTAGGCCTCTGGAACTACTGAGAATTACAACTCTGCGTACATATTGGAAACTTCCCAAGATTAAAGTCTGAAAAATGAGCTTCTGTCATGTTTCACAATCCAATTAAATATATCAGTGTCTCAAGGGCCAACAGTTAGGTCTCAGAATAACAGTCAAGCACAGGCAGGAAGACACAAAAGTATCAGTGTTAAAGCCTGGTTCATCCTGAAATCAGATCCTTAAGAGATGCCACTTCATCCTTCTAAACAGGACACTAAATGGAAAGAAATTGTGGAAAAAGGCATTTACACCTGGGAGGGTAAAATGCCCTCAGAGGCAACTTTGGTTTCGTGGTCGGTTACAAAAATACTGGAAACCAGCAGTGAGATTCACTTAGGTCCTTTTTATTGCCTGAGCACTGCCTGTGCTAGCTACTAGGGCACCTTCTAGGATTTTATCCAAAGACCCTTTATCTGTGAAATGCCTGACAAATCACCCACATATAGAAAAACTGCCTGAGCATCATGGGTGCCACTCCATTCTGTAGCTACTGAAGCCTTTTGCAGTGGGTACATCCCTTTCCCCAAGAGCAGGAGATGGAACATCATAGAACATAATCATAAAACTCATTGATAAGGTGGAGTAAAATGCCTAAAACCCAGCAGTTTGCCACAACTAGATGATCATTAATAACTAATTCTAGCCACACTAGGTAGCAACAGATCATGGCAATGTTTCAAACAATACACAGAGAAAACAGGAGAATACAAACATGCAGTGACCTGAACTGTGGTCAGGAATAGAGCCACAGACCCAGTCAGTGAGTTGAGGCATTACAGACCCTGAGTGAAACCGTAGGTATTGGTTAAGTAAGACAAATCCTGTGGTTCCACAGCACGTGTGGGCAATCTGATTTCACACCTCATATTAGTCCTTTGTTCTGCACTGAAGGGTACTGACAGCACAAAACACCTGCAGGACATGACATTTACAGCTGAAATGTGAATTGTGTTACAAGTCACTGGAAGTGCCCATCTCCCACCCTTTGGTTGATTTAGAGGTGAAAAGCCTGTTTTGCTTCTAAGTCAATTCAGCTTTTACTGTTTTGTTTTTTGAACAGAGATGAAGGAAATTAGTAGAGCCTGGTGGTAGCTGATAAGACCCATTTGAACACAATTTCTCTTTTAAAAATCATATGTTTTACACAAGGTCATAAAAAAGGCTGTAATTTGGGGTGTAAGACTTTCCTTCATGTGAAAGGACAAAGCAGCTCACATCACAACAAAGCTTCAGGCTTTGGGTGGGTCTGTAATTATTTCATCATCATCATTATCCATTCCTAATTTCAGTCCCACAAGCCAGCATCACTTCTTCAACAGAAAATGGTAATAGTTTTATGAATCCAATAAAACTTGTTTGCTTATAGCTTATGGATCCAGATACAACTGTCTGCTTATCATCTCTGTTCAAGCATTTTAAGATCCAATAAATTTCTCCAGACCAACCCCTGCAGCCTTGCACAGGGACCAAATCAAGTGAGCTTGTCACTCATCAGCCTTGTCATACACACACAGTTTGGCAAGATCACTGCACATGTTCAGTCCAGCTCAGAGTAGCTTTTGTGACAAAAGTACAAGAAGAGATCAAACAATTTATGTGACAAGCAGGATAATACAGGAAGATGTGAGCAGCTGATGGCAGCACAACAGGGGAGCTGAAAACACTGCAATCAATAGGTAGTGACTAAATTTCACAGTTTTAAAGTATAAATACAGATAGTACTTCATGATCTATCTCCTCTCCTGTGTTCCAATCCTAAAGGATTTGCATTTGTCAAAGATCTTCTTGGCATTTTCTCTGTTACGCAGTATCAAACCTTTCCTACCCATAAAATCAATCCACACGCCTATCAAGGTTCTCCAGAGCTTGTGAACTTCCTGAAGAGCTCTGTGCATTGAAACTCTTCTTTAGCTTATTTTACATTTCTGTTCTCCCATTTGCTGGTTCTTGGTATTGAGATCTAACAGCCAGAAAACTACACACTTGAGGAGCCCAGAAGCTGTGAAACATGCTCTAATGATTGTCTGGAAAATCACCTAAAACATACTTGAATTCATGCCTATCACTGAGGATTTCCCTATGTTTGCTCTGTAAAGTTTTCACTTTTGGAAATTTTGTTGAAGGAAAAAAATTCTTTGTGGCAGGTGGGTGTTTTAAAAATAAAAAAAATGTATAAAAATATCTGTCATTCTGAAAGAACAGATAAACGTGGCAAACTCAAAATTCAAGTCAGTTAAACCAAACATCATCAAGATCTGAAACAGCTCAAAATTTAAAATACTAATACAAAACATTTAATTATTTTAGCCAGTCAGTCATTGAAATATCTTCAAAAATTCTTGAAACCCTAATTCTCATGTATTACTACCTGAAGTGATACCAGTGAAGTTCTCTCTTAGGAAACTCACAGGTCAAGAAGTAGCAGATAATCATCTGAACTTTTCGATGCTGAAAAGATTACAAAATTCACCTATAGCTGCTTCTTATAGTTCTCATATGATTGAATCTGTCAAGGATTTGAACTTGCACAATCAAAGCACTCTGCTATCATAGGTCATTTTCTCCCCAAAGACAGACACTCATTTATTTCCTCTTCTGGAGAAGAGGTCTTTAACATTTACAGTCTTTAAAGACTAGCAGTGCACTTATGACAAGCATTAAAGCCTCATAGAACACCACTTTATGGCTGCATGTACCATCATCAACAAAAGAACACCTGTCAGAAAAAAAATAACTCTATCTTTTCCCCTAAACCATGAGAGAGTAATTTCCAATGTAAATGAAACCTGAAAATTTTACTTTTTCCTGGCAAGAATCGCACATGAAACACAAATGAAGCAAAAAAGACTGACATTATTACTCACCAAAATTAGAAATGTCTCAGATGCTCAAACATTTGCTTAGGATAAACTACAAAAAAAGCAAGATAATTAAAAAATATCTCTCTGCCTTTTTCCCAAGCTAAGACAAGAATATTTCTTGACATGAGAACTGTGAATCTTGGCCTTATGACTTAAGTGCTGGAAGGTCATCCAGGGCCTTTCCACCTGTATTTGGAAATGCCCACAAACTGTGCATGCTACCAAACTACCACCAAGGCTTTCAGGGGCAGCAGGAACTGCTTGAAGGAGTGAATGCTTAAACTGAGTTACAAAAACAAGAAGCACAATTTGAGTGCTCAGCTGGACATGACAGGGCAGGGCACAGGAGGGGAAGGCAAGCAGTGCCTGCACCCCAGCTCCACTGCTGGGAACCAGCAGCACAGACCAGCCACCACTGGTAAGGACTGAGGGAAGGGTGCTGCTTGCTCTCTTGGCTGCAAGAAGAAGCTACAAGAACATGGCACTGAATAAAACAAGAGACAGGCAATGCTATTGATCCACAAATGCATGATTTCTCTGAAGGGCAATAATATTTATGCCATTCTAATTTTTTTTTTCTGGGACTTGATTGATGGTCTCTGAATGTGGTGAAGTTGGCAGTTGGCACAGGAGTGTGTGTGTTACAGCCCTAAGGGACCATTGCTGGCAGTACCCACCCAGCACACCAGTGGACAAAGAAATAACAAGGGTGTTTCCCTGCACAAAAGTGCCACAGGAAAACTAAGTTTTGAACCACAGGGAGTTTAAAAGGAGGAGTGATACTTTCAGAGACAATTGGATATAGAAAGCTTATGCACACATAAGCATTTACATGTATTTATATACATACACACATATACCACATCCTATCTATATCAAAATAATATCGTGCCTGCCAAGTTGAGCAACTAGAAATAAAGAAATGAAAACAAGTGAGGGTTTCCTCTGCAGCTGAAAACAAGGAAATATCTGTTTGCCAGAACTTTAAACAGTACACAAGGCCTAGCATTTTTGGTAATATAGTTTATAGTATCACTTAAAACAACAAAGAGAGAAAAAGACATCATTATTCCATAGAAATTACAATATTTTTTTATTCAGGTTTTTATTCTAGAGACAGAATCAGTGGCATAACCCAATTATTTCCAGACTGGGAAAGGTGGAACTGGAGAAAATACTGATTTTCAGAGGACAATATATTTAGAAATATCTGCAGTAGCACAGACCTGCTAAGCCTGAAGCCATTCTTCTGGTGATGATTTTCTCTCTGAAGGGCACTACATAAGAATAACTTTTCTTGTATCCATACCCAGGAAAGCAAAGACAAAGGACAGGCAGTCTCATCCAGATTCCTAATGTCTGAAGATTCTAAAAAGCTGAAGGAATAGCTATAGATACCCTTCTATTTTTTTTGAATCACAGAGTGCTATTTTGAAACAATTATAATGTACCTAAATGGTTTATTTTTTTCCAAACAGGGTAGAACCAGAGAAAATTTACAAAGTAAATTGCAGAGCCTTACAAAGATCACAATTCAGGACATTCATACTGAAACTTCAAGTTTGATCCAAACACATTAAGAGGATTCTTAGAACAGTTCTACTGCTCAAATTTATTTAGCTGTGCAGTGTGATTTCCCTTTCTCTCTAGTTACTATCTCAGAAATTTTCTTCTGACCTGGCCATTAGGACTGTATTTCAGAGAAAAACACTAAGTAATGCAATTGCTAAATAGCTTTCTCCTGATCCACTTGCACAGTTATGGTCCCAATCCCTCAGGAATGACAGTGCAGACACTGATGTCAGTGCAGAGCTGCTCCCATGGATAAGGTGCATTTGCAAATAAGCATTTGCAGCCTTGGCTCATTATTACTGAGAAACTGAGAACAGTTCATTCACTGTATTGAAAAAAGAAACAATGGGCTGAAAAGCAGAGAGATTAAAATGAAATTGTTTCACTGCCCACTGCAGTGATTGGAAATGCTCCCACAGAGTCCAAGAGATATTTATTGGGATCATACTTCCAAGTGTCTCAAAAATGATACGGGTTCGAAAATAAAAATAAATTACTGACTTCTAAAGATAGATTCAACAATTTGTGTTTGGGCACAAGAAAACTTTTCTATTTAAATTATAGCCCATAAAATAATTGTTTTCTCTAACATGAAAAGCCCCCTATTGTTTTGTTTATGAATATAATGAATATTGACACAAATTAAAATGCCCAGATTCCAAAACAAATTCTAACACTTCTTTTTAAGCTGACATATTTTCTCTGACATCTCAGTCTGTAGCTATTGCTCTTTTGATGATAAATGCAAACACAAAAAGTACAATGGAATTCTATGAGGCTTGTAGAGTCTCCTTAGGCAGAGAGGTATAAAAATGTCACCTCTATTTGTAGGAACCCAGTTATAAAGAATTGTAGAAGATTTTTTTACTCTCCAAAGCCTGAATTTCTCAGAAAGTTACAGGAAAAAAACATTTAAGCTCACACAAAGCAGTAACAATTTCATGGCATGGCAATATTTTAGCAAAATAACCATATGTTTATCCATGAGAATAAGAGAATTAAGTTTTGATGTGCACATAAATTTATTGCTGCAGTGAGTCTAGGTTTGAGGTAAATACTTTAATCCCCCTGTTCTAGAAGCCTATTCTAGGCATTAAGACTGACTTGCTTTCCTGAAAATTCTCAGTTTAAACTTCATAAGTAATCAAGAGGGAAATTGTTCCATGGAGGGAATTACATGTCCTTGGCTCTCCTGCCCCAAGGACTGTTTTACTAATAAGAAACTAAGAAGACATACAACTATGTTTTGGGCTTGATCATTTAAACATAAAAACTCATTTTGGAAATTGGTATATAAAGCTGCATTTTAGTAATGAAACCACATTTAAATAATTGTGAAGTTCATTTCTTCCCTAACCACGCTGTGTTCACCTTTCCTTCCTCACTGGAAAACTGCTTTAAACATGGATTCCCCATTAGTCTCCAGTTAGCATTCTACATTGCTTAAATAGGGTCAGCTCTATAAAGCATGAGGGATAACTTTAATAAAGCTAACAGATAGTAAAATATATGCAAATTAGATTATCAGGGCGTTTTCAGAACGTTGACCTGACAAACAGGTTTCTGTAAAGAATAAAGGTTGGTTCAAGGGCAGCAGGCAGCTAAGAGGGCTCAGCCAGCTTTGGGCACAGGGGCTGAGGTGCCGTGCTGGGCATTGGTGTTGGTCTTCACGGTATGTTCTCATGGCATTCCATGAGAAGTTCCTTTTGCTTAAGTGCATTGGATCAAC
The DNA here is from genome assembly GCF_051311805.1 of Agelaius phoeniceus. NCBI lineage: Eukaryota > Metazoa > Chordata > Aves > Passeriformes > Icteridae > Agelaius > Agelaius phoeniceus. Next base: position 11,445,500 of record NC_135277.1, read on the forward strand.
TCTTACAAGGGAGAAACAATCACTTAGACAACACTGAGACAATTAAATTCATCTTCCCAGATTTCTGGATGGTACTTGTGCCTTTGTGGGCTGTTATTTGGTAAGGACTCTAGAGGTTCCCAAGACAGCTAGTCAACACCTGGCTCCATGGTATTTACTGATCCTTGTAAAGCTCTCAGGAAGCAACAGGTGAGAAGCAATATATGAGTCAAAAAACAGGTATTTCCCTGGATCAAAATAACACTATAATAATAGCAGCTTCACTCAAGGCTTTCTCATGAATTGAAGCACAGGTTCAAAACTGAAATTCCTCAGGCCAATATAAAATTATTCTTCTTCCCTTAAGCTAGGAGATGTGGTTTTTATCCTTTAAAGAGGCCATAGCTGTACATATTGATAAAGTGTTCCTTCTACAGCCCAAGGAAGATTTTAAACTTTCAAGGGATTACAGGATTTTATATTGTTAGTGGATAAACCTAATCTTCCCCTACCCATGTTCTGGAATCCCTAATAATGAAAAAGAAACCAAGGATTAAAAGCTAGTGGTATTACAGCTGTCAACACATCAGCCTTAATTTTTCAAAAGCTTTCACATAGGTACAGTGATGTGTCTGGAGTCTTTTGCTGAAAGTACTTGATCAGTTTCACAATGATAAGATAACCAAAAGTTACTTTATTTTTATAAGCATAGCATATCCTTACACATACACTGGGTTCCTTTTAAATTCTTCCTTCTCCCTTGAGTCATACTTATTTAGAAATATATGATCACCTAGGATGGAAAAGCATTCAAAGGCCTCCTGGTAAAACTTCTGTTACAATACTGACCACTATTATGTGCCTCACAGATTTCTGGCAGCTGGTGAAGAGGGCAAAAGGAAAAATTGCAAGCACAAGATTACTTTTTTCTCATAATGTTGAAGTGGTAAAATAGATCTCCAAATTAGCAAATTGCAGTGTTTCACTTCTTGTGTTTCAGAGCTTCTCCTTCTGCAGGGGGTAGAACAGCTGTGGGCTACTGGGACTCTCCCAAACCAACATCAACATTTACACTGGATGTTAGGACATGATTGTGGCCAAAAAACCCAACAGGGTGAAAGCTGATGTCTGAAATATTGTTGTTTTCTGCCTCCTGGGAATTGTGACCATGACAAAAGAAAATCTTTAAAGAGGTGAAGGGCAGGATACATTTTTTACTGCTCTTACTAATTTTTAAATTTCTTTTTTTTAAGATTCAAGTTCATATCAAGGAAAGAACTTAAAGAGATGGGAGCTGCTGAAATGTTGGGATCTCACAGTTTTTAGATTTTTCACGGAGCTCTAACTCAGCTAGATAAGCTATATCCACTAGTCCAGATTTCTGACACCTGGGGAATTCTGAACATACATAACTCTGTGGGAGCTGAAATGCATCTCAGGGCTCTGAGGGAATTGCTCATGTAGTTGCCAAGCCACTCTCCATATCTGAAAAGTCACAGCTGTCTAGTGAAGTCCGTGATAACTGGAAAAAGGGAAGCATTGCACCTGTTTTTAAAAAAGGTAGAAAGGAGGACTGGGAACCTCTGACCTGTCAGCCTGGCCACTGTGCCCAGGAACATCTTGGAACAGATCCTCTTGGAGCTGTGCTAAGGCACAAGGAGGACAGGGAGGTGATTTGTGACTGCCAGCACAGCTTCACCAAGGGCAAGTCCTGCCTGACCAACCCAGTGGCCTTCTATGATAGAGTGACTGCAGCAGGGGACAAGGGAAGAGATTGAGGTGTTTTCTCTCTGGATGTGATGTGGATTTGATTTGACCCCTTCCCTGGAAACATTCAGTCAGGTTGGATGGGGATCTGACTAATCTGGTCTAGTTGAAGACAACCCTGCCTCTAGCAGAGGCACTGGACAAGTTGACCTTTAAAGGTCTCTTCCAACCCAAGCTATTCTATGATTCTCCAATATCTACCTAAAATAGGTGCAATGCCCCAGATACAAATTGTGGGCAGCTCATGCTGTACCCACAGTGGCAGAAATTTGCATCCATATGAATTATTTCTCAGACAGGGTAAGTCTGAGCATTAAAACATAACTTCCTTAATGGCCATTAGGTGGTTTAGTAAAGCCTGTTCTAAAAGTCCAGTAAACAAGCTTGCTCATTTCAGCTGGTAACAAGTGCAGCTGCACATGGAATCATTCCATGTGTGAGGGAAAAGAGAGAAATCAATATAGAAGAGTAAGGAGTGGACAGGGAAACACGCCTATAGGGTTCAAATAACTCAAAAATACTTGCAGAATACATTAGGAGTTAATCCAGCTCCCCCTGGGAAAAAGCTTAAAAATTATGTAGAACCACTGACCCCACTGGAGGCACAACACCAAGGCACATGGGGGAAGCTGAGAAACCAAACCTCTTCTCAGTGACCCTATGTAATGAATAACCATCAACCTCCAGTGCAGAGCAGGCAAAATTTCCCCTTTTCCTTTACCAGCTTCTAGGAAAAAAATTCCTAGGTAGCTACCTAAATTGAGTATTGAAGTTTCCTTTCACATAGTCAGGTTATTCTTGGATAAATCAGAGGAAAGTGTTCAAACAGAGCTGTGTTGGGAGGAAAAAAAAGAAGAGAGACTTTGGAAAAATCTTCACATCTCTCTCTTTTACATTGATCCAAGAAGCTAACAGGCAATTAACTGCTGCAGTGGTACACTGCCACCTAGAAGAAGCACTTCAAGAGATCACAGACATCCCATCTGATTATTAAAGAGCAAAGATGCCATCACACTGACCAGCTCTTTGCAGTCTGACCTCTGAATATTAAGTTGTCACTGATACACACACCTACCAGACAAATGCTTAGCCCAGTGAGAGACTTTATAATTGAAAAAAAGATACAGACTGATGCCAAAAAACGTAGAATGCCTTTCCCATTAAAAAGTTAACCTCATTGATTTACTCCACGTGCATATCTTGCTATTGTGATAATAAATTGACAAAAGAAGCTTTGAGGATGGCCAAAAAAAATAACTTCCTATGGAGGTTTCCGCCTGTGAAAGCCGTTTTGGAAGTAAAAAAGTGCAATTAAAAAACCAAAACAGATCAAAGAACTCAACAGTAAGATATCATCTTGTAGACAGGATAACTGCACATCTGCTGCTCACAAAGGCTAGCCAGCATGGCTTTGTTCCTGGGTTTCCCCCCCCCACTATCTCTGTTCTTAGCTCTACCTAAAGGAAGCATCCTGTGGAATGACCTGTCAGTCTCAGCCAGGGGAAGGAGCCCTGCAGCCAGGAGGACTTCAGCGTGTGACATTTGTTGTTCTGTGGAGCACATTAGAAGCACAATAGTGGTTTTTCCCCAAATAAGCAGCAAGAAAAACAAAAGGAAAGAAATCCCCAAAAGCTAACTGCATAATGTCAGCCAAAATGCCCTGATCACCTGATGCATCTAAACATGAAAGGTTTAAATCAGAGATTACAGAGATGAGAAATTTTGATTTTCACTGCTTCAGATTTTGTTTAACCAAAATCAGGACTTCCTGGGAACATACAAATCCTTAACCTCAGTTCAAATGTTATTCTGTGTTTCTCCTGCACAGAAACAGGAAATCACTGAAAGGTCTGAACCGCCCACACTGTAATCTGAAACAATTTCTTACAGTATATAGTGGCCATACTTGAACTTCATCTCACTCTGCCTCCCTGTACAATTCAACAACTTAATATTGGCATTAACTTTAATCTATTTTGTCCATTTTATGAATGGAATTGAATGAATTCTCCCCGTAAAAAAAAAGGAAAGCTTTTGTCTTATGTTTGCAGTTGGTCACTTAATTAAAGATTAAATAAACTTTAAAAAAGACTCTCAAATCATCCAAAACAATGGAGAAAAAATTTTAAAGTATTTTTTATCAAACCAAATAAAATGAAATGCTTTCATTTCTTATTCACCATCACTTTCTACTGCTGGAGCATTCAGTCTCTGTTTATCCCTATGAAATCTCTGCAAGACCACAATATACTCTGTGCACAGACTAGATAATGCAAAAAATCTCCCCATGAATATTTACACCAGCACAGCAAACACATTAGTGTCACTCACACATTGATGGAACTCCATTACAGAGTGCTGTCTAATCTGTGAATTAAGCCACAAACTGGTCTTTCATCATATAATAATAAATTCAAAGGAACTCTGAGATGAAATGTTTTATCAAAACCAGTGATGATTATGCTGAACAATGCAATGGCTAGTAATTCCAGTGCTGGAATAAGGGACATTTGCATGCTTTCTGAACAATACAGATGGTCCTAGAGAAATGGATGTGCTACTCTGACCAAAACACTTTTCACCACACCTGCACATAAAACCATAACAGCAGAGATCTCCAGGGAGGGGAGGTCACTGCACAGCACTGATGGCTGTGCTGCCCAAGGCAGGATACATTACACCTCTGTCCTTTCTAAAACATTTTCCCACCCCTTTCCTTAGAGAACTCCAACAACTGAAACTTTAAAACTTCCCAAGGAGTGCATGATCTTTGCTTTAGGAAGCATTCCCTAAAGAATCTTGCTCTCATTTAAGTCTATTCCTTATTATGGTCACCACAAAGTTCTACATAAACTTTTTCATTCTGCCCTAATCCTTATGTACATAAGTATTGTCATGTCTTCCTCAGATGACATCTCAATATTTTAAAAAAAAATTTGCCTCCAAATTGGACAGCTGCCAAAGGGTTATAGTGTGTAGTATATCTATAGTCTCTTCTTCCATGGCTCGTGAAATGTGTGGTTTAGAAATGTTCTTTTCATTCCAGAATTGTGTCCCATCTTTTTGCAAAAGTGCAAGACCTTTGATTCTTGAAAATTTATAAACCACCATAATCCCATCCCTTTTTTTCTAGAAGAAACAAAAAAAAAACAACCCAAACCAACAAATCCACCCAAATCAGCAGCTGCTCCTCTCATACTTGTGTTGGTTAATTCTGTATAAATTAGATGACACAGCACTATTTGTTCCTGTTGAATTTCATCCTACCTTTTCAAACCAGCCTTTATTCAACTAAGATAATTTTGAACTTTAATTTTATCCTGCAAGCTGTTGGCTATTCCTCCCACTCCAATGTTTCTTTCCAGAAAATCTCAATCTTAATCCTTGGTTCATCACTTGGGTCTTTCATCATTATTCATTATATTTACTGCATGAAATCAAGGCAGCATGAGATGGGATTTTGACCAGAAACTTTTCTTTGTTAACTACACTGTGGTTATCTTATCCAAACAGTCTTACAACAATGTTTTTTTTTACTTCAGATACTTATATAACAGGAATAGAACATTGCTTATGGGCTCCTTTCCCTGTCTGCCCCTTTTATTTTCATGAGAGGTTTTACATTTCATCTTTTCCAGTCTTCTGGTTCCAAACTCATGCTCTGTAACCCTTCAAAGTCAAGTAATGGCCTGAGTCTGCAGTAGCATTCCTGCTCTAGCCTAGAGCTCACACCTTTCTAGCTCCACAAAAGGAAAAGAAAGGAATTTAAGAGTTGAAAGGAGACTGAAAACTAGCAATGATATTCACCAGTTCTGTAAACACACCAGAGCATGAGGAGGGCTGCTGTATTTATAGAATGGTTTGTGGATCCCTATGATACTGAGCTCCAGGGGGAACAGGGCACTGCAGGGTTATGTGGGAGGTATTGAGGAGTGGAGGCAGAGAGACAATACAAGTTTTTGCTTTTGAGAGCAATTTCTTCCTTTTTCCTCCCTCCCTCAGATTGCTTTGCCTTTGGAAGGATGCATAATAAACTGCAGGTACTTCATCAAGGAGTTTATCTGTCCCTCCCTCCTTTTGCCACAGAAATCTCTATTGAAAATGACAGCATGGTCCATGATCAGTGAGCAACAGCACCCATTCAATGAAACATATATGCAGATTGTTAATTAGGGTGAATTTTTGCCATGTATTCTCTCTTTCCTGTGCAAGTTACCAGCAGCCATTGAGAATTCTGCTTTGTTAAAGCTGGCCAGCAAACTTCTGTCAAAGGAAAGGTATTTCTTAATAAATGTTGTTAAGTTTTGGTTGGGTTTTTTATTTTTCTCTCAGATGAGCTAACCTTTCAAGGTTTTTAAGAGGCACTGGAGGTTTTTTACCAAGAAACCAAAGGGTGCTTTCATTTTTATGTCCAAATATTTCATGTGAACTCTGGACTCCTTTCTATTCTTTATACTATTAAACTACCTATTAGAGCATTTCAGCCTCAAACAAGCTCAGTCTAGTTCTATCTATAATATAAAACCTTTGAGATTAGAGAAGTGAAGCATGAGTCTAACTGCATCAGCACTTCAGACTTCAGCTACACAAACTCATACCTGAATAGAAGAACCATATAATTTATCTGTTACATTCATGACACAAAAACAAATGAAGACCAGACACCATCCTGCCCAGACTCCACCACTGCTCTGGGCTTTCATCATCCTGTAACAGAGAATTAACCCACCAAATGGTAGAAAAAAATTGGGCCACAGAGTGCTCAGACATTTAAACTGCAGAGAGAACAATAATCCATGGGCATGTTGAAAGGATGAAGTCTGAATGAGAAAACTGCATTATTTATAAGCTAATTATGAACATACATATTTTTTTATCACTGCACTGTGACCTGGGGCTTAAGTGCTGAGGAGCCTTGAAAAGACATGATGGCTCAGAATGGAATTAACTTTAAAAAGAGCATTTTCACAGCTTCAGGTCTTTTTATAAGCACCAGCAATCTAAGAAAAGAACATGAACGGAGCAAAGTCACTAGAGGAACTTTTCTTTCCAATAAAACAAAGGTTTAGAAAACATGCTGCACCCTCAGACATTAATCCAACCTGACAATAGCAATAAACAACAATCACAAGATAATCAGTCTTAACCTTAAAAACATAAAGGATTTACATCTTTCTCTAACACACAAACTGCAGCAGACAGATGGGGTATCCAGATTTCTAGATTTTGACTCTTTGCCTCTTACTGACAATTCATCAAATCTTTTGATGAATATTTTGTGCCAGAACATAGTTGTGCCCCTTCTTCTGGCACACAGGGACTGCCTACCCTCACTTTTGGAGTGAGGCAGTCTCAGACATACTTCAAGTCATCACATCTCATCTGAGAGGAACAAACTGCCTTGCATAAATAACCTTTTTCTCCTTTTCATGCTCGCAGAATCATTTAGGTTGGAAAAGATCTCTGAGATCAAATCCAACCTCTGACTGACTGATCACCACTGGTTTGTCAATTGGACCACAGCACTGAGTGCCACATCCAGTCTCTTCCTGAGCACCTGCAGAGACTGTGCCTCCACCACATTCCCATGTTTAACAACCCTTTCCATGAATAAAATGCCTCCTGATGTCCAGTGCATGCTCCTGTCAGTAACGATGCCCTGCTGAGGTATTCAGCAAGATAAAAAGATGTATCTAGAAGGATGTGAGAATTTTTTTGTCTACAAAAGCACAGAAAAAACTCAGTAAGCCTATACCACATTCTAGGGACTTGTTCTGGACAGAATCAGCCTCCAGCACTGACTGGCAAAGTCCTAAACCAGATCTAGAACACATTGTTTGGATAATATGATATAGCCTTGGCATTCTTCAGTTTCTTCTACTACTTCCTAAAGTACACAAATCCTCTGTTCTTGACATTTTGTGCAATTTCATAAGCAAACTGTCTGGAAAACATCTGGTTTGTCAAAGGACCTTGAAAAAATCTAAAACCTCACATATGTGCTAACATACCTTGCAGTTTCTTCAACTGGAAGAAACTGCAGTCAGCTGCTAGAAACCAAACACTGCAACCCTTTACAGCAGCAAACAGAGAACTCGGGCCAGTATTCCAACCCCTCCACCTGCCTATTCCCTGACTGCACATCTGCTCCCCCACTGCAATCCTGAATGCCACCAGTGGGATGAGCACAGCCCCAGTGTCCTTGCGTGTTCTTTGCATACACAGGAGCTGTGGGTCACTCCTTCCCCACCAATTTGCTAGAAAAACCTACAGAATGGGTGGTTATTGGCCAGCTACCAATTACAAAATTAAAAACCTGTGTGCCAAATGGGCACAGCTGCATCAGCCACTGCTGAGCTATATGCAAACCTGCCAAATAATAGTCACCTCACTTAGGCTGAGCTGGGAGGCATCAGAGCCAATGTCAAAAGCACAGTTAAGAAGTCTTTTTTTCCCATCGAATGAGTTCCTTTTCAATTACCAGTTAAAAACAAATCATACAAAACATGGCACACAATGTAAACTAAGCCACACAGCCAAAGACTAGAACAACTTCTCCCTTTAGAATAGTCACACCTCAGGCAAAGCTAATAGGAAAGACAAGATGCCCTCAGAGCAAAAAAGTATCTTACACATGCATTTCTTAGTATTAATACATTAAACAATATATGCACCCTACAGGAGCTTTCAAGCATGAGAATATGGGTAAGACTGAAAGAGAAAATAAACTTTTATTTTCACCTATACCCATTTCTTGTTAAGTTTTACATAAACACTGATTTCTTTCCCCAAGCCTTTTCAGGAATCAAAAATTTTGAGTTTTTTACATTCAAGTAACAGAAACCAGAGAAAGAAAGGCACCTTTTTATGTGAGATGTTTTCTTTTAAGGAAAAAAAAAAAGACATTTCTTATGGAAATAAACCTTGAGTAGATCTGACTATGCTATGCAAAAATCAGTGAATTTTTCTCTAAGTGTCCATCACTGGATTATAAGAACTGCCTGACTCCCAGTTTGCTGGTTTTTTTGAAGTCAAGAGTAATAAGATTACACAATCTGTTTCAGCAGAACTAGCCTCCATTTTTCTCAGTATCTGTAAGTCCTCTTTTATTTACATTACTACAATATATTTGTTTCTGAGCAATGCCCAGAACTGCTTCTTGTAATGGCAATAAGTCACCAAACTTTTTGTTTGGCCTGTGGACCAATAAGATGAATTACATCTCTAATTCAAAACACCATTGCTTCCTTAATCATAAGCAGATGAGAATAGGCAAAAAGTCATAAGAATTCTGTCTGAAACTCTACTGTTGGCTTTTATCTCATTTCTTGTCAGTCATTTACAGGACCTTTTTTCTTCAAACACGACCTATTTTTCCCTCTATGATTGTAGAATTTTTAGAAAGACCTTTCATCATCTAATACACCTTTTAACAGCAATAGTTGCAATTAGCTTTCTTAAAACGTATGCTGTGGCCATCTTTCTTCTCTACATGAAATGTGCCCCCTAAGAAGCAGCCTTGCCTTCCTGCAAGGAGAAGGCAGCAGACCTTGTCTCAGGAGAAGGGGACAGAGTTTTCAGCCACTGCCATCTCTTTCCTGAAAGGACACAGACAAGTCAGTCAGTGATGCTGTGCTTTATTTCCCCATCTGTGCTGCCTTCCTACAGATCCCAACATATTTTCACTAAAGGGTATGAAGTGACTCTAATTGCAGAAAACACCACAGAAAAAGTCTGAGCTTTTCCCTCAGTCTATCAGGTGTTTAGAGTGTAAGGGCTATGCTCTTATGCCCCCCTCTGCCCAGGTGGGACACTCTAGTTCCCAAGAAGATTCATGACATTACCTCAAATCTAAAAAAAAACCAAACAACCTTAATATGTCTCTGTGTTTGTTTTAATTAAACTGATATATGTCAAGACTTGCAGAATAAGGGTAGAATAACAATCATCTTGCACAGAACTTCCCACAGATTTTACTATTGTTTAATGGAAAGAGCAGCAACTCCATCTATAGGGGAAACCCATCCCAACAAGGAGGCACCAATTAAGCATCATCCTCCATCTTTTTATCTTAATCTGAGGAGGTTGTTTTTTCACCATTGATTTTTAAGCAGAAATTCCCACTGAACTCAATGGGGATTTCTGTTCAAAAATCAATGCTGTGATATAGCTCAGCATATTTAAACTCACCCTGGACTCTGCTTTAGTCTACTTTCTTTCCTGCTTCTTCACCATGGCAAGAAAACTGTTCTTTTTATGTCTCTATTGACTACATTTTAAGATATTAAATTAACCAGACCTCACACAAGTACCAACAGTCATTATTTTTATGTTTTAAAGATAAACCTTGATATGCTGGTTTTCCATAAAATGTCACAGTGGTAGACAAAGTGCAGCTCAGCTGTGTTGTGGGGGAGAAAGCAGGATGCAGCAGACTCGGAGTGAGTACTAATACACTGGGAAAACTAAGAGTCCATTGAAACCAACCTAGAAATGTGGTTTCTTTCCAACCCTGTGTATTGCTTTTCATTTACTTTGTAGTCAGGGCACATGAGAATTTGTTTGAAGGATGTTTACTGTACTTTTGCAAGCTCCTGTGTGTGATGCACTGGCTTTCACTCAAATATAAATCTTCTGGCTGTCTATAGAGAATTTGGGACTACTGGGACACGAACACACAGAAGCAATTGTTTCTTACTGAAGAAAATTAGAAATGTCATTTTTTTAGAGTATTTGAGAGTTGTTTTTTTTCCTACAGAAGAAAAAGGTTTCTATAAACTTGTTCAATTAACTTGTGTAAGAGAGAAAACATTCCTATAGCTCCTCCAGCTGCTTCTTGTAGTTCTCTTCCTCATTCCTCAGCCATGCCAAACTGCATCCCAGGTCTTGGACTGCAGGTCCAATGTTTCAAGTAATTTTGATGGGCTTCAGTCATGAATTGTTTTGCCCTGGATCATTCAGATTTGATTCTACCACAGTCCCAACAAACAAACAAGGCAGAAAAGGTTCTACATGGTCTGATATTTGTTCATCAGTTTAGCTGAAGGCAGCATTCAGCTAAGGAGCTAGATCAGGAATCAGGGCTTATCTCCTTGCCACCTTGGAACATAAACCCTTAAATATGGTTTAGAAAATAGTAGAATTGTTCATGGCCAAACCCAATGTAAATATATAGAATCAAAAGAAGTTTTGATGGATGCTGGAACAATGTCAAGGAACCAGACACAATTTTAAGCAGACTGCATTGCTCTAAAGAGACAGTTCTCACAGTAATGGTGAGAATGTATCATTCTGAAAAAAGCCAGAAATTTACAGTAATCACCAGCAACTTTCCTGGGGTCTGCTAAACCCATTCTCCAATTCCTCTTCCACACAAGTCTAAAAAATGGAGAGGCTTTGGGGCTGCAGGGACATACACACAGGGGAAGACAAATGGACTCTTTCTTTAGAACAACTCCTTTCAGGACCAGAATGAAACAGCCTTTATAATGTGTGCCTGCTCTGATCCCGTGAAAATCAATGTCAGACTCTACTGATTTCACGGGAGATAATTGGGGAAGCCTTGTGATACTTTAAAAGGACAAACTGTGAAAGATCAAGAATGGGCTTGTCATAATATGTATTTATGTCAACTGTAGTAGGTCTCATCTTTGTATCTGGCTAAGGATCTCAGTGCAGCCTTGATTTCATGTCTGTCCTTTGCATTATACCAGTATACATGCAAAAAGAGACGTTTGTAAGTGGAGTCCTACCCCATAAGCTATTTGGGGATCTAAGATGTCTTGAAAAGATTCTGTAACCACATCTCCTGATACTTCTTCAAAATAGGTGAGATAATTTTAACAACAAATATTTCATCTCCTAAAAGTAACTGATAGAGTATTTAGTTACACAGATCATCAAGCAAAACTGGGTGAATATAAATCACAAACCACAATTTTCTGTGCTTTCCTGTAGGACTGCTCAAGAGAGCTTTTTTAGATCAACCACAGTCGAGCAAGTTTGCTGTCACTTTGTGATATAGTAGGAGCCAGTCAGCACCAGATATAGTGCTCATACTGTGAATAATGCTGCAGGCACTCATGCCTTACAACCTTCTGAATTGAGCACTGATGTTATTACACTTTGTTCTAATACAGACTTTAGGGAAACAGTACAGAGGCCATTATTTCTGAGACTGAACACAGCAAGAGCAGAAGGCTAAAATCGCATGATACACCCTTAAAATCAGGGGTCCTACAGAAAATCCATAATATGGCCATTGTTCCAAGCTTTCTAACAAGTAGCTGATAGAAAAGGTGCTGTTAAGAACTGCTTTTCCTTGCTAAAGAGCTTCAAAATTCAAGCAGTCTTCTATCCCACCTGTTCAGAAAAAAACAATGCCCATATTTCAATGGGAGCTTGCACATGAGAAGTTCAAAGTACTTGCAGAGCTTAATTTGTCACACCTAATTGCTCACTATTCTAGTAAAATATCTCACCATCCTAGTAAATGTCTCACTGTGCCAGCAAGACAGTGAGATATTGTCCTGATCTTGGACAGAGGGAAAGCAGAACATTAAACAGGATGCTGTAAAAGTAATGAAACTTGAAAAGAATCCAGATCTCCTGTTAAAAGGCTAGCTAAAATCTTCAATTCCCAGTACACAGAGAAACTTCAACTTTTTATTCATTTAGATAATAATGATAAATCCTGTCCTACTCTACTTCCCCAAAGCCTAAGAATTGCAGTATATTTCATGAAATTGTATTTAAATTTTAACTTCCCTCTTTTAATAGTACTGTCTTGGTATAATGATATGAGATGCCCTCAGTTTTCTATCACTTTAGGTCCACAAAAGTAGCCTCCTCCTAATATACAGTGAATATTTTTTGTGTTGTTGTAGTGCAAAACTAATGTTGCCAGTTACTAGACATTACAGCTATAGATATCTCAAGAAATAATTTTAAATAGAGAAACTCATGTTGCAGAGCTAATTATCATAATTAAACCAGACAGGCACTCAGGAGAAATGAAACTTTCAAATAGGTTGTGCAAGAGTTGGGATCACAAAAGGAGCCAAGGACTTTTGGAGAAAGACGCCGATGTACAAGCAACCTGCACGCTCTTGGGAATGTCTCTGGGAGAAGCTGTTTGCAAACAACCCTGTGAGAAACGTCTGCTTTGCCAACAGCAAGTTAGCAGTAGGAAGGATGAGACTGCAAGGATAGTTTTCCACACTTGATGTAAACATGTGTATAATAACCACTCACTCAGAACTGTCTCTTCCTTTCTCAGACTTTAGGAAGACAGAACCAAATACTTGTCTGCAGCTGACCCAAGACACAGAGCAAAAGTCCTGTCATGTTTCTCTGTAAAACTTTGACATCAAAAAATGTACAGCTGCAAGTTTTTTGTTTCCCTTTTTATTCTTTATCTTGTGGATCGATCTCCTGAGAAAAGGAACACATTCAGTACAAGCCCATCTCAGGTGTTCTCCCGCTGGTAAATACAAAACTATCATTTCTAAAAAAAACCCAGGTGAGGCTGGGAAGGAACATCTAGTTACAATACAGAAACCACAGCCATAAACAATTATACTTTCTCAAACCAGTAGGATCTACCCCAATTCCAGTTCAAAATCCCTACCAGAATGCCTGTTTTCCCTTTCTACATTGGGTAATATTAAACTCAACAGAGGAATTAATGACACAGGTTTTGTGTTTAACACATTCACATCCATCTTTTCAAATATTTTCTCAGTAAGCCTTTAAGAAAGTTTGAGTTATCCTTCCCATTATCCTCTGCCTCTTCTCTGAGAGGCAGAACTGCAATTTAAAATACAGTTTGTAAGTTCTAAGTTACCTATAGGTGAGCCCAAGAAGGTGACACCCGATTCACTTCCAGCTGCTTTTCTAGGTCTGGTACGTATCAGAATGGAACAAGACCTCTCACAATGAAGGGTCTGCCTTGTAATTGAAGCTGCAGTTTTTCACAGGACTATCCTAGAGCCATACAACTTTAGGGACACTTCTGACATATGTTACCTGGATGCTCTGCATTGCAAACCTTTCCTCTGGGTTGTACTCTGAACTTTGCCCACTAATCCACTGCATAAGTACAGCAAATTTCAGCAGGGACTATTTTTGCTGCTGGCTTCCCCCAGGAGCACTTCCTTCTCCCCTTCTATCTGCTGCCTCCATTAGCAGGATCTGCCTCATTCCACTCACCAGCTACCAAAAAGCCATAGCCTAAGACCTGACTCAGCAATCAAACCTGAGCCCAGCACTCTGAAGCCTTGTGGCTTGCACCTTGACAGTGCTTTCTGGGGAACTCAGTCTCACAGAGTAAAGACACCCAGTTTTTTGTTACTGGGAATTTTCATGCTGCTCTGGAGAACTCATGTTACAAAGCTCAGCGTTTCAATGTTCACTGCTGTGAGCCTTGTACAGTAAGACTGAAAGAATAAGAACAATGGGTAAATCTTCTCAAATAAATTAACTGAAAATATCCTAAAATAAATAAACTGGATTGTCTGTCTAACACAGCATAATTCACAATGATGTACCATATACATTAGTCATTTGGAATGACCTGGACAATGATCCTCTCTTTGGAGTGATTGCATCATTCCCAGCATACATAGTAAAATATTTTTAACATCGTGTGAGGGCTTTAAGGAACAGAGCAGAAATTTGCTAACTTGGATTCAAGACACACAAATAAGGCTTTATTAATCAAATGATGGGTTTCTCAGAATTACATCCTTTTCAGTAATGAACAATTGCACGTTGTTACAGGACAGAGTTTTGTCAATGACTGGGTGCTATTAATCTTAGTGTGACTAATGAATAATTGAAATATTTTTTCAGCTATTCTGCTGCAGGAAGATTTAGGGACCCTCTTTTCCTTTCAAATTATATGAAGCAAAAGTAACTTGGACATATAATGCAATCAGTTTTATAATTGACAAGCATGATTGCAATTTTACAATAAAATATATGCCAGTGCTTCAGCAAATTATTGCCTAATGTCATATGAATCTGGCATTAATGAAGAAATTGAAAAATAAACAACAGTAGCAGCTTTAAATACAAAAGCCATCAATGCATATTTGAGAAAAATATTAAGAGCAACATGATGTGTGAACATAGATTGCCTCTTGGTTCAGCATTTCTCATTTTCATACAGCTTACAAGATTGCAAAGGTTGCTTTTTACTGCATAGCTAACTTAGTTTAGAGATGTTATGTGCCCACTCTATTTTCTAAGCAGAGCAACACTTATATTGTAGGGATTATATTCTATTAGTGCAGGCAGATGAATTTTTAAAAACTGTTTGTTCTGGGATTAGATGAACATGAGTTTGCAATATTTTAAAGCCATCTACACATTTTGAAATTAAGTTAAAGCTTACAGAATTAGAAAAGGTTCAAAAGCAATAAAGAATCATTCTTTTTCTTGCCAGCTTGGAAAGGATTAGACAGTGTGTGAGCAACAAATGAATCTTTGCTGCATTATTTCAAAACTGACAAGTGAGGAGGGCATGTGCACCTCATAGGGAACCATCCCATGTAGATAACAATGAGGATGGCTTACATGGCTTTGAAAAAAATTATGTTCATTGAGAATGTCCATATAATTATGATCTTTCACCAGAAGTGCACAGAATGGTGTTCTACAATTATGGAAAACATCAGTATTAATGTAAAACATTAGATTGAGATGTGAGTCTCTCAGGAATACTATGAAATTGTGAGATGGCATTTTAGACAAAATTAGATTCTAACTTAATAGGCAGGTTAAAAGTCATTCTTCAAAGGCTCTATATGGTCTTACATTACATGAATTTACTATAAATTGAAACTGAGGGGGGAGGAGGGCAGAAGGCTTATCATGTGAACAGCAAGATTCAGCTCATGTTAGTATCCAGCTCATGTTCTTGCTGTGCCTCTGCAGATCATGGTGCATGCAGCACAGACAAGAACAGACCTGGGCATGACCAACATCCCCAGCTGAAAATGTGCCAACAAGTGAACCTGGAGAGACATCCCTGGTCCGGCATCACTGACACTACAGAGCTATTAAAATACTGTAAAAACTATCAGCTAAATGTCATCTTATTGCAGGGATTCCATACTGTTGTCTCCTTATCACAAAAGTTCCACACCTTCTTGGTGTTTCTTGTGAGCAGCTCCTCAGAGCACTGACTCTTTCTTCCCCACAAAGCACTCAACTGACTCCAGTTCCCCTCTCACCCAGCCACCCCACTCTTTTATAGCATCTTCTCCTCATTGCTTACAGCTGTGGCCTGTTAAAGTCAGGCCTGCTCCTAATCTTTGATAATTGGCCCAGCTGCAACTCCTTAGGGGTGAGATTACTTTCTACATTATCTTTATTTTCTTATATTGTATCCCCCTACAGCCAAAGACCATTTTCATTTCTGGTAGTATGGTATAATCTAAAAATAATAGCAAATATTGATGTTCCATAGGGTAAGGAAGCAACATTTAACATAAAGTTTATTATTAGCAAAGAATGAGTGAAAAATTCCTACCAATATTATCATCCTACTAGAAGAGAAGAACTATGTCAGAAGCATATGCCTTTCCACTGACAACAGAGGGAGTCTGAATCAGATAACTTCAAGGTCTAAAGCAGCACAGGATATCTCTCCCATCTGCACTGACTGGATTAGCACACTGCCTCAAGTCATCCACCTACGTTTTCAAAGCTGGAGTTCCCTATAAAAGAATCTAATTTTTTCCTGTTTAATTGATCTTTTAATAGTCTCATATTTTCACATAAACGTGTTTACATTTTTTAATAAGAATAAAGAAAACAGTTTTGTTCATGGAGGCTGCTTTTGTCTGGGGCAGTGTTTTTTTCTCCCCAGCAGCCAATAAAGGGCTGTGCTTTGCATTTGTGCTGGGAACAGTGCTGAGGACACAGGGATATTTTAGCTCCTGCTGAGCAGAGCTTGCACAGAGCCAAGGCCTTTCCTGCTCCTCACCCCATCCCTGAGGAGGCTGGGGGTGCACAAGAAGCTGGCAGGGGACCCAGGCAGAGCAGCTGATCCCAACTGCCCCAGGGGATGTCCCAGACCAGGTGGTGCCAGGCTCGGTGTTTAAAGCTGGGGGAGGAGGAGGAGGAAGGGTGGCTGTGATGCTGTTTGTCTTTCTGTGTCACCATTAGGTGTGTGGGGCCCTGCTCTCCTGGGGATGGCTCAACACTTGACTACCCATGGGAAGTGGTGAGGGAATTTCTTGTTTTCCTTTGCATCTGGGAGTGGCTATTCCTTTACTTATTAAAACTGGTGTTAGCTCAACTGGTTTTCAATTCTTACCCTTCCAATTCTCTACCACATCCCATAGGAGAGAGGAAAGGACTGTGAGGCCTAGCTGAGGTTAAATCACAACCTCAAAGCCCATCTCCCAAATTTGCTGATGTGTTAGTCACGCAAAAGCAACATTTTCAAGGCTAAGAGCTGCATTTTTTTCAGCTATGTCAAACCAAGGCATTGCCTTCTGCAGATTGCAACTTATGTGTCATTTCCTCAGTTCACTTCCCTGGACATTCTGTCTGGAACAAAAATATGCAGCTCAAGGAAATAATTTTCAGTGTATTGTAGATTAAGCCTTCCTTTTCTTTGCCATTTTTTGTAAAGCACTGTTATGTGTCATTGGGGTATTTACTGCTTAGTTATGTATATCTAACCTCTTTGAGGAAGAAGTTTAGCTGTCAGGCAGAAAGTATCAAGGGGACTGATAACAATCTTCTTTTAAGTAGAAATTGACAGTCTGTATTAGTGCCTGCTTTGAAACCAGCAAGTTAAAACCCACCTGCAGTCAAGAAGGAGGGCCTCTTAACAAGTTCCCAGCAGCAGGAGCCAATTTTCATTAAATCAGCATTGTTGAAATTAAAAGTCTAAATACTTGCTATACAATGACCAAATTGCCATTTCATTCCCTACTTCTCTTTCTTTAGGAGAAAAAAAAATGTTTATGTGTAAATAAGTGTTCAGGACTGACAGCTCCCAGCAGTAAGGTCCTCCAGTTATGGACAAGAGCAGATGAAGGGTAGCAACAAAAGCTGTTCCATTACAACTTGTCAACTACAATCCCACATGGGACACCCTTCCAGTTTTCAGCCCCTGCTCACAGATCACACCTCAATTTTGGGTAACATTTCAAGCCCAAATGCCCATCTCTATTGCAGATTGCTGCAGTTCCCATCAGCAGCCACCTGAGTCCCAGAGCCAGCACACATAACCATCTATGTGAGAAGTGTGTGTGAAAGAATTAGGTCATTTCAAATTCACTGGTACATTCACTAGATGAAAGAATACTGCTGATACAAGGATGACCCCAATTATTTCTGTTAATGAATAAAGGAACTCCATAACTACTTCCTACTATCCGGCACTCAGACAAACACTATGTTGGCAAGAACAGAAGTTTGATTATGAGCTTTATACTCTGTATGCTTTGCTTGGCTATTAAAATTATAAAGCTAACACAGCCCGATACTGCTTTTAAAACTAAGTCTCACAGACAAACAAAATGTTTGGATGCAAAGTCAGAACCATCTTGTACTGCCATGTCTGGGCACACAGGCACACACTTTCCTGCTACAGAGCCCAGCTTGGTTCTGGAAATCATTTTCCCTTTGCTCCTCCCTAGTACAGCCATAAGGGTAAAAGGGGCTGAAAAACAGAGGCCAAGGTGCCTGCCAGGAAAGCCAGTGCTCTATAGACAGCATAAGGAGCCTCCCCCTCATCCCAAAACAACCCCAATGAGGAGTGAGCAGGTGCCACTGCCTAACTTAAGACTCCTTTAAGAAGACTAAAGCAGGGACTGTAACAGCTGGAGGATGCAAAGCAAATGCAAAAATAAATGGAAGAGCCAGCTTCAAATAAAGAAAAAATACACACAGCAACTGGAATGAACAACTGGTGGATGTCCAGAAGAAATGAAAGCTGTCTTTGAAAGTGTGCAGTCTCTACAGCTCCTAGCATCTCTGCCTGACTAGCAAAACCTTGTGCAGTTATTTATTTACCCCATTAATCTCACTCATCAGAGGTCAGATTGCCTTCATATCATTTGCTGCTCACATTTATCACTTTGGTAACATGCTGGTATTTAGAAAATCTTCCGACTTAACACTATGGTCAATGACTCTGCCACACTTCTGATCACTGCTTTGCACAAATCTGGCTGCAATACTTGTACTCCTTATTCCTTTAACACCAGCTTAATCAATAGCAGGAATAGCTAAGGGCAATCTACTAATTTTAGAGAATCTCTTTGAAAAGCTCAAAATCAAGTCAAATAATTATTAAAAGTTTTGGAATACTTTAAATTTGTGTGTGCACACAATAAAGTAAAAAGTACGAAAGTAACGCTTTATTCTCATATACTTTTATCTTTTGAAGCCCAGATTTGAATCTAAATCTGTTTTAAGCAAAATATTTGTTTCAAAGTATTAAAAACTAAAAGTCAAATAATTTTTGTTACTTTCTTATATATTCTATTCAGCTGATGCCATTTCTACTACAAGTTTGAATTTTCAATTGACATTTGCCAATCTCACACTTAATTTCCCACATTAAAAACTTCAAGCCCTTTTTTATGTATCTTACCAAGAAACTTTTTTCAAAGGAAGAACTCCAAGGCCTTTCAAATATGGGACACATTTGAGTACATAGGAACAAAGATAACATCTATAGGAAAGGTATCTTTCACCCTACAAATTCATTGTGTCTGATTCAACAGGCACTGACAGAAACCTGAACATAGAGTCAGTAGTGTGTGTGAAAAAGAGGAATTCTGAATAGAAGATTACTGAGACATGGCAGATTGATTATTGCAGCATTCTGTCAACCAGCATCTGAAATATCAATAACAGCTCAATGCTACTGACAGAAGGGTTTAGTAAAATTTTCCCTAGAGTAGTACAGTAAGAATTTGCTGGAGAACTTTTAAATTAATAATAGAGCAGTTATCTAAAAAAAAAAAAATTGGAATGCAAATCATAACAGAAAAGTGAACTAGAAAATAAAATGAGGGTTGTTTGTTTTTTTCAGAACTAAGTATTTTCTTTCTACAAATTTCCCAGGATAGTGTGCAACTCATAATAAGTATAGAAATCACCAATAAACATATGATTCAATGAGAGGATAAGGTAGTCTTGATAATCCAGAAAAGAAGAAATTATTTACCCAGCACCTGGAATGAATAAGGAAAATAAAAAACCACAGAGATTTCCTGAAAAAACTAAATAACCCTCTGGGTCAATACAAGTTTAAAAAAAGGATTAAGGGCTTAACCCAATGCCTGCTGAAGTCCATGGAAGTTCTCAAAAGGGCTGAGACTAAGCCCTAGGAGACAAGGAACTGGGGGGAGGGTCTCAGCTTATTTATCTGGTAGCATTTTTACTTGCAGCTGCATGCCTCTTTCTATATTACCTTACATCTTTCCCACTGCCCTATTTTTAAGATTTGTCTCCTTAAAAACACTTAGCTCTATCATAGGAAAGAAAATATAGGAAAATGGGATGAGTACTATAGATCAGGTGGCTAGGCTGGATATGACAACATGGAAAATGACACAATTCATCATTAGGATGGACATAAGAATTCTTATTAAATAATTAGCCCAAGCTCCTCTAACATCTCCTTGCCAATGAGTCCAAGATGGGCTTTTCTCTCCCACAGGGTATCCTGGGGTCTGCAGTACACCAAATCCAGGCAAGCTGAGGAAGAGCTTGGGAGCCATAGGTGCAGTGCTAGATATACCCTCCATGGTCTATGGTTTAGTTTTGTACTGAATTCTGTGCAAATTCCTTTGTAACCTTGGATCATGGTCCATTAAAGGGCTGTGTACAAATGGCTGCATGGTCCAAGGCTGCCCTTCCACAGGAACCATCACCTCTGTGGTGTTCCCTGCTGCAGGGGATCCACTGAACCCATTGGTCAAGAGAGAAACTGAGCTTCCCATAGAGCTTAAACCCTGAAAATTCTTGTGAAACACAGCATTGTGTCCCTGTCCATGGCAGGGGGTTGGTATGAGAGGATCTTTAAAGCCCCTTCTAACCCAAATCTTCTATGGGTGTGAGAATCTACAGAAACAAAGCAATGGAAAATGTCACAAAAAACTTCTCTCATAAATTATCTAGTTTGCCACTGTACTTCTCCAACTCTATGCTCTATCAGAAAGGACATAAAGTGGCATCTGTGTTGATACTCCAAAGCAAACAAGACCTGACATCAGAGGAAAGAACCTGAACTACTTAATTCACAACCACATTACTACCAATTCATAACCATGTAACTCTATTAAAGGGGATTTATGCCAGCATAAAACTGGAGTATTGGAGCAGTAAATCAAGCCCAGAATTGGATATTCACACTGGTTCAGCTCAATTTTATTTAGTGCAGGTGTTGACTTAATTTTGATGATAGGATCTGGAGGAGGGGATAGTTGGCTGTTAATTTATTTCTACTGCCTGGTGGACTCAAGTTAGTACAACACTGGCTCTGTCTGTATTTGTGTACTTCAGATTACTGAATGTATGTTTTCTTCTGTCTGAAATGCACATTGCCTTCACTTAACCTTGGTTTTACTCTTCACTACATTTAGAGTATCTCAAAAGTGGCAGCAAAGGGCATGAATATAATAATTAAATGACCACACAGAGGTAATGCAAAAATAATAGTAATAAAAAAAGAAGGACAGAAACTTACAAGGAGCTCACAGGAGAGAACAAAGACACAGCAACAGGCAGCCTCAGCTTTAACTTGACTGCCAGTTTTCCATAGTGCAATCAAAGCCATTGTCTGCAAGCCACAGGTGCACAGCACATGGAACAGACAAAATGCAATGGGGAGTGATGACAGTTAACTTCTGAGCCTGGGCTATATTCATCCCAACATTCATTTGTGCATCTGTTGTGCTGGATTTTAGTCTTTAATTATTTCTTTTCCTCTGATATCAGAGGCATTTGAGCAGCTGAGGAAATGTACCAAAAATGCTGTATGATAGAGAGGGTCTGGGCTTTAGGAGGAAGAGCTTTACTCAGGAACCTGAAACATGAAGACACTGCCTGTGTTTATCAGCCAGCCACCCCAGTGCTGGTGACTCTGGTGACAGTGCATGTTGTCAGCTCAGCTGCAAAGCCACTGCCAAGGAGGGCGCTCATCAATTCCAATATCACTACAAATAACAATACAAGTATGGATTTTGTGTAGAGGGCAAAAAAAAGGCCATAGGGAGGAAAATCATTAGATGCATTAAAATAATGAATGGTAATATTGTTATAAAGGCTGATTTCACTGTTTATCACAGGCCAGGTCTGTATGGATTACACTTGGATGATGATCTTTTGATCTCAGATGTTCTCCCCACCAATAGGGCGCTTTTTGAAATTAGATGCAGTCTGACCTCTTATTCTTTGTTTTCATCACTCTCCAATCAGTGGGATGAAATTAGCCCCCTGGGAACCTTTGATTCACATTGGCTCCCTGTGTTATTTCAGCTGTGAAAGATGCTAATGAGCTAATATCAACTTTCCTAGCAGAAAATACACTCGTCGCTTTAAATTTTTGGCCAGGAACCAACATTTCTTCAGTTTAGGCAAGGTCTATCATTACACTGCAAAAATAGAAGAAAACCCAAGAAATTAAAGACAAATTCAATCCACCTAAAGGGCAGAATCTCATGCAGTCTCCTTCCAATATGTAATGCAGATCAGCAGACACATAATTTGCTGTGGAAATTAGTTTTCCCAGTTGGACAGAACAGGGCAGCATCCCAAGAAGCTTTGAGGATAATTGATTTCTCAAAGGAAAAAAAACATCACTGAAAGTTTTCAGTTGTTCTTGAGGAACTCACCTGTGACCCTTAGACAGATAAACAAGTTCCTAACAAAGGGCAAGAGCACACAGAGGGGAGAACTTTACAGTTATGAAGTTTCAGTTTCAGGGTGGATCCTCATCTTCAACACATACATTTAGAAAAATCAGATCACCCTAAAGAAGCAAACAAACTTACAGGCTTTTATAAGAAAAACAATTTCAGGTTGGCCATTCAGTTATTAGGGGTTGTTTTTAATTTATTTTGGGGGGAACTTCTAAAGAGGCATAAGACAATAAAAACCCTTGTTCTCTTTTTTCTCTACCAGAGTTGTCACTTATGAAGAAATTTAGGTCAGTCCCATACTACAAGATTTGTAAGGTCTTTCACAAAAGCGGTAATTTCAAGTTTTCCAAAAATCAACCATAATATTCAGAAAAGAGGACATTCCATCCTCTACTAATTTATTTTTAATCAGCTATCAATTTAAACCTGAATCTTTAGATTTCAGGTACCTTCTTTTTTCCCCAGTTAGTACACTGATCTTCCTTAGATAAACTTCTTCATTTCAGAAGAGGTCTGTAGCACAATATTACTTGCAAAGTAAAGTGTTGGTGCTTTGGCATGGACTATTCTGAGACAGAAAACTTCTAAGTTTTCAAGATTTAAAACAAGGCTTAGGGCTTTCTATCTTCTCTTTTAGCAGCCAACTCCTCATCACACATTCTGCTTCTCATAAACCCCTCTGAGAAGACTGAAATACAAGCATGTGAAAGTACAAAAAGCTGTTTCACCTACCAGAACAAGAGCGACAGCCAAAAAAATTTGAGGGTGATTTTTCTTCAAGACACAAGAACAAGTTTCATTTTTCTAGTATTTAAAAGCAATAATCAGTGAAGATTAATGATCTGACCAGATCTGTCCAAAAGATTTCTATGAACACACCAAAAATTAAATTAGCTTTTTGCCTTTTTTTTCCTTACTGTGCAATTTTTGAAAACATCATCTCTGAAAAGTAAGAATGACAGGCAAAGAAATTATAAACTTTCTTTAAAAGCAGTGAATTATCTTTCAAACATTAAAGATGCAAATTAGACAAAATAGAAAAAAATTACCAACTCCAGTAGAATTTTATACACTGAAAATCTAAACATTTTAAATTCATAGAACTATTGAAAGTTTAAGTTTTAAAAATCTATAGACATCATAAAGTATCTCTACTTCACTGAAACAATATAAATAAATCTTTTGGCTTTGCTTGGTTTGTTTTGGGCTTTTTCTTGATTTATTTTTGTGGTTCTGTAGATGCTTTTAACAGGCATTAAGTTCTAGACTGTTCTTGGTTATTTGAGCAATTATACAGGTAGGGGAATATTATGATTCAAATAATAATATTTGAATACAAATTTTTTTAAATTTTGAAAAAATTCAATTGAAGCTTGAATTTTTGTGCTGACATCTGAACTGCTAGCCTGTCCTAATGATCTTTTTTTTGCCTTACTCTTTTAGTACTAAGAGAGTAATTCTAGCATTTGGTTTATTTTTCTAAGGTCTTCATGTGTAAGAATAGTCTATACTTCCCAGACAAACTATTAAGACTCAGAAAGGAATGAATGAGATTAGTCCATTTGCCCCAGCTCTGAAGCTGCTACATAAGACACTGATTGTCAGTGACAAATCATTCTTTGTCTCTGAACCACTTTAGAAGCTTCCTAGAACTGTCTGTTGACTACATAAATAGCAAATACATCATCTGGCACTCACAAACCAGCTCTGCACAATGCCATGTGAGTCACTGCTGATCCTCCCATATGCCATTTGCTTTATCGGCTGTGAATACAGCCAGAAGGAAGAGAAAAGCCCACAATACTACTTACAAATTCTGCTTAACATGTTTCAGTGCATTCTTGTTTCCAATTCCTGTTTTTCTTACATTATTTCCTTTCTCTGTGCTATCATAGCAATACTAAACTCTGATGAGATGATAGCTCAGAGTTCAAATTCCAACCTGGCTTCTGCATTATCTGTCAAAAACCAGTCAAAGGGCTGTCCAGAGGTCAGACACCTCTGAGAGTAACTTTTAAAAGTTTTACTGATTTAAAGCCTTGTTGGCTTACATTAAGTAGCTTCTGAAAAACACCTGAGGAAAGAGAATTTTGGAGGTCTGTGTTCTACTATCTTCCTGTGCTAACAAGCAAAACCCCTCGAGTGAGCCCAGCCCCAGCAGACTGCAGCAGGCACTGCCTGGCTTCAGCACCCTCCAGTCTTGCAGGCAAACCCAGAGTCCTGGGAGGAATGCTGCATTTCTGACCCTAAACTGATGCAAAACACACAGATAACAAGAGCTATAGTACAATAAATAAAGAATATTGATAAGATTTTCTGGATATATTGGGGGAAGGTGTCTGTTGTTTAGCTTTTAGAATAATTTTGGATAAAGAGAGAAGTTTTTCTAAAAAAATGTCCCCACATTATCCAACATTCCCAAACACCATAAAACCAGATAAACCCACTTGCAAATACTGTTATTATAAAATGCTTTAACCAAAAAAAAATACTTCTTTACTGCTCCATTATTTTTTATTGGCTGTTTTCAAAATAAGCATGAGCCTGAATGTATATATTACATGATTGTTATATTACCATATCAACTCCACTTTATTAACGAATATCAATACAAATGGCCCAGAACTTGGCACAGGGATGGTTTGCTCATAAATTGCAATGTGTTTTTACTATGATTGCAGTCAAATTTTACCCTTTTTTATTTAATTTCACTTCTGTTTTGAATTCTGCACTCCCTCTCATGCACAGGAAAAGAAACATTTGTATGAGAAACAAAGATAAATTGATTAATCTTGTAATTAATCATCTATACAATCCACATTTTCATCACATAAACACAAGTAAAAGCAATTGTGTCTGTGGCCTTCCTTGCCCAACAGGACATATGACCACCACTGTCAATTTAGTGAGAACAGTCTGAGGTGTTCTTCAGGGTGCTTTGAAATATGCAGGCTGAAGTCTTGGCCACCTTGAAATTGCCGAGAGCTTTGACAATAAAGTCAGCCAAGTTGGAATTTCATCCTTAATCTCTGCTCTGCCAGCTATCACTATAACATGCAATATTCATCCTTTCAAGGATTCTGTTTAGTGTCTCTAACAAAGAATGACTTCTCATTCTGATATCACAGTAACACAACCCTGACTTTTTCCAGATCTGTATGAACATGTAATGGAAACAATCACTGTTCTGAAAACACTAATAATTTAAAACCCTGGATTTTACTTCTTTTTTTTCTTCTTTTTTTTTTATTGTGTGGGAAAGAAAATAAGATGAATCCAGATTTCAAGTAGCTTTTTCTGATGCCTTCACTGCCAGTATTGCCACTCTCACCACATTTCCAGTTGCTATTTCCACACTGAGCCATACCCCGCCTAATGCTGACACAGAATGTAACATTCCTAATTACACTTACAATTAATGCTGACAGAGTCCTATTGCTGCTCTTCTGATTAGTGCAGATCAAAAGATGACTCCCTCACCCCCCACCTGTTTTGCCTGTGGTGCAGCTCCAGCTCTCAGCCACCATGGAATACAGGTCTGAGCATAAGCTTATTTGCTCTGCATCTCTATTACCTGTCTGAGTGAAAGGTGTCAGATTTAAGAGACAGCTATTACTTTGTGGAGCTGTATTTATTAATTTCTCCATTGGTTCAGAAAGATTTTAGAGCTTTTGGTAATGCTAAAACACACAGTATTTTCTATATAAGTTTTTGCTGCTAGAAATTATCTGCTTATGCCAGTAAAAAAGTCTGACTTGCATTTTTAGAAAGGATAGAGTTTCAAAGGCTATTAAGTCAAGGTGACCGATGGACAAATATTTGAAGGCAGGCTCCAGACTATCAATTTTTATAGAATTTTGTACTGAGCTCCAAAAGCCACTGTGGGCAAGATTTCACTCAAAAAGGCACGAGAACAAACTATTCCAAACTAGCTACTTTTGCATGTGTCAAGATGGGCTCAGTGCCACATGCTACTGCTCCAAACACAGCCTTTGCCAAACATCTCTGCAGCACTTTGGTCATCTCCAAGCCACACTTGATCCGGCCATGAGCCACTCCAGGGGCTCTGTTTGCAAAGATTTCTCTGAAACCAAAGTTCAGATTACTTCAATGGGAACATTAATAAGCCCAATGGAGCTAACAGCAAGACTGAATAATTATCTGCAATTCTTCTGGTCAGTTCTGAAACTTTTTATTTCAGCTGTACCAGAAGTTTGAAGTATTTCTTTTGCCAGGAGTACAACGTCAGTTTTGGTTCCAAAAATATTGGGGAGTAGCTATTTTTCATTTTGTATTTCAAATAGGAATGAGGAACTTTGAGAGGAATATGGTTATCTGTCAGTAGTAATAATTTTGCTCC
This sequence comes from Agelaius phoeniceus, assembly GCF_051311805.1. Taxonomy (NCBI): domain Eukaryota; kingdom Metazoa; phylum Chordata; class Aves; order Passeriformes; family Icteridae; genus Agelaius; species Agelaius phoeniceus. Next base: position 11,472,503 of record NC_135277.1, read on the forward strand.
TCATTAGTGTAAAAGGTTTCTGTCTTCTGCCAGTAGAGGAAAATAAGTGAGCTTTACCATAATTCTTATCGTAACATGTTATGAGCAAAACATAGTTTCTAAAAAAAGCAAATACTTGCAATCAATACAGAGGAAAGGAAGTGGTTTTCAAATCCTTATGAACACTCTAAGACTGCTTGGATAGTTCATGAATAGAAAACAGGCTTAATTTATCAGAAAATTGATAGTTTAATAATGATTCACCTACCTCTTATGGCCAACAAGTGGCACAATCCTGAAACATATTATTATTTATGTATTCTAAAATAGAGATTACTTAAGAATAATTTTTACTTAACATAATTGTTTGCTACTCTGCAGAGCAAGTGAGAAATAAAATTTCTTAATGCAAAATTCTTCATTGAGTATATTCCTTTTACAGTAGTTAATTGTCAGACAGCCATCCATTCATCATCCTGTGTTATGTTTGTGTTCTTAACTGTTGAAAGCCCACAAAAAATGGATGTTCTACTCTGTCATTGTCCTGAAAATGGATGAACACTGTAACATCTGTAATGCAAGTGTAAGACATGCTGGCAGAAGACCACAATAAATATCGACCCATCTGAAAACAAGAAGATTTTAAACCCTTTATCCTAATAAGTCCTTCTAAGCATTAATAGCAATTCTAAAGCCTTAGTCATTAGTTTTCCTAGGTTACAAGTCTGGATGTAATTAAGAACAACATTGCTGCCTATTTGATGAAGAAAATTTCATACAGATGTGATTGATTATGTTTATTTAAACTAGAGATGGCTGATGCTTTCCAGTGATACTAAATTCCAATTGTATCATTTTATCAGGATAGGCTCTTAATTGCCCCAGTTGTAACTCACTTAAATAAAATTTAGGAAGAATCTCAGAAGTATTACATGAAAGACTATTGCTCTATGTTTGTGAATCTCTGGGCTACACAGGACTATGAAAAATTAAATTATTTTTAATATTTTCACTTAATATAACACAATTGTCAAGGATTTAGTTGGAAAGCCAAGTCCAAAATTTAACTACAGAATATGCAAGATATATAGAATATACCTTGCAAGTGGCTGATGAGATAAATAATTGAACTGAATGGAATATATATGCTATTTTATTGCATGTCCTTTCACTGCAGTAGCAATAAACTTATTACTTCATACAATTTTTTTGTTTAACTATGAACGACATGGTGAGACAACAGTAAAACTGAAAGCATAAGATAATCTTTTTCTTTCTTTCATTCCTAATCAGACAGTAATTTAAATTCTCCTCATGCAACATCTGAAAGCATTAACCCATAAATGGAAAAATTTGCCAAACAACAGGGACAGCAGCACAGAATTCAAACCTAACAGAAATACCTTTAAAAATCTCTTGCTGTTTTCATAAGCATTAGAGATAGGAAGAAGTGTTTATGTAGGGTATTTCTATGCAGAACTAGCAAAGTCTCCTTTAAAGCACCCAGGACTCTCCTGTGCAGAAGCATCCACAGACTCAAGGCCAAGCTGCACTGTGGGTACCAGGGGATCTCATACTGGCTGAAAAGGTGAAACAGGATTTAATGACACATCAGAGCTTGAGGATGAAGCCTCCCAGCTGAGTCTGAGGGGCCTGTCTAAGCCCCTACAGCTCCAAACAGCAATCCCAGGGTCCAAGCACCACACATTCCTATTGATTGAGTTGTGGCTACCCAGAGACCCAAGGCAGGGACCTAATTCACCAGAAATGCCTTTCCAAGGCATCATTTTCCTGTCTGCTTGGATCAACGTGCATAACTGCTACGGCCAGCCAAAGGCTGACAGGGGAGATAGATGGTGAAGGGCAGGAAGGAGAATATTGTCTTCCCATGACAACATCATCCCAACAGCAAAGCTCAGAAAATTATTGCATCCTGAAGTTAACCTGGAAAGAGCAAAGCATCTAAGGTGAAGCCATATGAGAAAAATGAAAGGAGGAAAATGTTGGGAAAGGAGGAAAATGGGGGGAAATGATAGTTAACTTTGCATGAAAAAAGATGTACTTTGAATTTTGACCTACAGTCAGACAGATGTGCACTATTTAGAGACAACACATCACCCAAAGGCGACTCCTGCTACCACATCCCCCAGCATGAATGATATTCTTCAAGAGGTGAAACAATCAAAAGGTGAAAAGTATTATTAATTTTCATTACCAAAATTGTATTTATAATCACAAAACCCCCCTAGAAAATGTAGTTTTGTAATGATTCTTTTAGTCTAGGCCTGACTGTGCCACTTCTTCAGGCTCCACACTCCACTCATGAATTCTGACCTGTGTCAAGGAGCTGAAAACCAGGACATGAAATCTGCTGAAGGTTACACTATTTCCAGGTATATTTTGTCATTCATCACAAGAAGAGCATACCTGGCAGTAGGGTGGCCTTATGAGAAGTAAATTGAGCGAAATTAGCAATTGAATCGATGCTACGTGAAGATAACAGCCTGCAATAATCCTATTTAACAGCTGTTAATTGTCTGCTATAAAACACAGTTCAGCAAATTCTGATCACACAAGTGAAAATCTCCCTAATATACATGAAGAAAATATATCAATTGATGCTGAAAGAAATATTCAGAGATGCACATCTTAAATTTATTGTAAATACAGATTTCATGCAGATACCATATCTCCTAACTGCATGTTAATCATTAAACAATGTACGCAAATATTGCCATGAAAGATTATACAGAAATATGTATAAAATTATTTCTTTGCTTTTCCCTTAGAAACATGAGGTTTGTGAATCTTAATAGCAAAGAATGTTCTTCAAAGTAATGATCACTTTGCTAAGAAAGTGTTTGTGTTTCTGTTTGTTGCCCACATCCAGATGGCCAAAAATGTGAGCAGTCCACCAGTTGGACCACATTTTCCTACCACATGGAGACTTACAAAGTCATAGAAAGCCATAGTTCCATCTCTTAATTCCAAACAGGCTTTTGGCACACTCTGCATAGCAACTTACAGACAGATCCAGCCATGTCTCAGCTGCTGCATCACAGTTCACAAGACAGTGATGTGCCATTAGAAATTTCAGCAATATATAGATTTAAGATACAAACTCAACTGTCAGTTGCATTTCAGGGCTCATATTCTGTCAAATATATTTATTGTGTTCAGAATGCTGTTTCAGAACTATCAGACCAAAACTTTCTGTCAGCTCCAATCACACCTGAGGTTATGATGCTGAGGCTACTTTGCATCTAGAGGATTTCAAGGCAAGGAGAAAGATGCTGACTAAGGCAGATACCCAGAACCTCGAGGTTTCTCTGCCTTTTAGATTAAGAATGAGGTGTGAGCAACTGCACATTTCCTGCAGATGGGAAGAAGACAATATACAAATCGTTTAGGATGCAGCATCACAGCTGACTGACAGATTGTTTTGCTCTATTTATTTGACTTTTGGACTGCCCAGAGTGTCAGTTTGACTGACTGAGCTAGGGCAAGGGAAGTGGACAAGAATCTGCAGCCAGACATGGGTGGTGGAGAGACAGCACAGGATGTCCTGTCTGACTGGCAACAGAGTCCTAAATGGACTAATGCAGGAGTACAGAGGGGACCTTTAAGGCAAGTGGCTAATGGCAAAATGTGTCATTGTGCCTCTGTATTTTTCACTAAATCATGAACAATCAGAGATTCTGCCATAACATTTTTCTAGGCAAGGAAAAGATACTAAGTTATAGACAGAAAAGGACTGTTAGTAAAGCTACAAATTACCCCAAAATGAAGATGGAAGATTTTCCTTTTAAATGGAAGCAAGCTGGGACCTTTGTGTTACTCTTTAACTATTTTGCTTCTTGGTTAGCATTTGTGTCCAAGTTTCCAGTATCCAGTTCAGATCACATATACTTTTCTCAGAATTTTAAATGCAAGATGTATTCTGAACAAGGGGAGAGTAAACAGTTTCTAGAAATGGTTCTATTTATAAATGCCATGTGATTTCTTTTGCTTGAGTACTTTTTAAACCATCAGTAATCAATATGCACTTGCTGGTGTGGACATATGAACAAGAAACTCTAGATTAAGCTGATAATGGATGTAAACCCCATTTATTACTTCAGACTTTTGAACAAGCTTTCTTGCTACAAAAAAATATTTTAAAATTAAACAAAATTAAAACAGAGAGAATGGGCTTACCCGTTACATAATTTTTTGTCTGAAAAGGGAGGAGGTGATTCATGACAAATCAGCTGATGGTTTAACACACACAGTCATGCCTTGGCTTCTCCCAAGGTCTTTTTTTTTGTCCATGTGCCTTTCTTCTACCACAGATTGAATTTATCCAGGAGAAGGCCACACTGAACACAAAGTCAGTCCACTAAGGACTGATACAAAGAGGCAGGCTCAAAAGGCAGCTACTTCAGCCCCCTGCAGAGGTTGGGGGCAGACCATGAAATCAAGGAGATGAACACAGCAGCTGGTACACTCACTGGTGTGTGTGTTAATTACTGTTTGGCAGAACATATTTCCAGAAAAGTTCACACAGAATCTGGAAAAAAAAAGCTTCCTTGCACCACAAAGGTGTTTTCAGAGACCACATTCAGATGTGATGCAGTAGGACAAGTTGCAGACAATAACCCCAGACAGTGTCAAACCCACCAAGCCCCGACAAAGCACTACAAACCTGGACACATTTTCCCCTAGAGCCAATCACATTATTTCACAGGAGAAACACTGTGAGCTCTCATCTCCAGTGCTCAGGTGCAAGAGCAGAACTCAGCCCCCCAGCACTCTGCTCACATCCTGGGGACACACTTGCTTCACTTTAGTGCCTGCCAATAAAGTCCTTTACATTTCAGCCACTGAACAAGCACACAGAGCCTGAGGCTGCTCAAAACTAACCTGGCTATTGCTTCTCCCATGCCAAGGATGAGAACACTATTCATAGGTTTGGTCATCCACCATCCACCTTCCCTGCAGGGCCAAATCCATTGGGCTGGCAGGCCTTTTGTAACTCCCTTTCTGTATTCTCCCTATTTCCAAACTCTTCATAACAAAGACTCCTTTCTTCTGATGCTCAAGACAGAAAGCAAACCCAGACCCATCATCTCTGAGAGAATGAAATTAATAAGATATTTACTGGACCACAGAGAAAAGTGAAGACTTTTGGGAGTTCAGCTGTGCTGCAGGTGAGTAGAGACATGACTCCAGAGATTATTATTCATAGAACATCAAACAACTTCAACAGAAAAGACTGGAATAGATAAACCGCAATATGTTTTATAGTGAGATATTAATGAAAAATTGCTATTTTTACTTTAAAAAACCTCTTTTTTTAAGTATTCATTTCTTTCAACTCACATATAATTTTGAAAATACATATCTATTGCAAAAGGCACAGCACGCATAATTCCCATTTGAGGTTTACTATTTTAACAGCAAACTGATATTGTAAAATTCATAAACTGTTCCTAATTCCTGTTTATTTTTTCATAATGCCTTCTAATTTCCAGCAGCAGAGTAAGATCATAAGCATGGTCATTTTACTTGAATAAAAGAGATTTAAGGGACAGGGAATAATCTCCACGGCAGCTAAAATATTAATCTGCTTCAGCATTAGTGGCTTGTGAGATCTATGTAAAATCTGAGTCCTGTAACCTTGGACAGTACACAAGTCTAATGTTGTGGAGGTTACAATGACCTTGACAGAGAAAGGCTCCATTATTACTCGGTAGATAACTTACAAAGAGAGTGTGGATTGAAGAATACAAAAGAGCTGACACTGCTTAACCGTTTTTGAGAACCAATGAAAAAAGTCTCTTGAAATACCCTCATCCTGCTGCTGCACGTCTACCAAACTACATAGACAGGCTTTGAGTCAGCAGCATTAAAGATGACTTTTAGATAAACTCTATTTGGGAGTATCAGTCAGTACTAAAAACAAGAGAACCCTTCCCGAAGATCATTATTTTCCCACCTATATTTCGACTCCTAGCTGCATTTGTGACTTTTAATACCCTCCTGTTCAAATACTGATAAGTACTTGTTGTAAAGCAATAACAATAAAAGAAGAAAATAATTAACCTATTTAACTTGATACTGCATCATGGCATAAAGTAAATTGGCCATGGAAATGTTATCTGAATGTTCCAAAGCAGCACTGGCTTTGGGAACAGCATCAAGATCAATTCAGCCATCAGCAGAGACTATCACAGCAGCAGCATTACTCAGTTATTAAGGGAACATGCTTTCAGGATGTAACTCAGATTCTTTTGATGAAAAAACTAATTTAAAGGTCACAACCAAGCTCTCTTGAACGTTCAGTTAAATTATGTGTGCTTTTCTTCTGCTTCTGCTAAGAAGAAGGGGAAATAGGGTCGTTTTGAAAGTGTAGGTCATCTGGAGACAAACACAGACTGTTGGAGCTGCAGACCCAACTATTTTAACCTCTCATTTTTTCCAGCAACTCCCAAGCATCTGTCTGAAAACACACCACATTATTTCCAGAGGTTAACTCCTCTGTCTGGTTACTAAGTATTTGTTAATTATAATGACCACTATATCCTTAGAGGAAACAGCAGAGTACAGTCTACCCAGACATATTTTCTTCCACATTTATTTAAATGAAAATCTTTTGTTTTAAAAAGGAAATCTGCTCAGTGCAGGTATTTCCTCCTAAAGTTTCACATGTTTTTCCCTCAAATCAAAGTACTTTTAACATGAAACATTTGAGCTACTCTTGATGGTGATATCAAGAAGGCAGCAGAGATCCAGAGAAAGTTAGATTTAAATGAGAATTTAGATTTGAAGCATACCTGGGGCTACAGTTAATTATGCAAATTTTTTATAAATTAAAGCAGCAGCAATATTCTAAAGTTTGGTTCTATGAACCCTCATCTGGAGGTCATTGGAGGGAGTGTGGGAAGTGATCTCTTTGAAAAGAAGAAACATGGAAGGACAAACCTGCTCAGGCAGGTGGGACAAGTCTCTGTGGCTTCTTCATGCCCACTTTCACCATACTCACTAAACCACCACAGTTCAGTGCAAATGGTAGTTTTCAGTTAAAAGTTGAACTTGACAGTCTTGGAGAGTTTGTCCAGTGTTAATGATTCTATGATCCAGAATGCTTACCCTTGTGGACACTGACATTTCACCAAATCATGACTACAAAATATGGGGATCTTCCAAAATTCACATTATTTCCATAAATGTAATTTCCTCCTCTGCAGCTCCACTTCTGAGTGTAGTCTTTGTACAGAATTGTACAGAAATATCCAATTGATCTCATGTCAAATATCATGGACTGATAACAGAATTTAGAACTCTTTCATTCCATACACACAATCATTAACTTCACCAGTTTAAAAAAGTTATGTACTTAATCTTCCCAAGGGAAAAACATATTAAAGCAAATAGACACTATTTTAGCAGAAGCTGAATTACTTTCAACCAAATGTCTCACTAAAGGGTAATATTCATGTCCTCAGCTCATCTGCTGCCCATTAGGTGCACTCTATTAAGTGGAATGAACAACAATGTGCAAAAGTGCACAGATTTCTCAGTTAAATTACACCAGTTTTATGGCTTTTTCTATTACACAGTCAAAAGGGAGCACTGAAATTGCTGCTCACTACTATTACAGGCATGTCTTTAGATACCTCTGGTGAATTTTGTCCTGATACCCCATCTTATTAAACCTTAAGGACAGACCTGTGTGTAGGCATGTGTCTTTTCCTTGCTGGCAAACTCAGCTCACACTTTCCTGTTACCTAATGGACATCTGGGTGACTCTTGATGTCAGATCCAATTTCAGTTGAAGTGGTTCGAGCTCATTCAATAGGTGAAAACAGCTCTGCAGGCTAAGCTCAGCCTGAATTTTAAACTACACTATTAGAAGGTGTAGCAACCACAGCCTTCAGCTATTGGTCATCAATCTTAAAGTGGTGACTGAGGACAAGCTAAGGATGACTCTGCCCTGTCTGCACCCAGTCTGAGATATCTGTATGGTTTAGCCACCAAAAAAAAAAACCCAAAAAACCAAAATAACAACAACAAAAAAATCACATAAAGCCAAAATAAATATGAATAAATGTGCAAAAAACTAGTTTCTTTTGGGAAAAGCACAGATGTGTAGGCTGTAGTATCTGTACAAGCAGCAAAAAAATGGCTGGTTTGTACATTTTAATTCATGCAAATCAGAGAGGAAAAATTCAGCTTAAGTTGTCTAACCCAAGCAGAGGCAATCCAAAACATTTTGGATATTGTGAACTGTGCTATATCTTGTGGGGCATGTTTTGCAAAGACTGCATTGAGAGAAATGAGTGGGGAAAGCAAAAGAGGATGGGAAGTGTAACAACTTTGAGGTCTAGCACTACATTCAGATGAAGTCCCAAATGCTTATCAAAACTGCTTTGAAATATTTATTTTGATTTCAGTTGTGGTTTCTTCTTATAACTCGTGGTTATCTCTTAAAAAATTTAGAAATCAGCAATCATGGCAAGGCTGCTGAATTTTCAATGTAAGGAAATAGTCTGAAACGCTCCCCATATCAGGACTAACTCCTCATTTATTTTCCTATTTAAGAGAGCACTGCTCTGCATGCAGATGGGCTGATGCTTACAGCAGCATTTCACTCTGATGGAATATCAACATATGTTATGAATACTGATGAAATTCATATTCTCTTATAATGTAGACTGCATTTTTCCAATCCCATTGTTAGTGCCTCGATTCCAGCACAGGACTAGCACATATGCCTTTTCTGCCATTCATTACAGTCTTTCCCTCTCCTAACACCTTCAATTATATTCAGCCTGTTTCAAAATGGAATCCCGATATTTTCAGGCTCATTTTAAAGGGCATTTTAATAATGCCCAGGTTGTGTATAGAACCGTTAAAGGTAAAACAAAGCAAATGAGATTTTAGGCAAGATTATCATATTTTCAAAGAGTCTCAGGAGACTGGGATGCTGAATTACCCTTAGTTACAATGCAAATTGAACATCCAAATTCCTTCTGTGAAACCAAAAACATTTTACTCATGCACAAAAAAAAAATACTCAAAATTAAAGATGACTTGCTTCATTATCTACAGTATCTTTTGTATCTTGGCATTCTAAGACATTTCCAAACCTTGAATCATCAGTGCATCAACAAATGCATTTTCTCTGCACCTCCTAAAAACACAACAAATGTCAGTTAAAAAGCCCTTTCACACTCAAATAGGAATCACTTGGATTTCTGTGTTTGCTGAATTATAAAATTACCTAAGCATATTATTTCCTGTTTAATTTATTTAATTTTTACGATTAAAAGGCATTTGATTTGGCAATATTTCAGTTCACATTGTAATGGTTTCTCAATAAATCCACACTAAAATTAGATTTCCAGTATATTCAAGCACTTTTAGATTCAGCAGAATTGTACTGAAACTGATCCATATTCTAGTTTTCAAATGGTTTTAATATTGCAAATATCCTATTTTTCCAAAGGTGTTGAAATAAAATTAGAAATAGAATTTTAAAAAATTTGCAATGAACAAAAAATGAACTATATTGCTCTTGATTCCCTGCTGACATTTCCAGCAAGTGGTCACTTTTTTCCTATATTCTCTCAGTACCTTCTGAAAGATAATCCCACAAATATTATTCCATCCTTGTGAGTGGAAACTCACCTTTCCTATCAGAGTTTTAGCTATCTAAATCACAGGCTGTAAGTGCTTTTTGACAAACCAACCAATTCTAGTTCAATGTTTACTAAAACTGATGGCACTACTGCCCTAAGTTCACAAACTGGGAACGTTCCTTCCTCTCCCAAGGGTGCCAGGTTAGAGAGTAAGAATATCTGTGTTTCACACCAAGTGAGCATTACTGAGAAGGGAATGGAAATACTGAAACTCAGGCACAAGCTCCTGAAGTCACTCCATTTTTTCTATGGGATGTGAAGCAAGGGCTTCTCCCCTGCACAGCTCAAGGTCTGGGAGAAAGGAGTAAGGGATGATTAAAAGCTCAAAGATGTTCCAGCTGGATTCCCTCATCTGCAGAAGAGCTGTGGGAACTGCAGCCAGGCCACAGGGCAGCCACTTCGCAGTTTTCCCAGTTACCAAGATCTTTTTCAATTTTTACCGGTTTTTAAAAAGTTTGAATTTAAAGGTTTTGATTTATTTTTAATTTACCATTTTAGAAGTAGCTGCACCTTAACATGCACACACAAAGAGGAGTATCCCAACCTTTTGCTAAGCAGATGACCCTCTGCCCATTTAAGGACAGACACTACAATTTTCCATAAAGCCAGTCTGTGTGTTTCCAAGTGGAGATAAGTACATTAAATGTCAGGCTTACTCTTTCCTCCCACTCACAGAAAAGCTCTTTCTCCCTTTTTACTATCTATTATCCCCATTATGACCTTTTATTATACAAAGGTTCTTGAAGACTTTTTTTTTATTCTATACCCACATGACCAGCTGTAGAAAGAATATTTTCATGATCTCTCAATAGGACATGTGGGTGCTATAAAAATAAATGTTCAGTGGTTATGAGAAAGTTCAAATTATTGTTGGCTTTTTAGATAATTTTTTAAAATAATTTTATTAGTATCATCTCTAGTTTTAGCACTAAGTTGAAAGCTATTCCTACAGTGCATAGGCAAAGCCTCATCAATTTTGCAGTATGGCTATGCAAATATTCTCCCTTCAAGTACCTTAATGAATAATTAATATTGTGCTTAGAGATCTAGCTGAAAGCACCAATCAGAGGGTCCAAATAAATTGGACTGGTATGGAAGAAATTGTTCCCCATGCTCATCAGAAAGATTACTGTTTCTTTTAGAGAATAGCTTTAACAATATGAAATAAAGCCCTTTTGGAATAACCTGCTGATATCTGCATGAATAATCAGAACAGCTATAAGTTATCTGTCATAGTGCTGGCTGGTGTTCAAAGACATCTGCTGGAAAGGTATTGTTTTGTAATGACAGAAATCAAACTGATTTGGGGAAAGTAACAATCTCTTTTTGTCTTACTTTTCCTTCATCTTTGAAATAGATACTTCCAGCACATCAGTTTGAAATTAAAAACAAGTGACAAAAGCCATTATTTTACTGCAGGAAGGACAGAAGGTAACCTGCCAGAAGCTGTCTTATATCAAAATAACTTTGGATTTGCCTGAAGAATATTAGCTCCCTGTGTTTATGCCCTTCAACAACTTGGGTTTCAGCATTGCTCATGAATTACACTTTTTAAAACTGACACATGTTGGGCATCCTGGTACTGTGGCTGTGTTTCCATGCTAAACACAGCTCTGGCTGAAAAAGGAAGCAATGAGGGTGCATACTGGAAGGGAGAACTGAGACCAAAACACACATTTTTTCTTTCCTTAACAACAACTACCAGGTATAATTACCCACACTGAGGAGTAACTCACTCCTACCTAAAGACAATGAAACCTCTTATTTAAAAAAAAATACTGAAACCAATTTTACATAATTTCAGATAAATCCTGTCATTATGAGTCTGTAGCAATTCTTCTAAGTTCGTATGTGCAATATATTGTAGAACATTTCAAAACCAAAAAAGAGCATTTCAAAACCAAAAAAGAGCATTTATCACTCACTAAAAGAGCATTTATCACTCACTGATTAAAGGTGGTATTTTTTTTATTCTTGTGAAAGGTGATCAGTGAAAAAATGTCAGGTTTTAAATCCTCCCTCCCCAGTCACCAGCTTGAAAAAATGTTTAATACATAATTTCATTCTGTATACAAGCCTGTTGCCTTCAGAAATTAGTACTTCTCTGGTCACTGTGTGTTACCATTTATTTGGATACTGGGAATGCCAGATTCAGATCCCATGTACTTGCTTTCTAAGTTTCCAGTGTAGGAAAGGTTCTCTGTTCAGAAGAGGTGTTAAAACAACAGTCAAAGCATTTTAGAGCATCTGGGAGCATGGAGATTATGCCCTTTCTGAGAAACACCAGAAACATTTAAGGAAACCAAGCTGGGATCCGTTCATGGATCCATTATGCAGATGGACATTGTCATCCATGAAGCTGCTGCCCACTGCATTGGGAATGCAGTAGAGATGACAGCACCTGAGCTGAATTACCAAAGTCACCCTGGAGTGAGACCTCACATCTATGTCATGGATTGCTCATGGATTCAGCACAAGAACTGCATGATTTGGGCTTTCCCAGCAGCAGAAACAAGGAGCTGCTGTTCAGCCTTAGCTATGTTTTGCACACCACTTTCCACTCCAGCATCAAAATGGAGAGTAAAAATACAAATAACAGAAGTAAAACTTGAACTGGCACTTTTAATGTAGAAAATAATTGCTTTTCCCCACCTTGGTTTGTTTTCTATAACCCCTGCAAGACCATCAGAGTAGTGTGTCAAATGATGGATGGCCACTCCTTCCTGTCTGTGTTTGCTACACCACATCCCCATCACACCAGCTGCACTTGAAAACTGTTTTTTTCTATTGTGGGAAAGAACTTCCATCCCCCAACTGAAAAACTGAGCTCACTTAGGAGGCAGCTTGTTTGCTTCTATACCTAAGGGGTTGCAGTGACTGAATGATCCCTAAAGAATTTTTAAGACATATATATGGTATTTAACTGTCTTTTTTATGTTCTTTTTGACTATTCTACAATTATGTCTGTATGGGTCATTAAATAAGGACCCAAGGCTATTAGAGCACCTGTGAGAACACATGAGAATTATAAAAGCATACAAAAAGTTTAAAGGCAGTGGACAGCATTGCAATCACCAAAGCTCTCACAAGTGTTTAGTGACTCAGTATTTGGCAGAGGTTACATCTAAGAGACACAGTCCCAAACCAAAGTTTTCAGAGTATTTAGGAGGCAAGAAGATACCAGTTAAAGAATTAAGAGCATGACCTAGCTTACTGGAAATTACAGATAAATGCAAAACTATAGATAATATGTAAATTGGCTAGACATTAAAAAATATAGAAAACTAAAAGCAGATTTAACTTTGCCTATTAGCAACTCTCTGGTAATATGCCTAATGCAGAAATTTAGATTATAAGCAAAAAGTTTGAAGCAATAATCAGAACATCTACTTTGTTTTACACTAAGTATCAATAGGAGCCACTGGCAAGAATAAGCTGAAAAGTAGTTTAAAAAATTAATATAAGGAGGAATAGCCCTGATTTTGACTGTTTTCAATGGTTATTGCCATGCTTAGAGTTCACTGAATAATTTCGGCACTTTCTAGTCCTAATGAAACTTCCGAATCAATTCATATGTGTCAATTTAGATTATAAAATGTAAAACAACCTTGATTTATGCATTCTCATCCATAATCATCACTGGAAAATGTAAATATTTTGTTGATGGCTGTCTATGTTGTTGATCAGATGAGACACTGAAAATGACATCTTATTTTCACTGTCAGATCGACAGATCCTGGCAAGAGAAGCAAATAAATTGTTTTCACCTCAATGAAGTGTGACAAGAAAAACACAAAGGGGAACAAAAGTATGCAGGCATTGGTTTTATGAAATAACTATTAAAGGAATTTTTTAAGGCTAAGTCTTTATCTCTGAAGAGATACCAAGATTTATATGGGATTAATACCCTACACTGATACAAGATTAAAATATCATTCCATGTTCAAAAGTAAAATTGCAACCACTTCACAGTACAAGAGGTAGCAGGGACATTCCTGCCTAGCTCTGGGGCTTTCAACCAAGGGGACATGTAAATACATCTGATGGAGTTTTTTGAAGAAAAGCAGAACTGCATAACACTAACAGGTTCAGTAACAGAGCAACACTTGCTCCTGACAAGTAATCAAAGCCAGACAAGCTGAAAGCATCTTGCTCAATTTCATTCTCAGGCACACCTTCCCTTTTCACAACTCAGCCTCCACGCAAATAAACATGGCTTTAGAAAAAGGAGTGCAGTCAAATTAAGTGAAAGACAAGCTAAAAATTTTGCTTTGACTAAAAATTAAAAGTCCAGTTTACTTACTATGGGAGCTTTTTAAAATCCATTTTTTTCAGTCCCTGCCTCCTTTAATTCAGGTCATAATACAGAAGAAATAGACCAAATCAAGCCATTCTGAAAATGTCCAATGAGTTTTGCAAAATAACAGAAGGCAAAAAAATTTTAACACAACAAAAAAACCTCCCCAAACCCCTCTTCTTGTCAAGACCCAGATGGAGGCTCTCCTGCCCAGGCAGCATGGCCCTGTCCATCCAGCCTGTTCCCATGAGCAGCGTGTGCAGTAGCACAGCAGCACCGCACACAGGCTGATCCTGACCTTCTCAAAAATGTTCCAGGGCTGCCTCACACCCAAGGCCAGGCTGCCCCTGCTCCACCCCTCCAAGCACAGCAGCCCCAGCCAGGGCAGAGAGGCAGGGCAGCCCCGCTGCCACTGCAGTGCCCTCCCTTTGTGCCCTGCCCTGCAGCTCCTGCTCTCATTCTGCAGCCCCCGCAGTCAGCAGCTGCTCAGCTGCCTCTCACACATTTATCCAATCTGTGGATTGGATCACAATCACAATCCAACCTTTAACTCCAAGGCTTACACAGGGCTTTGGACATCTCCCTGCACAGGCAAAGGAGCTGCCTGAATCCATGGTCTCCTTTCAAGTGCATGCACTGCTGGCACAAAGTCCCCTCAGACAATTCCCTGTTAAATGGCCTCCCTCACCATACACTGCTCTGCTCACAGTTACATTTCCTTAGGGAGCACACAGGACATCAGTTTCCCCTGGAAACTCTAAGGAGTCACAAGTCTCACCTGGGTAACTAAAGTAACCTGAGGCTAAGACCAGTGAGCCCTGCAGTTGTGAAAAACATTGTGTGAGAGATGCTATTCTGAAAGACAGCAAAGAGATTTTTCTCATTTATTTATTGGCCAATTATGCTGGCTTTGAACCCTTTGGTGAAAATGCTTTATCTTTGCTTATCCTACCATAGAAATTTATTTAGTTATTTCAAAACCAATTTATTCATATCAAGCCACCAGGAGCTGAGAATGCAGCCCTGACCTCCAGTGTAACCCTGGAGGTATGAAGGAGATCCTAAAAGATTATGTTAGCACACTGCCTTTTGAAAGTAAACAATAAAGCAATACATCTTAGAGAAGAAAAAATGAAACAAAAAAGCCAAAACCCAGAAGCACTAGAAAACTACATCCCCAAGCCCCTGGTGGGAATTGTTTGTTAAGAGTTCCTGTCTAGATGATATCTTGCTTCATTGAAATGTCTCTACCTGTACATGCCAAATGTGTGTGTGAAACACTCTGAATAAAGAAGATCCTAATTTTGAATGACACTCATCACCATACTGTACTTCTGCACAGAATGTGCAGCACCTTCTGGAAGAGCAGCTTAACAAGATCAGTGCAATTCTAAATTTCTGTGCACTGGAACTAAGGTTATTTTGCATTACATTAATTTATTTTTTAATGTGTTTTGCTCCTTTCCTTCCTCTGCAGACATAGATCACATTCTAGTTATTTTCTGCAACGGGTTCATTATGCTGTGCTTAATAACTCGGAGGACCTGGCATTTTAGTAGCAAACATCTCTAATTCTTAAGCACAGGATAAATGAAAAAAAATGCATTTACCAGTAAAAGCATTCCTGCAAAAAGTCAAAATGCAAAGCACTGACCTGCACCTGAATGTATTTTTCCTTCCTCTCTCCCATTGTGCCTTTGCTCTCTACACAACACAAAAGAGGCAGAAGCCACTGCTGGATTTCAAACACTCACATTTCCTAGCTCAGGGGGTAAAAATCTGCACATTGGAGTCAAAACTGGTTTTATCACTTGCACTACAAACACATAGAGAAAATTATCCCAATCCACCACAGCAGCACAAGAGTTTTCAGAGACACCTGCGCTTATTAGCTTAGGTCCAGAAAGGTAATTCTTAAAACCACCTTATGCCTACACAATTAATTTCATTTTAAAAGACAAATGAATGTAGGAGGCAGTTATTTTTTTTTTGTCAAAAAAAACCCTTTCTTTTTTTCCTCAAAAATTAATTTTTCCTGGCCACCTTTGTCAACAAAGACTTCAGAGGTCATCAAAAACCAAGCTGGGATTCCCAAGCAAGGAGGAATGTGAGGAGCTAGAGTTCTAAAATTTTAAACCCACAGTTCCCACTCTCCCTATGAATGTTTCTGCCCCTGGGTTCAGACTACTCTGGGTTCTTTACTCCTAATTTTTCACATGAAACTTTCTCACTGAGGAGAACATTTTCAAAAAGCCTTAAGGAAGAAAAACAGTGCTACACAGGAAATACTATGAATCTCAAAGTTTTCATAGTGCCTATCACAACAGTTGCTGTTTAGGATGCAGTTGATGTTGTATAACATTATTTTTCGAAAGAAGGTGCAAGTTAACTGGCCAAAGGGGAAACAACCCCCCTCCCCCAGCATTACTTTTAGTGTCAATTCAATAGAGATATCTTTTTTATCTTCACCCTTCTTTTTCAACATGGAACAAAGTTTCTGCTCTCTTGCAGCTTTTCCCACCTTTTCATGATCTTTCAAGTAGCTTTAACAAAAACCTCCCAAAACCCAACAAAACAGGGTAAAAGCATATCCTATCTAGCTGTTCAGCCAAGGGCACCTTCTACATCCACATGTAGTGTGGAGACACTGCTGTCTAAGTTGTATGCCTTCAAAAGTGCAATGGCAGAGACACAGAATGGCTGGAATCCTTTCTGAGGTTAATTCCATGAGATCTGGCCTGTCCATGGCCTCATCCAAGGTGGATTACTGTGCTGTGTTCAGGAGGTTGTGTCTCTATCATGCTGTACTGTGCTTCCCTGAGGCTGGTTCAGGGTATCTCTGATCAATTTACTACAGCTCTTCCTTAGCTGGTGAAAATAGCACACATGAGCAAGACATTTACTATTTCCCATTTACTATTTCCCATGTTTGGAAGCCACATGAAATGATCACAGAAGTTACTTTTGCTGCAAAAACCAATGACATTTTACAAACTCCTTGTACCTTCACATGCTGATTCTCCTACCTGAGCTCTTATTCCTCCCAGCTGTGTTCCTGGTGGTTTTGCAGATGGGCAGACTGGAAGTTCACACAATAAACATGCAGCAAAGGACAATCCATGAGTTTGCACTGCTTCAGTTACCAGGATCTGCAGAGATGTCAAAGACATGTTATTCCACATTTGGCAATATGCTTGGATTGCTAATTAATGCAAACAGCTTGTTGTCTACAGTAATACACAATTACTTCTCAGTGACCAAATGGCTCACAACAGTTTTAACAAGCAGTTCAGGAGCCAAAAGCATTCCATAAATAAGGTGCTGACACTAAGCTTGTGTATTTTTATTTAAAGATACAATATTATAGCCATCTGGAAAAACATTTATTTAGTAACATCCAGGAATGTGGGGCTTGCCACCTGTTAACTGGAAAATTATTGGCAAAACAGGTAGCCAAAGGCATGAGTGGATCCTAGTCAGGACTAGAGAGGAAGAAAGAGACTGTGCCTGACTTGTAATGGCTTCTTTTTTGCATCATTCAATTTTACAAAGACATACACATTTTTATGGAAGACCACCAATCAAAGAACAAATCCAAACACCAGGAAGTTTTTTACTGCCACAGGAAAGAACAGAGCTTTTCTTTCCACCTTTCTTGAAGAAAGCAGAAGAGTCCTTGGTTAGAGTGTGTGCCAAAATAAATGTGTTTTCATAGTGGCAGTGTTCAAATGAATCACTTGCATAACACAGAGCAAAACTCCTGCAATTTCTATCCTTCTACATTCCATTTGTGAGCAAGGCAATTTGAGATGCTGCTGCCATGCAGGAATTCAGTGCTGAATCCCTAACCCAAATAATGTCACGGGTAGTTTCAAAGATGTAGCAGCCTGCAATGGTTTAAAACATAAACAGGATGTACAAACACTAATTTTCAGGGCTCAGTCATGCCCAAATCTGTATTACATCCAGAGATGTAGCTTAAAAGTACTGCTCATCACAGGGGGAGGTGACAGCACTGCATCCTACAAAGGAGCCAATCTTCTAGTCCCAACCTGACTCCTTACCTGCTTCCCTCTACAGCCATAAATGCTTGCTCTATTTCCCATTAGCAGCCCAAGTCTGAGCACCATTTTTCACCTGTTACTGATGCTTTCATCAATATCTCCCTTCCACTGCAAGTACTACATTTCCAGTCACCTTGTCAGTGGAGTTGAGCTTTTTTTCCTAGTCTACCCACCACTCTTTTGTTAAAAGCATTATTCCTTCCCTTGCTGTGTCTCATTTAAACATTCAAACTGACAGTCTATTAGGTGTTCTGGTGGCAGCTTCTTAAGAGATTGAGGCCTTTTGTGTGTCAGCCCCCTGACACACAATCTACATTTAGCAGGGAGGTGGCAGACACAAAGAATATCTTTTTAAATTAGAGAGCAAGGCAGAGATTTGCAGAGAGTGAGAGAAACTGTTCTGAAAACATGGCTCCTCTGGAAAAGAGGTTGCAGGGTAGGGCAGCTGTTTTTGAATTGCCCATGCAATCACCATATCAGGCAGTTCAGGAGGTGACACATCTAAAGCGGGCGTGGAGGAGTTTTAACTTTAATGGTCCTTCTCATGTCTGAAGACATGAACATTGTGCTGAGGGCTCTCTGGCATTTCCCTGTGCTGCCAGTGCTGCTGCTGCAGGTGGCAGAAATCAGAAACATCCCTCAAGTTATCAAAAACTGCACGAGAAAAAGTGGGAATAGTAGGAAATTGACTCCTAGTTTGATAATGTGGTTTGTTCACATACCCATTCCTCCAGGTAACAGACACAGCACAGGGGAAGATGCTACTGAAGGAGTTTTCACTTACCCATATTAACAGCACATAATGACACAAACAACTCTCAGAATAAGAATAATGATGCCGGCATCTCCATAAAACCTATTCTTCTTGAGGACAATAATTTCTTGAACTTTCCAGATTTATCATTGATCATTGTTATTATTACCTTTTAACAACATCCAACCATATCTATTTTTCTTTGTCCAAATATTATAAAAAATTCATCCTTCAGCCATTTTTCTTAATAGCTTTGAGCACCTAAATAAAGCAATTAAGAAAGTAATTTCAATGTATTCTTTACCTAGCTCAGATGTCACACATCTGCACGAAGCCCAGATGCTGGAAGTGTTGTTTGAAATTCATAGTTTCATTCATGTAACAGATGACACAAGCCAACCTCTCCCTATACAGGAAGAAAGAGCACTGATTAAAATAAAATATTAAAAAAATACAATCAAGAAGGAGTGTAAGCCCAAATCTCAGTCTATTCCAGCCTCAGAATACTAGTGCAAAATCAGATGCTAATGATTCCATCTCAGAATGTAAATGATATTTTGTAACTTGCACTGGAACTCGTGCTAATATTTACTGTTGTTAGTAGTTACTCTTAAGAAGCAGATGATTACAAAATAAATCACAGAGGAAAGCCTTTCACTTTCATTCACTAGGTACAAAGAAGGAAATCATGCTCTTGGGGTTGACCCTCACCTTCCTTTCACCCCCTCCTTCCCTCCTCTTGAGTGGGAATGGGGATCACTGAGGGATTTAGGGCAGAAACCTTCTGCTTTCTTCCCCTTCCTCTCTCTTTGGATTTTGCCACTTTCCTCATATGCTGAATGGCTACTCTTCTGTTAAAGGCATTTTTTCCTACTGCTGAAGATGCATACTGACAGCTTTTCTCTTGTCTAAAATAAGTTATTCTGTCTTCTTTTCTGAGTAACTGTACACACACAAATACCTATTTATCTTCTTCACTGAATTTGCTGCCATTCCAGAAATATTATAATTATTTTTTTCTTAACAAAAAAAAAAATTCAGTCCTGAATTTTATATGGGCTGTTACTAGTCCCAAAATTCATCTCAGTACTACATACTGAAACGGATTTGTTTTTTCTATGACTTCTCAGGAAGAATCAAAGTCTCACATCAACATAAAACCATAGATCAGCATCAATGTTAATATATATCTGCATTTAGGGATAATCCAAAAGAGATTCAGAGATAACCAATAGATTAATAACCAAGAGATTAAAATCAAACTCAACTGAGTTTTAAAGAGTTGAGCTTTGAATGATCCTTGTGGGTCCCATCCAATTAATAATATTTTATGAATATATCCCATCTCCTTTATTTACTTGATCCCACAAACTTCTACACATTTCTAGAGAAGTTTTTCATATCTGTGACCACCAACAATGTAAGACCTTGTTATCAGTTACAGCCCACTTTATAAAGTTATAATTTCACTGGTTACCTATGCCATTTGTCTTGCCTCTCTATTAACTTCTCTGCCATTTTGAGTGCCATGTCTTCAAGTTTCAATCAAAACATGCCCAAAAAATGTTCTAAATTTCTTCATCTTTTTCACAGATATATCAAAGAGCACTGGGTAAAGTGAATCTCTCCCTTAACTCTGCACTACTGGCAAATGAAGGGATATTGCATACTCAAGAAACACTTGACTATTTGAACTATGAGCCACAGTTATGTTATATTAATAATCTTTATAGGCACTTTAATTTCTTTCAATCCAGATTTTTCCTCTAAATACTTCCCTTTCTTGATGCTTTTAATACCCACTCATTAATTATAATGTCCCTACTTTCTGCTGAGCTTGCCATTTCTTGTTACTCTCACGTGGAATGGGTGAAAACTATGAAAAATAATTTATTATGAGATAAAACTAATTGTGTAACCAGCATTAAATAATTTATTCCAGAATTATTTTTCAACTCCTTCTATGGCTGTATATTTTATTATAATTTAGTCTGTTTCAGAAAAGAAGAATCAGTGCTGCCAGAAAACAATCAAAAACAGATTGCAAAATCTGTTTTGATCAAATGTGAGTTCTATCTACCTCTTCTTAGATTCATTCATTTCAATAATTAATACTAAAGTGCTGAAAGCATTACATTTTCTTGTCTTTAAATCTGTAAGCATTGACATAAAATCTTTTAAAATTTTAGCTCCACAGCTATGCTGAGAAAAAGGTGTTTTACTGCTTATAGTCATGTACATTTAAAAAACCCACACTACTTAAATTCCAGTATCCTGCACACTTCATCAAAAAAGTCAGCACTGTACATTTTTCTGCTAGCCATTAATAGCTCCAGCCAATACTCTGAAAACTCTGAGATCAGTAGTCAACAGACAATACAAAATGAGATAGTACAATTTTAAAGACTTTCAGTAAAACTGAATTATTCCAAAAAGCCTTGAATTATTTCCCAGACAGATATGCTACTAGAAACAGGCCTAAAGCTCTTTCCACAGCCAAAATCCAAGACTTGCATTATGCAACACCTTAGTTATCTATAATGTGTATCATGCTGAGCCATTCATCCAAGAATATCCTTTGCCTCCTTTAGGGTAAGAGGTAATTTAACCTCAGTACTAGCTCATTTCTCCCAAGATTGCCAGTCTTGTGAGAAATTACAAGATTAGCTTTACGATGAGAACAAATGTGCATTAGACAGTGAAATTTAACCCTACCTTCACCCTAGGGCTGATATGCAACACTGAAGGAACAGTTTTTCTCCTAACCCATTGCAGTTTGATAAAGTGAAGCATCCTAGTTGGTATTAAATGGTAAAATGTAAGTATTTTATATTCACTAGTGGAAGCTTAAATACCTTATTGACAATCTTTTATTCCCTTAATATACTATTTCATTATAATGGCCAAAATCATTATGCAGAAATGCAGGAATACACTCCGGGAGCCAACCTGAGTAATTCAATATCCTTCAGTACCAATATATTATTTCCAATCTCATCTAATATTGTATCTGTCTCTAAATCGTCTTTGGAGACCATAATCGCTCCTTCATTTGGTGAGGACAAAGCAGTCTCACACACAAAGCCCTAGAACAGATACACATCATTGTGCAGTTAGAATTTCTAAGTGCTCTGCAGACAAACCCATGCAGTGGGACAGGATTTCCACAGTGCTGGACAGAGCCAGCAAAGGGGGTTTGTGACATTGTGTGCTGTCACTGCTGTGCAGTTGTGGCTGAGCCAAGGCCCTGATGTTGTTCCTTTGGGGTTTGGTGCTCAGTTAGAGGCCCTGCTGTGGTTACAAACTGCCTGGCTCTCACTGCACAACAAGGATATTCGTTGGCTGGGCAAGAGACACTGTTGATGAAAGACTTTTCCTTAAAGGGCCTTAAACCTCCCTCTGTACTATGACACATCAGGCTGACACTCCTGTGAAGTGTCAGAGGCCTCGTTCCCAGTGCTAACTTGGGGAGACACTGGAGTAACAGTCTGGGATCTCTACACATGGGGGTGGGGAGCAGAAATGACTCAACTAATTTCAAGTGTTTTTCTAACCCAGAAACTTCAGCAGTGAACAAGTTTACGATTTCCACCCATGTCTACTTCAGACTTCAGTGCTTTATTTTCCATCACACTTGAGCTGAGCAGCCTTTCACTCAGAAATTAAAGAATACTTCAATATGAGAAACTGGCACTGAGTTCAGGTAAATGGGATGATCAAAATGAATGAATGAAATCAGACACAGACTTGTTCTCTGTTTGTTCAAGCTAAATGCAACTCAGTCCCAAGTCATTTGATTTGTTCAAGGTGTGATTACATTCCAGCTAATTAGAAAAAAAGCCCACAATATACCAAATTTACCTCATAATTTTAACTAGGTCAGCAGGAAAAGTTAAGCAGCTCAAGTGCCACATGAAACAATATTAGGAAAGCAACAAGGAGTTTAGAAGTCAGAGGGCATCTTTTCTGCATATAAATAAACAAAAGATCAAAAACATGACCTATTGCTTTCTGATTCACAGTATTATTCAACTCCTGTAATTTGATCTTATGCTAGTTGAATATGAAATGGACTTTTCTGATTTTTTCAGAAACTGTAATTCTTCTTATTTTATTAACACTAGAGTTATTAGAATTTTTCTTTTTTGTCCTATTAATGGTTTCCACCCCATTGACAAAGAACATTCCCATTTTTGGCCCTACAGAAAGCCTTAAGAAAACCATACAGATCTCTGACAGAAAGCAATCAGCATTGAGACAGAATTTCAATACCTCTCATACACTTTAAAAAAATTTGTTTTACTTAGATCAATTGATGTATGACACCAAAAGCATGTTTTGTCCCAAAAATCCCAATCAGAAAGGCACCTAGCATTTGCCATATTTTCTTTATATATCAGATGTGTATTTTAAACAGAAAACTCCCTAATTTGGCAGTGTTGTCACTGATGTCACTTTACAACACTCATTATGCCAATATGATGATAACAGTTAAAAGAGGCAAGTGCACTTTAGAAACAAGATGGATCAGCTTTAGACAGGCTGCACAGAACAGAGGAGGCTGCCCAGTGGTCACCAGTAATTGGTTTAATGTGCAGTGACTGTTTTAAGTTAATAACACACTTTTTTATATCAGTCTCTAATAGCATCTGCTTGCCACATCAGCCTCATGGATGGTAACTTCTTATACACCAAAATCAATATTGAAAATTCCCTGTTTACCTCCATCCCCCAAACATGCAGAGCTGCTTTCTTTTGGCTTCCCTTTTCCTGCAGTGTGGACATCTGGAAACTATTCCTTTCCTCTTTTTCTCTTTTTTTTTTTTTTTCTCCTTTGGCTCAGTTACTGAAGCACACTCTAATGCCTCTTAACTTCTTTTTCTCTAACCACCTCAATAACCATAGTACATCCCACATTGTTCATTTGCTCTGTCCAGATTCACAAGATCAATTTCATTGACCACTATTATCATGTTTCATTGATGCTGACATCCTCCATTGGTGCAATATCAGAATTGATGGTCAAGGCTAACTGGGGTTATGGATAAACTATGAAAAAGCTGAACAGAAGAACATTAGAACCAATATATGGAATGAAAATTATTTCTTCAGTTTGTTTGGTGAGTTCAGAATTTCTCATCATCATCTCTTAATATTTGACACTTTTAAAATCAGAAGCTTCCTGAATGGGGAAGAGGGAGGAGGTGGTAGTGAAAAGCTAAACTGATATCTATATGGTTTTATATTCAAATAATGATTCCATACCTGCTACCCATTTTAGAAAGCAAGAGATCCTCTTTTGCACAAACTGTGCATTGGTACTGGACACATGCTACTGAGGATAAAATGACCAGGACTGACACTACAGCTATGAAATGAAGGTGCTCTCATCCTGTCTGGAATTTGGAAGAAACTGTAGCAACTACCTGGTTCCCTGCTCAAAACAATCTTGTTTGGAGATCACTTGTTCCATTTTAATTTTAATCATTTTAAATCATCTTTTCCATAGGGATGTGCTTAAAAGACCTCAATACATATGTGATTTTGCAAAAAGCTGTGTTATGACTGATCTTTTCAGATCTGCTTTTGCCAGGACAGAACTTATTTTAAAAAGCTAAATAACCCTTTAAAATAATAAAGAATTGAGCCACTCTGGATCAATTTGTAAATAAATCTATGCAGCATACCAGCTAAAATTTAGTTGTACTCACAATTTAGTCAGGCTTTCCTATTGTGTTCTTGCAACTAAAACAGATTCTTTACGCATCTGTAGAGATTTTGTCCTCCCAGTTTCTTCTCCCAAAGCAAAAGACTCATTTCCCCTCTCCCTTTTCTGCCAATGTGAGATCTTTCCTTTTCTGTACAAATCTATGTGCAGAAAACTGACTAAATTTTGTGAACAAATAATCTTTCTTCATTAGAGGGAAGTGAAAGCTTCTATCCATGAACCTTCTCACTCTTTCAAGTGCACAGTAGGGGCTAATAATGAAATAATTAAGCACACAAACAAGCATTAAGCTAATACCTAGTGTTGCAGCCACTCCTTCTCCATGACTATTATATTTCCAAGTAGTCTTCAATCTCCCCTGTAAACAGCAGTGCAATATCTTGGTGGGGACAGCTTTTCTTTCAGACTGGAGGAACATTAGAAGGTCAATAGATTTTTTTTCACCAGTTCCTTGGTCTTACAATAGCACACCTGGCATGGTTGCATCAATAGAGGCCCATTCTACTGTCTCTTATTTTGATTTAAATTAACATAGAATAGTTGGCAATGCACACAAATCCCAGTAGTTTACAGAAGTGCTATCTAATCTAAGAATACCAATAGTACTGAGAACTAAGTGCAGCTCCATCTTTACTTCTCATTACTATGCTTGAACCCCAGAGTTTAAATAGCATCTCAGATGTCAGGGACAAGACACTGCCCATAAACCCTGCAAGTTAAGGACGGAGAAAGAGCTCCAGTGCTACACAACTGTGCTTCAACTAGTCTAAGTTAAATATCTAGTACACAATCTTGGAAAATATTACATGTTTAGCAATAAACACCAAATTCCATTAAGGGGATTATTGTATTTTCCATCTCTGCAGCTACTGCTTGATTCAGCCAGGGAAATAAAACTAGCTGTATGAGAGGATTGCCTTTCTTTGGTTGCACACATAATTAAATACAAAAGAAAAAAAAAGCATAATAATTTTTAAGTCATTTTCGACAATTTTTTCCTGATATCCAACAATCTGTTCTCACTAGAGAATAATGCTTTGGCATTCCAGAAATAAACAGCAGACAAATAGACAGGAATCAGAATTTTTTATTGTTAGTCTAACATTTTGAAAACTGGAGGGTGATCCCAGACAGCTACAAGCAGTGTCTCACCTTTCTACAACCCCTCAGAGCCCAACAAGTTGGAAGCTATTGGAAGATATGCAGTTCCAGAGACATCACAAGTAATCTTCTCTTATGAGAATCCTCACTGAATGGCAGCACTTATGCTACAAGTGCCACTTTGCAGGCATAAGGTTTGCCAGAACAGACTTATATGAGCATCTCTAGCCCTCCGAGAGGTTATTAAAACCTTTAGAGAAAGAACATTAGAGGGAGGCTGGGGAGCACACAAGATTTCATTGAGAAGTTCCTGTCCAAAAGGAGGAAAGACTTAAAGTGGCTTTATTTTTATTTCCTAAGAGATAAAGAGAGAGAGAAAAAATAAACAGCAGAAATGCATCTAAACTCACACTATTTTTAAATGCAAACAAAACAGGAGCTGCAGGGAAACACATCTGGACTCTCTGTTGATGGACAACAAAGCTTTCATATTACTTCAATTATTACTTCCTTTCTACAAAATCTCCCTCACTGCTGGGACAATCAATGTTCTGTTAAATACAGCAGCACAGATGGAGTTTCTGAAAGATCTCAAAGGAAAACATGGAATTGGGAAACTGATGTAGAAAACATTCTCTTAAGAGTAATAGCTTATCTTTACAGACCACTAGAAATACTAAATTATCACAAAAGGCATTAACAAGTTCCAATGAACTCCTGAATACCATGTGAGTCAGATTCACTCCTGCAGCACAGGGGTGTGTAAAAGTACACACAAGGAGGAATTACCACAGTGAACAACACCACTTCCATCACACTCCTCAGGGCTTCAGCTTTCAGTGGATAGCAGAGGCTCCATCACAACCTTGCTGGCAGACACTGTCTTGTGCAGGTGAGGAATCAATAAATTTTGCAGCTTCCCAGGCTAAACTCAGCCTGCAGCCCCTGGGTGGATGCATCTCCAACTCCTGCCAGCTGCTGCTGCTCATGTTCACCATCATCTGAGACTACACCCTCCACAACCTCTCCTGCTTGCTGCATATCCTACATTTCCCTGCACTGCCCAGCTCACAGCAGGGCGACATTTCAGATTGCACAGGGGACTCATCCAGTGCCTCTCCAGAGATTACAACCCATAATTCAACAGTCCTTGATTTAAAGCCAGAGCAACACACAGGTCAGAATCATACCTAACTCACATGTTCTGCATAATAAACACACCAGGCATGTGGCTAGTAGCCAGCAGCTCATAAATTTGAGTACCACCTCTGCTGCCTTGCAATTTACAGCAGTTTTGGATGAGTTTTCTGTATGCAAGTTGGAAGACTGTGCTTAGAAGCCAAATAATTCTATTTTTTTCATTATACTAGACGTAGAAATCTGTATTTAGCAATGTATCATATCTACAGAGCCACACAACAGGCCAGAGGTCCAACAGTACTAGTGAACATAAGAAGTTTCCAAGTAACTTCTAATGAGCATCCCAGCATAACAACAGTCCTTGCCTCACTGTCCCTGCAAGATAAGGTGGTGGTTGGATACTGAATGAAACTTTTCAACTTACTGATTGTAATCCTTATCCAATAAACATGGTTTTGGTGATTTGTGATTTTTTTTTTTTTGGTTGGTTCTGTGCTTGTTGTTGGGTTGTTTTAGTTCCTAAACAGAGAATCTTTTCTGCAGGTAAAGGTCAGTGGTACTGGTTAGTTTTAATGAAACACTAGACCCTTTACCTTGAATTCTCAGATTCAATCTCTACATTTACACATGTATTTTCCACCTGTGGTCACTAAATTAAGCAAACTGATTTAAGAAAGTGCAGGAGGTTGTCAGTCACTCACTATTTTGTGAAACCAGCTCACATATCCACTGAATACTGTGTGGCCATGCAAATCAAATAGCATCGTTTCACATTTATATTGGGCTCACTTTAGTAAACCCTCAGCACTGTGCACTCTTCCCCTTTAAACCATAACTCCATTTCATATTAAAGTTAACACTTCAAAACCAGTTTTCTAATTCAGTATGAACACTTCATAATTACATTTTTCTTAAAAGCTGTAATAAACTTTATTTAAGCAAGTGCTTCCCATTTTATTGCCAACCCCAAACATTGTTCATTTGCAAGCACAAAGTGTCCTCTTGACACGATAATGAAAGTGCATTCATACATGTCAGCTGGAGCAATTATGTACTTCAGATTTAAATGCAACAAGTATCATTCAGGCTTTTCTGCTGACACTTTCAAACATGACATGCATATTAAAATTAACACCTACAGTGTTAACATAGTTCACTTCAATTGCAAGTTTGCCAAATCCCCCAGAAATTTGGGCAACAGAACAGAGAATGGGCAAAATCATTTTATAAACAGGCCAACTGATTCCAGAATATATTCAGATGAATTTACTGCTATTCAATTACCTCTGCAGTACCTAATAGAGGAAAAAACAAAGAAAGCCTCAGAAGAGAGCCCTGGGCTCTTTTAAGGTTTAAGAGCATCTCAAGGGCACACAGGGTGGGTCCCTGTGCCTTTCCCTGGAGCATTTCTCCAGTCACTAAAGCCACATGGCCCAGCCTCCAGCAGGGCTTGCAGCCCCACCAGAGCAAGCTTGGATGGGAACTGAGAGATGTATCTGGAAAGGCAGATTACATCCCACTGCCTGGAGCACAGAGATTGCTGGAATAATGCTGACTTATTAAAAAGGGGGGGAAAGTGATTAATTTAAAATTGGATTTTAAAGGACACGTCTTTTCTATACACCCCTGAGTGGCCTCAAACATATTCCATCCTCAGAATTTACAGGAGATAATTTTGATTATTTGTTTCCCATTATTTTATTGAACTTTTCAGGTTTTTCTTCTTTCCAGTGTCTCCAGGTCTCAAGAGATCAATCAAAATCCATGGAAAACCACTAGTTCCTTAAAGAGGAAAAGGCCTACCTAACTTCATAGAAAGGAAAACTCCACAGGCACAACCTGCTTTAAATGGAACTCCCTACTGCAGCACCAGATGCCTCAGGGCCCCAGTTTCCACCTGACCAATGGTAGCTGTGATTTCCTCTTTTACAGAGCTGTTCTGAGGATCACCCATCATATAAAAGAACCCCATGGATCTGAAGTGAGATAAGCAGGAGGATTGCTGGTGTTCTGCTCACTGTTGCACATGGAATGACTGATAAGGAGTGTTCCTTCCACCAAAATACATTATTACAGGACAGAATCCAACAGCAGACAGCAGAACTTGGAACTGCTAATCTCTGCTTCATCTTGCCCATCCTCTAGACCCAAAATACACTAATAAATCTGTGTCTTACTTAAAATATCCAGCACAACGTTTCACCATGACACCACACTATGGTGAAGCAGGAACAGATTTATCCTTCATTTCAAGGAACAAAGGGATTCTCTTTGTAAAAGATCATGAGAACTGACAAACTCAACCATTACCAATTATAGCTCTGCAATAGTACACAGGGCTTGGAAAGTAAAACATATTATTGATATACCAGTTAGGGCTCCAAAGTGTTACAATTAACAAAGAAAAACTCAAATAATTTATACAGAATTGTGTTACCTGAAGAAAAACCAGGTAAGTGAAAAAGATAAGTCAAATCCTAACTGACCTATATAGCAGGGAAAACATAAAGCACACTCAAGCAACTGGCTCAAACCACATCCCTGCCCTGCCACAGGCACTGGTTTCCAGTCATAACTGCTTCAGTTCCAACCACTCCTGCTTGCTGTTATGACCCTTAGTTTTACTAATGTAACTATTTTTCTATTTTAATCTACATTTCCATTGTCACTGGAAGCAAACTTTGAAAATTGCAATTAGGATGGCAGGTGGAAAATATAAAAAAATAACACTTAAAATTTAATGCTTAATTTCCTCTATGGGAACTCCAGAGGCACAAGTAATGGTTCATTGGAAACAAGTCATTATGCTAAACATCTAAGGACAGAAATAATCTAAGAAGCTCCTGACTTCTTATGAGCTTGTTTACAACAGGATTTGGCTTTGGAATAATTTATAGACTTCAGTGTTGTCTGCAATTACTCCAGTGAGAAAAAAGTTACACCACACATGCACAGACACACAACTACCCCAGATAAAACCATTGTGCACCTGTCAGGGAATACACTTTATCTTTCTGATTCTAAACATCCTATTTTTTTCAAGTATAATAGGGAGGAAGAAAGTGATTGAGAGTGCAAAGAAGAATACAAAAAAGGGCTCCAGTTTTGTTATATTTGCACATCTTTGGGTCAGACATTATCTATGAAATTACACAGAATTGATAGAACCACCTTGATAGATGGTTCACACAAACCAGCTTCACCAAGTTAAACTTCTTTATTTGTATTTAATTTGAAAAATAATAAGAACCATTGTTAAATTAGTAATAGGAATAGAAAGTTATATGGAATTAAGCTGCATTGCCAGAAACTGGCCAAGCCTAAAATACATAACTGCACTCAGTCAGACACTGATGTAGCACAGGACATTCCTAGCAGTGTTCATGTTCCCAGCTGCAGGGCCATGGGGACCTACCCTTTATTGGGTAAGACATGCAAAGGTCTTGTCCCATCTGGAATCATCTGAGATCACTCCTCTCCAGACAGGGATTCCTGTTGTCTCCACACCCCACACAGTGCTGCACAGGGAAGGGCACCTCTCACCACAGGCATGTGATGAAACAGCAGCTCCCTCCATGGGTTCATTTACATTTGCTGTACATCATCTGTAGGTTTGCTGAGACACCAACCATCTCTCACTATCACTTTTACAATTCTCAGCTGCCAGCCAGAATAACTTTTTCCAGTTTTTAGATGCACTCAGTTCTGACTTATCCAACTGTATCATCAGTATATCCTGTGGAAGAAAAGCTTTTAATGGAGTTTTCCAAAATAGGACAAGAAGCAAATCCCAAAAGAAATGAAAGCTCAGTTTTCATGGATTGTTTTGATTCTCAGTTCTGAGTAAATATTTATGGAACTACAGACTGGCACATCCAAGCACCAAACTCCCCTGTTTATCAACAGGTCAGCTCTATGAGCACAGAGCCACAATGCAAGGTCCCTGGGGCTGTCTTTGAAGTGACCTCAACCTGACACAAAGATGACATGAATAGAAGAGAGAAAGAATTTTATCTATTTGAGAGCTCAGAGCTTGAACACCGCTAAAAAAAAATGCAACCATAAAACCACCACTAAACAGCTTGACAACAGTGCCAAGATATACTGAGTTATACATAACAGGTTTGCAATTGGAAGCATTTTTCTCCATGGACATAGATTTTTTTTCCTAATTTTGTAATTTTCACCATGATATAGACTCCTGACAGCACTGCCTTTTCAATTACAGTTGTTTTTCAAACACATTCTTTTCCCTGGCCAACCTACCTGCAGAAGTACAGCCAGGCTAGTAGGAAATCTTAAGTTTTTGTTAACATATTCTTAATTCATTTGAAAAATTATAAGTATGCTGATTTTTTAAAAACAATCATTTATCTGTAGGCAAAAATAATTATATTAGATACCCTAATTTAAGTGTTACAGCAAACCTAAGAAGAGGTGTATTTTCTCCCATAGAGATTAACAATTCATAGGATCCAGAAAGTCACTAGCTTTCATAAGTGAGATGTGCACTTCAAAACACATTAGAACCTAAAACTGTGGTTTATAAAATAATTCAAGATGCCCATGGGAAATCCATTCTCATGCCCTGTGGGCTACATTTCAGTGAAGGCAGAGTCTGGGCTGTGGCAGAGCTGCCCTGCACACCCAGCTCAGGTAGGTACAGCTGGGCCAAGCCCCCAGCACAGCCCAGCAGCTGCTCTGTGCACTCACAGCCCTGCTCAAGCTGTGCTCCACAGACAGCAGAAGGCACCTGAGCACAAACTAGACAACTCCAAGACTTCCAGATTGCACCTAAACTCTGGCCACAGGTACATGGACCACGCTGCAAGAGTCTCAGAAATGCTGGTCCAATACTGTCAAATGGAAAATCCCATGGCAGCAGAATTTCTCATCAAGAGAGACAGCATGCCCAGGAATGCTGGCAGTACAGGCCTGTTGGCACAACTAACTAATAAAGCCAATACAAGACAATTGAAAACATAGGACAAATAATCTAAACCAAACCTGCTGCAAGCAATTCTGCCACTAACGTAAGAAAAGCCCATGATGTATTTACAGTGCCATATCATAACTGACTATCAGCTTTTCATTATCATGCAACAATCTAAAGATAGGAAATGCAGATGAGCTAGAGCAAACTTTCCTTCCTCCAAGAAGCCAAGCTGCAATGGACCATGCACAATAAAATTAGAGCACAATCTAAATATCTAAATATGGAGTCAGTTGTTCAGATCATTAGCAAAAGCTTCCGAGTTCTCTGCTAAGATGCAACAAGCACTGATAATTATTTTGTTATGAAAACTAACTCCCCAAAGTGTCATCTGTCTGTTAAATTAACTTTTTAGGATTTGAACTAAGGCTGTGATGTAAAATAGAAGACAGACTACAAGGATCTGGTACTTAATAATGGCATTATTACAACTTAATTCTATTAATTATGTGAAAGGTTATACAAAGCTTTTCAGTCCTACATTCAGAAGGGACCAAACATCCTCACCTCCTCTCAACTCTTCTGTTATCCCTATCTCATTCCACTATAATTTCTTTACATTGCATCGAATGGCAAAGCAGACAGGCCTTTTGAGTAATCCTCTAAGATAGAGTGGTTCTTAAGATGATTTTTCCCTGAAGAAATACACAGCTTTCCTTTCCCCCAACCTGTTTTCAAAATCCTTTATTCTCAGCTCAGTAAAAGGCAAAGGATCACTGATCAGAGCAAAACTGCTGTAGCTGTGTGAAAGACACTGATGGTAAAATACGGTTCACTTGCTGGAGTATATTGAGATGGGCCAGCAGGAAATGAGAAACATTCTACCTGTCTGTTTCTTGAATCACTTGGCTCTTCACACAGCTTTCTTCATGGTGTCTTTATTACATTGTTCTTTTTGCCTTTCTATTCCCCAGTGGAGAGACATTCCTAGGTTCATTTCAGTAATGTCAAAATAATTGAATCAAAACCAAGAAGGAAGTATTACAAGAGCTGTGTCTTGACGAATTTATTATTAGAGTAAATGATAAGAGTTCTTAAATTTCCCAATAGACCCCTCAAGTTCAAAAACCAAGCAGAAAGCATACAGAAAAACACACACAATAATATTAATACCATCTTCACCTTTCCCAAGCGCTCACTCTTATCATATAGAAATCTACACAGAAGGGATCAGAGCAGATGCTTATTGTTTTACATTGTTACCAAGTCAATTATTCTACCCTAAATCCTGGTTTCAACTACTGTAAATCACAAGTGATTCCACTAAAAGCAATGGGTGCCATGCTCACATAAATCTGAAAAAGTAAAAAGCAGGGCAGGTTCCTGGCCTTGAGAAAGTTCAAGAGGTACCTGCCTAATGGTTCTAAAGTCACGTTCTTTTTTATTATTTGCTTTTATCAAAGCTAATGAGAGTTCAGCTGCAGATCTGCTGGAAAAAAATCATGCAGAACACAATTTAGGCAACAGTCCAAAATACAATGATAAATTGTTGGTGTTACAAATGGCACAAGCAAACTGATTGTCAGCTTCAGCAGCCGTGAGGAAACAGAGTAATATTTAAGGATATTTCTGTACTTGATTACATTTATTTTTAAAGGCAATAAACCCTGGAAAATTCAAGATGGAGAAGGAGATCCCAGTTCTTAATTATTTGTTAAAAATAGCAAAAGGATAAAACAAGATTCCCTCTGAACTTTAGTGTCACACATCAGAAGCTTTGCAGAAATTTCTCTGACATGCTCCTGTTCTTAGACAATATAAGTTTACTGTTACGTCAAATGAATTAGTTACACTCAGTTAAAACAGGCTTTGTCAGTGGTCTAAATTTAGGATATTGGCCTGTAGCAGATTTAAGTTAAAATAAATGTGCTATACAATTTTGCCTCTGAATGAAAATTAGGGATAAAGAGGCCAGGACATACATAATTCAAATTCCCTTAGATTTTTTTTTTAGCTGCCGAGAATAGTATTTCTAAGACAGACTGAAAAATGGTGCTTAGAGGATTGGCAAAGATATTGTGCTCTGAAACAAATATGCTCACAATATTTGAAATGAATACTTATAGTTTATTTCAAATTTTGAAGAGGAGAGAGAAATTTTATTTAGTTATGTAACTATTTTTCTGCATATTGGCATATGAATTTAGGACCTATGCATATAACTGCATTCATGTTACCTAATACATTAGCAAGTACCATGCATATTGAGACAGGACATTTTGGGAGAGTTTTGGGGTGCAGCAGTGCAGCAGCTCCTTGGCTTTAGCAGCCCTAAATTGCAGCACATCCCAAGGGAAGCTGTACAGCCTAATGGCAGAGTGAAAATTTAAGCCTACACATTTCTGTGTCTTTTTTTCCTGAATTCTGTACAACATCCAGTGCTTTATTGCACATTTTAAAACAAGAAATGGGAATAGTAAAAATAAATAAAGGAAAAATGGAATAAAATGCTGGCCACATTTATGGAAAGAGACCATATGAGTGACAGGAAGTCCTAACAGATTCTGGTAAGGGAATGGATTCTGTAATTATGGCAGACTCTCAACTCCAGGCTGTGAGAGACCTTTAAATTCAGGCACTACTATGGTGATACCAACAAAAAGGAAAAAAACCCCAAAACATAACAAAACCCAAACAAACAAACAAATCTAAAACATAGTAGGAGATATAAGCCTCTATAAAGAGAAAAATATTAATATACTAAACACCAGAAAAATGAGATCTGTAATTCAGCCTGCCTACTGGATTCTACCTACCCACATTTAAGCAAGCAAAATATAATCTAGGTCTGGAACAGAGATGGGAATCCTGGTGTTATATTGCTTGCCTTAAGACAGGAAACTAAAATAGCTGGTTAAAAAAACAAAGAAGCTTCTTTTCTTAGTTTGATGGATGTTCTTCAACATATGCAAGTACAGAGACTGAAAACTGTAATCTGAAAAAATTTAAATTGAACATGAGAACCATTGCTTTTGATAATTGGCTTATCATAAACATGGCTTCTAAGTTATGGATTAAGCTTAGAGTCCTTTTATAACTCATAATTTAAAGCCCTGTTTCTTTCATTTTAAGCTAATTGTAAATGTATCATTTGGAGGCTGAACTGTCTGCTTTGGGGCTTACTGAATTCTGACACATTTCTCATCAGAACCCAGCACTCATGGCACATCTTGACTTTACCCCTTCTCTTTAATTATAAAATGCTATTCAGCATTGCCTTTTGCAAACCATGATCTTTTGTACATCTCCTTCATAATTATAACAAACTTCCTAACCCCTCAGCTGACAAGCAACATTACAGGCCTGTCAGGTTTCTGGTGATAATGTCTTATTCTACAATGCCATATGAATAGCTGTCCTTTGAGGATCAGAAATGTACAATATGCACTGCTTCAATGTGTAAAGATAAGATTAAACTACAAGGAAGGCAATTAAATGCTTAGATCACATTAATAAAAGCATTTCCTCTGTTTACCCTGGTGTTATCATTGCCTACAACATTGAGCAGTGTGTTTGTTTTGCGGACTAAAACATGAGCTGAAAACTCAAAAAGGGATTAAGGAACTGTTTTTCAAAGAAGACAGCCCAAACTACTTTTGTTCACTGCCTTTTTATTCTGATGTATTGAAAAATTTTGTACTTCAAGGGACAGACCTCTGTGTAGAAGAAACATCAACCTGTCTACAAACAAGTCAATATGCATTAAATTCCTTTGAACTTTGATATTTGTATTGAAATTTGTGGTTTGCTTTATAGCACTAATGGTTTAGTATTTTTCTTCATAAAAATCACACTAACCTATTAGTAAAAATCATATTTATTTACCTTCATTTGACCACCATGTCCTATAACTGACACTGATGGAAATCAGAGCCTCTCCAAGCTTAATAAGTTTCTTTCAGTATTAAGATAATTAAATTTATATAATATGATACTAGAAATGGTGCTATAAGGTATCTGCTGCTGCTCAAATGCAGTGAAATATATGGCTCTTTTTATTTTTGGTTTTAAAAGATTCCTTAAGTCTTTTTGATTGCTACTTTCTGTTGCATTACTCAAGTAGGTTCCAAAGCAAAAGAGGCAATAAATTAGCTGGAAATCTATCTCTGAATTATTTAAAAGTTTGAAGATTTTTTTACTTAGTAGTCACGGGCATGTTACCTAGCAATATTTCAGAAAAAAACCTGAGAGACTAGAAAAAGATAATTCAATATACTGGAAGGGGAAACAATCCAAAAGAGTGGCTGAGACTGGAAATGCTGCTCAGTATTGGCAGAGCTACCCGAGCATTATTCCATTGTTTGCCAAGGTGGTGTGGCCAGCAG
Source organism: Agelaius phoeniceus (assembly GCF_051311805.1). Lineage (NCBI taxonomy): Eukaryota > Metazoa > Chordata > Aves > Passeriformes > Icteridae > Agelaius > Agelaius phoeniceus. The sequence goes on from NC_135277.1 coordinate 11,508,567, forward strand.
AGCCATCCCTGCAGAAAGCACCAGTTCAGAGGAGGCAGAGCTCCCTCTGCACCATGGCAGGACAGACCATGGCAGTTCAGAGGAGGCAGAGCTCCCTCTGCACCATGGCAGGACAGACCATGGCAGTTCAGAGGAGGCAGAGCTCCCTCTGCACCATGGCAGGACAGACCATGGCAGTTCAGAGGAGGCAGCACTCCCTCTGCACCATGGCAGGACAGACCATGGCAGTTCAGAGGAGGCAGAGCTCCCTCTGCACCATGGCAGGACAGACCATGGCAGTTCAGAGGAGGCAGAGCTCCCTCTGCACCATGGCAGAACTCCCTCTGCACCACAGCAGGACAGACCATGGCAGTTCAGAGGAGGCAGAGCTCCCTCTGCACCATGGCAGGACAGACCATGGCAGTTCAGAGGAGGCAGAGCTCCCTCTGCACCATGGCAGAACTCCCTCTGCACCACAGCAGGACAGACCATGGCAGTTCAGAGGAGGCAGAGCTCCCTCTGCACCATGGCAGGACAGACCATGGCAGTTCAGAGGAGGCAGAGCTCCCTCTGCACCATGGCAGGACAGACCATGGCAGTTCAGAGGAGGCAGAGCTCCCTCTGCACCATGGCAGGACAGACCATGGCAGTTCAGAGGAGGCAGAGCTCCCTCTGCACCATGGCAGGACAGACCATGGCAGTTCAGAGGAGGCAGAGCTCCCTCTGCCCCATGGCAGGACAGACCATGGCAGTTCAGAGGAGGCAGAACTCCCTCTGCACCACGGCAGGACAGACCTGTGACCATCAGCCTCGTCCCCCGGGGCAGCACTCACAGCAGGGACAGAGCTGATGCTTCACCTGGCTCAGGGAAACAAAGGACAGCTCTGTCACATGGCTTCAGACTGGCTAGCACAACAAGCCCTATCAACCATCACAGTGCAAATAGTACTCAGAGTCATTAATAAGCCACAACTGATTTGTTTACTAAATATTTAGGCCTGCAAATTAGTCTCTGAAGGAAATGTGTCCACCGTTTGATTTATTTAAAGGGAAGATGCATAAAACACAAGAAAATATTCCATGGGGATGAGCCTATGCTTACAGGAACATCAACTACATTATCTATTAGGGCTGTTTAATGTCCAGAAGATGAGTTAATTTACATGAAAGTTAAAAGTGAGAAGTTACTCAAACTGTTTTCAGTTTCTGCTGAACTGTTAATACTTCTTTACAGCAGAAATAAGATTATGAGGGGTTTTGTTTTTTAAATGCAAAAATGGGAAAAAAATTGGAAAAATTACACCAAATTTCTTTTCTATTATATGGGATGCAGTAAAAGAAAGGCCAAAAGATCCCCTTCTTGGAAGTCAATTAAGTTTTGGCAGACACTGAAAAGCATCTAACAAATCTATTTAGCACATATATAAAATACAACTTCATTCAACAGAAGAGAGGATGGAATAGGATCTTGTGAAACACACAGGCATAATGATGACACATTACAGAAATACCTGCCTAATAAGATCTAGAACTTATGTGAAAGAATTCCTGTTTGTTGTGAGGATAAACAAAACATAAATACAATATATTTTTACTACAGAATATAATTAAATCTTCAACATGCCCCATGTAGCCATCAGCACACTTACTTGGAAGCTGGTAATATTTTTAAGGCAGAGTTCTGCCTGGCTTGCTCATTTTCTATGCTTAATGCAAGCTGTAATTTTTTCCTTTTTCTTTCCTTAGAATTAGAGCAAAACATCTCCTAAGCAGTCACCTACTGACAAGCAATTACATCCAATTGTGTGATAGCAAAGAGCTGGAAGACTACTCCTCTACAAAAAGAAAGATTTTAAATTCTTGGTTTTGTTGCAAGGCTTTTAATGTGTTGCATATAAATCCATATATGCAATTACAGTCACAGTGTGGCCACATGTTAACTTGATTAAAAGTTTGATTAAAGGAATTAAAAGAATCAAATTTTACACTGAGATACTGCAAGGAATGCTTCCATCAAAGCTCCATTTCATATGTCAGCAACCTTACTTTGCACCAGAGCTCTGTCAAGGCCCTGCTGTTCTGTATCACACTGACAGCAACTCCACCAAAATTAGGATCTTCAAACTCTGCAAGAATCAGCTCCATTTCCATGTTAAAGCAGAGAGATTTCTTTGGTGAGCTTTGCACATGAGTATTCCTCTAGTGAAGATAATACATTATCTTCCAGAGACCAGGATTGCTAATGTGCTTTCTGTTAGGATGGAGAGGGTAAAAAACCAAACCATCTCTGAATGGGTATTTCGCTTCTGTCCAACTCTTGTTCAGAGTTTCCACATAAAAAATAGATTCTCACAGTTGCCAGAAAAACAAAACAATACCTGATAGCTACTGGAGAACCACTGTCTGTTCAGCCTGCTCTGTCAGCTAAGATTGTTCAGAATCATTAAGTGCCTCTAGTGAACAGAGCAAATATAATTCCTTGCCTTGATCACAGGCAGAGAGGCACAATGACCTCCATCAACAGTTGGCATTGCCAGTCAATAGCTGGTAGCAGCTTTAACCTGCTTTGTTACTGCTATCAAATGTAATATCTCTGTTCCATACACAGAAAAGTCCTGGAATTTCTACATCAATCATAAATGGAGCTAAGCCTGACCTGTGGAGTATCAGCGAATGCAGCCTTAATTTCTTCTGCCACAAGTTTTGTGTAATCTCAATCTCCTCTTCTGAAACTGGAGGAACATAGTTCAGATATTTATATTTCAACTTGCATCATTGCACAGTGAGGACAAGACCTGTACTTGTGGTACCTAAAATCAGTTTCAGGAGCAGAAAGACCTCACTGGCTGGGACTTGTGTTGAGAGTAAGCCCATTTCCTGCAGTTTGCTCAAGAAACCTAAATACGTAGGGAGGGTCAAATTAGCTTAGCTAGGGTCAAATTAAAATCCAAATATTTATATCATGAAATATAGTGTCTATACTCCTACACCTCCCTTTGGAGCTCAGCTTTTTGTCCCTCAGTTTCTCAAATGCTTTTTAAAAGTCGTTGCTAATCCTAGCTCATTTATTTTTTTTAAGAGAGTAATTTAGTTTCTTCCATTTTCATTTGAAGATAAACTTCCAAACAAAAATTGATAGCAGGACTTGTAAAACTGCCAAAATACATTTTCCTGAAAAATGTTGCTTATTCCTATTTTGTCTCACTCCCTGTAAACTTAGGATGCTTATTCAAGTTTGGAAGATGGAGGTTAACAAATAATCTTCATTGGCTCTCCTAAGTATTTAAAGGTCACTTGAGAGTGTCTGATTGGAATGATTGTAACTGAGATTAGTCTTCAGCTGATGAGAAATAAAATGAAAAGGCCAAGTTATTTAGGAATATAAAGGAGACGTGCCAGAGAGTACTTGCCTTGTTTCTGTATAGGGCAGCACAAACTCTCCTAGGCACTGATGTAGTGAATATCTAATAATTATTACAGCAAACAATAGCTTTTAGATCAATTTTGTTCTCATTCATGATCTACATTCAAGATCAGGGTTTGTTCTGCTCCTTTTAAAAGCACTTTCTTTAGAAATTTTAGAAATAGATGCATATAGAAACCTCTTGAAAAGAAAAATATCTATGAGCAATTCCAGTCACCAACTTGGAAGTTTCCTGCCATGAAGATAAGAATGCACATCATGTAACATATGACTACATTTATATATTATAGACCCTGAACAACTGGTTTGTTAATTTTGCTCTTGCTTCCATTTTTTGTGGGGCAGCAAATGTTCTATCAGCCATTATCTTGAGAAAAATTGTAACTGATGGGTTCATTTCCATTTATGCCTAAGGAATTTTCACATAATTGTAAGCTGGAAAATATTAGATAATTAACATTGGTGATAAAACTGCATTCTACTGATTACCCTGCTCCACATATATGCTTAATTGTCAACATTGAAATAGCTTTAACTGCAAATAGACATTGTCCATTAGCCAACCAGACTGCTCAATGAGAAAAACATGGACATTTTAGCTGTTATTTGGAGGATGAGAAGAGCATAATTATCATTTAAATAGGCAGTTTTACTTTTCTTTTCTACTCAACCCCCCCCAAAAAATAGTTGTGTTCAATATTTGGGGACAAAGAAACAGCATTGTTTACAATAACAGTGATACTGAAATCTGCTAATGCTCTGTCCATCCAGAACCATCACAGTGTTTTGCAAAGATAAAAAAGAAATATATTCATTTCCATTTTTGGAAAGGAGAAAACAAACACACAGAGGAGAAACAATTCACCATGTGGCTGACAGAGTATATCTTGAGTTAGTGAGCAAACCTTACAGCACAGAGCTGAAATAGAGAGAACACAGTTCTTGGATCCACATGGAAAAGATTTTTCCTACATAGATCACATTCATTTAAAGCAGAACAGGGAGATGGGGGTCTCTCTAATGCACTGTTCCCTCTGCCTTGCATCCCAATGACAAACTCCAAAGAATACACAGAATCTATGGACCTCCCTGCGATCCCTTTGTGTGCAAACATTCCAATTGGACTTGACATCCTTCTCTTCAAAAAGGTGGGTGACAAAGTGAATCTTTTGGCAGAGAGGCTGACAAAGAAGCTCCATTTTTGGTGCATATTTCTATGGCTCTCCCTTTGGTCAGTCAAACAGTGTTTTTCACAGCACTTCTTCCTTCAAATCTCAGAAGGCTGTTTTGATGCCAGTGACCAGAACAGTTCCAAAAGGAGCTGAATGAGCCTCCCAAGTGCAAAGCATTTTCACCCCAGTGCATTCAGTCCTACTCCTTCTACAGGTTCCATTTAATGACAGAATTATATTCCAAGCTATTGAGCATTTGTGTTCATTCAGTCTAGTGTTTCAGCCTGCTCTATCTCTCACCAGGGTTATTTCCCTGGATGGCTGTTTCATATTTTATTAGAAATGACAGCTCCATTATTAACAAGAAAAAAATACAGCATGAAAGAAAAATAGAAGTACTAGCTATAAGATCCAGGTGCTGAAGGATATGAAACTTTTATCTGGTGACACATAGGAAATGGCTGGATTTGTAAAATATTTTCTACTTGAATGGTTTATTAAAAGTGACACCAGTACAACAATTACTACCAATTATTTTGTCAGTGTCTATTCCATTCAAAGTGAGAAAGTTAGCAGCAGTAAACAATATATAAAACCTTGAAGTGGCTGAAGACTATTTTACTAGGGGTCACTTCATTGCTCAAAGATTTAATAAGCATAGAGGAAGAATTTTCTCTCCAGGTTGCTGGTTCAAACCAACACCTAACATAATCACAGAAATAAATCCCAGCAGGTATTTTATGGTAGCTTGTATAGGTTTCTAACTATATGATCCACTGGTTAATAAAGCCTTTGGTGCCAGAAGTTACATTTCATGCTTGGGTCAAGCCTGTTAAGTCTATTAAGGTCTCAGTTGCCTCCTGTATGGACCACTAGGGCCCAGAAGAAATTACAAAAGCTACTGGCCTGGGGCTACTTTTGTGTTCAATACACATCTTACAGATATATGAATCTAAGAGCAGTACTGGCCCTGAAGGGGAGGGATGAAAAAAAGCAAAGCCACTCCAACTTTGAACCAAACATAGAATAAATGCTACCTTATTTTGATACAGGGGAACTTGGAGTAATACATTTTTACAACTCTCATTTCCAGGATATAAAGCCAGAAAAATCCATAAGATCATATTGACCTTGTGTGTTTCACAGACCATTACATCTCACCCAGTTATTCCTGCACTGGGCCAAATAACTTGTATGTGATTAAAGCATTATTTTCAATCTTAACTTGGCAAGCACCAGTGGAGAATCCACCACACCCCAGAGCTTCAGTTGTATGTTCCAGTAGCCCCCTCTCCCATATATAATTCATATTTGACATCCAACCTCAACCTGTCCAGTTTCAGCTTTCAAGCACTCGTGGTGTCACCATTTTCTGCTGAATTAAAATAAACTTTTACTCACAAAGAAATTGTGTAATATAACTAAGGTATCTCAGGACTAAATCTGTTATGGGAGAGTGTTTTCTCCATTCCTCAAAGGATTTTAACTAAGTTTAAAAAAAGACATATTAAAATAACAATTGGATACCAGCAAACCTGAGCACATTTTCTAATCCTGTTTAGAAAAAAAAAATTCTTCTTTTTGCCTCCTACCTAAAACTGGTCACAATGAAACAATCTTGAATTATTTCCATTCTAAAAAAAGCAGACAAAGATTACACACACACAAGAGAGAAACAACCAAACCAAGGAACAAAAGGAAAAAAGTCAGAGAATCATTTTTAAGGACAGAGCTGGAGAAGGACATTAAATTAAGGCCACAATCTCATTAGCATTCAAAACTTCTGGTCGCTCTTGTGAATGTCCTCAAGACTCAAGAACAAGCAGGATTTTGCAGGCACACAATCAAAGCACAGATGTTTGCCTTGACCACAAAGCAACAACCCTGAGTGACATACTAATATTTTGAAATGTCTCTGACACCTATCAAAGATATAATTTATTGAGTCCAGTTTATAAAATTTGCAAATATTATAATCTGAATTTTTTCATGAAAGATGATAAACAATGGAAGCTTATTTCAAATGAGAGAATCAGAACTTAGAAACATGTTCTTATGAAATGAAACATCAACAAGAGCTTAGAAAGTCTTAGAAAACCATGTAGCATTCTTGAAAATATACCTAAATTCTAGGATACAGGACTGCTGGGATTGGGTTGTTGTCACAGCTACAGCCAACAATTTGAATTAAATGATTGTGGGAGCCCTGTTTTGACCATCCTCCCACCTATTTAGAATCATGACCACCAACCCAGAAACTGCAAGGGAAGTTAAGTAAAAAAGAGTAACAGCAGGTGCTAGATAGAACACGACAATGCAACATCTAAACATAAGCAGAGCTTCCAAAGAAATAAAAATATCCTTACAAAACTGAGAACAAGATAACAGAGCCTAGTACTTGCTCAGTACATTCAAAATTTCAAAACTTGCCTAAACACATATTTTCTAGTGAATATTACACTAAAACAAGTCATTCCTATTCAGCAATACAAACCTTGGAAGGACAGCAAAGCTATCCACTTTTTAAATTCACATCAGCATTTCCTTGTTCCCTTTATTTCAAAGTCTGCATTTATATCATCACAGTTCTTTAGTGAATAGTTTGATGCAATACCAAGTATTGTTACTGCTGCCATTCAAAGCCAGAAGCTCCCTACTGTACACCAACTGATAAATCTTATCGAGGGCTGCAAACACCTATATTCATTTGCTTCACAACAGCAGCACATTTATCTAAAGAGAAAATGATAATTTGGGGTGGAAGGGCAGAATGACAATAAAATTAGTAAACCTATTGGAATCTTTTCTAGGTTTCCTTAATCCTGTACTATTACACATATGGGACTTTACTTTAGATTTTAACTACACTTGGAACTCTGCCACTATTCTGTTAAAATGAGTCTTCTAAAGCAAATGGTGATGTCAGAAGAGTTTATTGCAGATGAATCTCCGAGTACCAATTCTCCCAGCGGGTGCAGCTCGGAACACTTCCGAGATATTCTTGTGCACATTAGGATTTCTCAGGCCTGAAAGTTCAATGCAAAAAGAAGTGGTATGTTCTCATGCCTCAACCCCTAACTTAGTTTGCATATGAATAAGAGTCGTCCTTTGGAAATTTGCAGCAACAGTCTAGTGACTAATGTATGCGGAGGAAATTGAAAGCACTGACTCCTGTAGATCAGGATTTCAATAGCATTCTTAAAAGACTTCAGCTAACAAAATCGAACCACATAGGCATTTGGTAAAAGCAGCATTAGTCCAAGTTCTGGTGTGCATAATTAGGAAATACTACATGTGCTGTGTATGCCAGGCATCCTGGAGCAGCCTCAGCCTTGGCAGGCCTTGCAGTCTTTCCGGAAGATACAAACCCCTGAGTATTTAAAAGCATTCATTAACCTAAAGAGTCTCATTTATTAGTTGCTCAACCCAGGACATCTTATAACTAATCTCCAAAAGTGCCTTCAACCTTATCTCTTGACTGATAATAAAGAATTGCTCATGACAGTGATTACAAAACCTCTGATCTGCTCTGAATTCCCACAAAGGTACTATTCATTGCCACCTTTTCTGGGAATCTGAAGAAGATTTTGTGCTGGGTATTAGGATTTGATCTACATAACTCGGAGGACAAAAATCTTTCTTAGGAATGCAACTCCTCAGGTTGTGAACAGAAGTGTTATTTCAAACTTGCTTTCAATTTGCAAGCAGAACAACTTTCTAATTTACTTCAGGTTAGGTCAACCAATTTATCAAATAGATTAAAGTCCCTGCATCTGCTAAATCACTTTTGCGGAAACTCGTTATGGAGCACAAGCACAAAGATTTGCAGGCAGGTTTGAAGAGGCAGCAGAAAGCAGTGATGATCAGCCAAGTGCACCACTGAAGATGATCTGAGCTACAGCAACTGGCACTGATTATGGCAGATTCAGGCACTTTCCCAGTCTGTGCTCTGAAAATAAATATATTCAACCACTGCAGGCAGACCCAGGGTAAGGTGCATAACTTCAGCCTAATTGAAGAATAATTTTATCTGCACATCTGCCATGATGGGTCAAATTCATAACCACTGGACATTGAAATACAATTTCTGCACTGTCCCACTTTTTCTGAGACTACTCCCCTAGACAAACCTGCCAGAGGACCTTGGCAGAAATGAATTTGAACACCGTCCTGATGAGTTGGAGGAGTTGTTGATATTATTTGGAGACAAGATGATTTGCAACACTATTTTGAAATATAAGCTTAATAAAGAAAACAGTAATTGCATGCTTATAATTTCACTGATTACAGAACACAGCTTGCAGCTTTCCAAATTATAGTTTACAGAAATGGTATCCTGAATGTTTTAATCTGTGCTTCTTTCTAAGCATCCATTCATGTGACTTGTCCCCTACAGCAGAGCATGAATTTTGCAAAACTGCTTTTATATAGTCTGTAATTCTTGAAGAAAAAAAGAGAACTATTTTCCTTTAAAAGTCATATTCTCAGAGTAGATGACACTCTATGGGAGGCTCAGCTAGTTGCAGTCCATCAGAGCCACATACTGTTCTACTACCTTTGATTTAGCCAAGTAAACCTCATGAATCTAACAAGTAGCATCCAAAAATATTTGATCTTTGCAACAGCATAAATTTAGTAACAGTATTGTCTAATTATAGATTAAGAAGAAACTGGCAAAGAGGTAACTAACTGCACATTTTTCCCCTTCAATAGCAGAGTTAAAAGCACAGTCAAGGAATCCAACCTGTTTCCTTGCTCAAAGCACAAAATACATTCTTGTTTTAAGGTTATTTAATGTATGCTGTTAGTACAAATATTCCTCTTCTACAAATCTATTTGCTTTATGAAGAGACAAGGCAGCAGTATTAAAAAAAAAAAAAAAGCCCATCTTTGTCTTTTATTTGGAACTACAATGTACAAATCGAAGCCAACACTTGGAGTTCCAACAGTTACATTTTTGTTGGTTTTTAAAATTGCATCCCTTCTCTTGGATGGATGAAAGCCCTTTCCCTGCTTGGAATTACTTTTATCAGGAAATACAGACTAAATATTACATGCCTCACTCATCACTTGTGGTAGCCAAATAAATTACAAAATGACATAAATCCAAAGAGCTTACAAAATATGAATGCTTTGTTAGAAATTCCCTGTCTCTTAAGGTAATTTATTTCTTCCTTCTTAGTTTAAATAATTACACTAATTGCAGAGATTGCATTTTACTTTCTTACAGTTACCAAATCCTACATTTTGGGCTCAGGCAGGTAGTCATCCTCAGGCTCATCATCAACTAAAAACCTCCTGGAGATTAGCAGGAGAGTTTTTATAAGGTATCGCACCAAGAACTTTGTCACCATCTTTCTTGAAGCAGCAAATGAAACTTCACCATCCCTATTCTCTTCAGGAGGATTTCCTCCTAAAATCTGGTCTACCAAAGCTCCCTGGATAACAAAGTTCAATTAAGATTCAATGTTTGTTTCAATTTTAAGGATCACTCAGTCTCAAGGCTCCATTCAATCCCCAGTCTTTCCACTGAGAGTCATTTTGGAATTTTCAAATTACTTTATCATAGTCTCCTAAATACATCCCCAAAGCACACTCATTACAACATGAAAACCAAAGAAGAATAGGATTCTTAATGAAACAATCAAAAACACCTCCCATAATGGTAAATTACTCAATCCAAAGTAATAGCAAGTACCAACATCACAATCAGCACCAACCACAGCCCTCCTACTCCCTGCCTTTCCTAGTCCTCTCTTTGTTTCATATACAGAACCACTCCCACCACCCACCTGCTTACCAAAAACATCCTCATTAACTCAGCATCTGTAGCTTATTGACACAGCTCCTTCTACAACAGCAAAGCAAGTTCTTGTTCCAAACTATCCAGGATTTTAACTTTCTCACTCATTCCGTTGTTGGCTCAAGCCAATTATTCAGGAAGAATATCAACAGACAGGAAATAAATAACGTAATAAATTTTAAAATAAATTTTGAGGATAAAAACCGATGAATGAACAAAATGAGGGCTTTGTTAAGAAAATGTCAAAAAAAGTTACGCTATTAGGATTTTTTTATTATTATTTTTGGACTGAAGCACCAAAAGCATTAATCTGAATTTGCAGTAAAAAGATACACCAAAAATAATGCATGTTCATTTCTGTGATGCAGAGCTTTTATCTCATAACAGAAAAATAGACTGACTGGCTTCACACATCATCTATGATATTGAAGTAATGTTAAACATTAACTTGGTTTCAACAAGCACTTCCTTCTGTTCTTCTGAGTGCAATCTCAAACCAAAATTTAGGCACAGACTCCATTTCTGGAGAGAAGGAACAGGAGCACTGCTGTACTCTCTGCTCATGTCATGGACATGGGCTCATCCAGATCTCTGTCTACAGATCATTCCTATTAGTGCTACTGAGTGCTGGAAGCACCTCTGGATGAGCAAGTAGTCTTTCATTTCTATTAGTCTATGAGAATTTTTCATTAATCAATATCTAAACAGAGATGTGCACAAATATTTTAATAGGCTATTTTATAGTTCTGAATTTTTGTTAAATAATAAATAGCTCATTATGTGCTAATGCACTGTGATAATCTGTTTGTGGCTGCTAATGAATTGGATCTATGGAATTTCAAACAATATCTACTTACAAGTAAATAATTAAATTAGCATAAGAAACTTAGTACTAATATACTGAGACACTACTCAGTGCTTTAGATGGATCCTTTAGGCCATGCAATACAATCAGAACCAGAAATACAGTGCTGCCAAATGCAGTGCTTTGCCCCAAGCCCCATGGCTGCAATCCAGCCTGACAAGCACAGAGTAGGGGCACAGCCCCTGGACAAGCCCCTCATATGGCTTTTGCCCTGAATCAGCTAATCCTTCCCCAAAAGGCCAGAATTTCTCATTGCATTACACCAGAAGAGTTCTTAACACAGAAATGTCCCCCAAAACTAGAAATATCAAGCAGTATTTACTGGACTGATGTTGTAGCTATTCAAAGTCCTCTGTTGTGAGGGCAACCCTGGATCCACTGGTAAACAGGCCTTTTGAATTTAATTCCCAGAATACTAAGAGAAACAATATCCCATGCAGCATCATCTGACAACACAGGTTTTATTATTTGTCTTATTTATTTTAATATTCTTGGACGTCCCTAGTGCAGTATTTTTTTCCATTTCTTGTGTTTAAAATTCACATTCTTTGTAAATAGAGTTGTGGCAGGCAGGCAGCTCTGTCTTTGGGGTTCTAATCAGGAATATCTGAAGCCCTGACAAGAAATGTCCAGGTCATCACAGAAGAAAAATACAGCTAAAATTTTTTGGATCATATTACTCTCATCTTAACACTGCAATATAGTCCAGCTTTTCTGCAGGTGAGGAAACTGCAACTGCTGAATCATTTGCCCTGCAGTCCTTGCTCCAGGGCTGTGCTCACCTGGCTGTCATTGGGATGATCCTGCAGGACTGAAAAGCAAAGATGGATAACAATCTCAGCAGGACCACTACTGGCAATGAAGTGCACAGGACAGAGCCACAGCCAGGATGGCAAACACAGAGAGGTGAAATTATGAAATTATAGGATTAGCTGTGCAGAAGTTCTGGAGTCCTGTTCCACAATGTGCAGCTATGAGGTTGTGAACTGATCAGGCAGAAAAGCAGATGATAAGTGACATGAATACATAAATAGAACATGTTCAGGGCTACAACTGAGTTCACTGGTGTGAAAGGAGATCCTGTTCATACCTGAACAAGCACTTAATGATTGCTGTGAGCATATTATCTAAGGTACAAACAGGGCTAGACAGATCAGTTAATCTGATGCTCTTGAGCAGACACTGCTGTGTTTGTACACATTCAAACCAGTATGAGCATGAACAAGAAACCAACAGTGTCACAGGTTTGCCTGGAGTGCAAGCCTTTATTTTTACTATGTATACATCTATACAGTATTACCTATATTGTTACTTTCCTACATCATCACCAAGACAATTTATTACACTACCTTCTACTTCTAGAGGCCTCAACAGTGTCATTTAAATGATGCAGCATTGTTGCATTTTAGAACTGTCTATGTACTGGATTAATTGCTAACAAAAAGCTCTGTGATTCCTGCTATAATCTATTTGATGTGGTAAAATAATGAATATGTAATTCTGTAGACACTTGTTACTGTTAGAAGTCTAACTCAGCTGAATTGATACATTCTAATGGTTTCATGCATGTGTCAGTACAGCTTAGCCTGAAAAAAACATCATTATCTTTATTAACACTTGGTAAGATTTTGTGTGCAGGACAGATCTGCTGCAGCACTGGGCAATGGGCTCTGAGCTGAAACTCCTGACTAATACATTTCAAGAAGCTATTAAATAAGCCATGCTGGCAGTCTGGGCATTCATCTTCATCAATTACATTTTTTCTTTGATAGTATTTTTGGGCTTAGTTTAGTCAGTATGACAACACAGAACACACATATAGATGCAACATAATTAACTGAAGACACGCTGTTGTGCAAGAAGGATGTCAGTTGACCTAGCTTTAACCTCTCATACCTTTGAAGGCTAAATTAGTTCTGTGAAATTTATTGAAGGCACAGTATTGTAATCATGCTTGACTTGGAAATTAGCCAGATATTCACCACAAATTCAGAGGAGTTTAGAATAAAAGTGTGCCCCAGTTTCACATGACAGGACAGCAATACAGGGATTAGACATTTTGAAATCACTATTAAGGAGAATCACTGTCTTCTCCTTTAAGCAGATGACATTTATGTTATCCTTCACACTAAAATGGTCTTGGCTCAAAAGAAAGCTCATCTATACTCTCTATTTAATATTTTTATATATGAGTAATACCTGTTATTGATTTCTTCAAGAAATAAATTGACAAGGAAAACTGAAAGACTATCATCAGCTTCCACTAATGGTTCCTGACATCCCTCTGACATACTGACACCATGGTTACTGCTTCAATATGCATCATTAGAAATTTTTCCAATTAATTAAAAAACAGTCTGAGTTTAGCCACCATCACAGGAGCATGCTGCAACACTAGCTATCTGGAAAGAAACTTGAAAAAAAATTCACCACAGAAATGTCAACATATGAAAATACTGGCAATGTGATTTTTGTCCCGGCAATATCATTAAATTGCATTTCAAATGCAATTGCTTAGTTGACCACCATGAGATGTGATGTACTGACTGCTAAGACAGCAAACAACCTTGCCTACGACAACAGAAGATCTTCTGAAAAATAGATCTATTTATTGGGGTCTAAAACTCTTGCAATCCCTGTGGAACACCCACCTATCTGCAGCAGCTGCTAGGTTACAAAATCAAAACACTT